>NW_022145745.1:16754-35023 GCF_002938485.1 Sitophilus oryzae
GAAATACCCAAGCTCACCTGATGATGGGGTAGGGCCCCGAAACCGGTAGTGAGAGCAGGTTGATCCACATTATGACGAACACAGCGTGGAATTAATTTCTATATTAGCAGTTCAAGGCAAGAAACTCTTATATAATTTTATTATATACCTAAAAACTGCAAGAAATTTATTTTCCATTATCTATTTTGGACTAACCGAAAAAAGCCTTTATTTACTATCGATTATGACGAACTATCTATTATGACGAACACACATTACTATCGATTATGACGAACACAGCGTGGAATTAATTTCTATATTAGCAGTTCAAGGCAAGAAACTCTTATATAATTTTATTTATATATTATTATATATGTCACAAACATATTGTATTCTATTTAGAATTATTTAAGGCGGGCGGCCACTGCGAGCGAAACTAAACTAAGCGAAGATAAGATTTGTAAAAATCAGCTTCCATACTTTTTAATGCGTCAGCGGCTACTTGACCGAATCAAATGAAAATATATAAACGAAGATTCGACTCGTAGTTTAGTTTCGCTCGTTTTAGTTCGTGAAAGGTTCCAGCGAATTTTTCGCAGCGATTAGTTTTATGATAGCAGAGATACAATACGAAAACTTAGCTGACTACTGAGCGAAAATCGTTCCCAGTGGAGTTCCCATTTAATTACCGTTTGTTTTCATATTCTTAGCTTAGTTTAGTTACGCTCGCAGTGGCCGCTCGCCTTTACAATGATACTCGATAACTATTGTAAACAAAAAATTGAGTAGATATCCCTAAATATATTAGTTTGGTTATTATTCAAAGTAGATCTATAAATTAAGTGATTCAAAATGTAAGCTAACCATTTTTTAGATTTATCTTATCCTCTCGACAGCAAGCAATTATCCACTGTTTAGCCAAATCTTCTTGGAAATCAGAAATATTTACTGTTAGTGCCTTTCTTTTCCCGATTAGTGTTGTTGCAAGTAGCCACCGTACATTCAGGCATTTTAACTAAAGCTTTTAAAGCAAATTAATACCTAGTCTAGCCACCTAAAATCAATCGTACTAAATACTAGAAACTGAATTACGAAAAATACTAACAAAACTCACTATATAAAAACAGGCTAATTACCATAAAACCACGATAAAAACCAGATAAAAACCATTCGATCAAATGCAGCTGTCATGGATTTGATTCGAATGTGACGTCATGCGCAGAAATTAACTAATTTGAAACGACAAATGACCATACCATGGTTTATATATCTTGATTCGTTATGAGCCTTCATTTCGGTCTTATTCTTCGACAAACAATATATTTCGTTTTCATAATCTAATTAACTATGATGAGCACTTCTCCAAAACTAAAGCAATAGTATTAACTAAAAAAAAATATACTTATTTACTACAGTAAATATAAAAATAAGCCTAAACCCATCATATTATATTGAGTTCTATGTTTATTCATATTAACACTTACAGCAAAAATTAGACGATAAATAATATACACGTTTTATACAGTTACAGTTTGAAAATTAGCAGTCAAATACACCAAAAATATTACCAGGAAGATCTTAAATAATGCAAATATTTTTATGGGTACTTAGTACTTAAGACGTCTTGCCTACTTGTCAAAAGAATATAATCGCATACAACGAGAATTAAAACAGTTAGTTAGTTTCCTACGTTGCATTGTTGCTGATTTATTTAAAAACTGTATTTTCAAATAAAGTCTTAAATGTGGTAAATCATTAGTAAAAAAAAATCCCTATAATTATTTTATATTAAGGGAATAAAGAAAATACATTTCAACTTTAATAAAAACTGTTTAGAGATTAACAATTTAAGAGTAATAAAAGCAGTAATAAAATGAAGAGTTCAACAAGAATTTTTCTTTAATTATTTATGAATAACAATTTCTCAATGTTTTTTTATTAAAATCATTGAATTTGGTAAATTCATATCAGTTCTAAATACTTTAGAACCTGTTGGTATGAGATGTGTAGTTTAAAATCACATAATTATATTATTTTTTTTATATCGAGCATCTCATATTTAAAATCTACTTAGATATTTTGATACCAGATTTTTCAACGAGAAGATCATTTATATCATTAATGAACTTTTATAATTATATAGTGATTAGCGACGTCCTACTCTTCTACTCTAACTACCCATATCCCGACAGAGGATAATAAAATACAACGGAAAATCCATTAGTCAAATGACGAAGCATTTCCATTTATTCACTACAAGGCATTTTCATTTTTTCACTTCGAGGCAACACGTTTTTTACATATTTATTTTTTAATCCAAAATTTTGCAGTTCAAACCAATGTTTCAGGTATTTATCAAAAATTTTATTTTTGGGAAGTTAATTTAATTAATATAAAATAACATAATACAATTTTAATTACATGTTAGCTGGGTACATCAGTAACAACACTAAGTTAGAAGTTACAAGCATATTTTGTCTGGAAGCATTGTCTCTATGTAGTTTGATCTAGTTACTCAACAATGTTTGTTTAATATTTTAATGTAACTAGGTTAGCTGATTCAAATAAATGTATTGAAAGTGTGAACATTTGTTTGATTTTTCCTGTATTAGAATGATATGACATGGCGACCCTTCTTAAGGGCTTTGATTTAAGTATTTACTTACCCAAAAGTTAGTAGAATATTCAAAAGAAAATGAATGGTGGAAAAAAGTAGTGGCATAAGTTCAACTAATTTATCGTGGGGGAACACAAACTCTAAACATTCGGAATAACTCAAACTGGTGTGGTCAACTCCAACTTCATCGTTGAGCAAGAGTATACAAGTACCAACAGATGTTTGAAGAACTACTGTACAGAGTGAGTAGTCAACGATAGCGTAAAGTCCATCTCATTTGTTTCGAGGTTTACAAAAAAATATTAAACATGAAAGTTACAAATACGGTTAAAATACACATTTTAAAATTATTATAGAGTATACAAGGCGCTTCAAAAAAGTGTGGCAAATATAACATATGTTTTTTTTAAATGCAACACCCTATTTTTAATTTTATTTTTAGATCATGCGTAAAATTACATAAATTTTTTATATATAATGTTATATACCTAAAATTAATAGTTTTTTTAATATTTAAATTTATTTAAACAATTGTTAGATTGCAGTGTGGTAAAAAATTGTCAGTGATGCCATTGTTTCTAAAGTTGGAAACTAAAATTTGGTAGGAGAATTTTACAGAAATACACAAAAAGACGCGTGGAAAGATATTTCAGTTAGATGCTACAGGGTGTTTAAAATATATTTATGAATTTCAACTATTTAAAATTAAGAAATTTCAAATTTTTTTTTCAGGTTCGGGTCTCAACCAGAGGCCTAAAACTCCGCAAGTGTTTGCGTAATATTTGCGCTGTCCTAAAGATCGCTGTTTTCTGGAACTGGGCGGTGCTTAACTCCATGATCTCGAGGTCAATAAGGTGTTTCCCCAAATTCGACGTGATGGCTCCCATGGCTCCTATGACAATTGGGATGACTGAGAATGGTTTTCTCCATAGGCGGGTCATTTCTCTTCCTAGCTCCTGGTATTTATTGATTTTTTCGATCTCCTTATCTCTCACTCGGGGGTCTCCAGGGATGGCTATGTCTATTATATTGATGGTTTCTTGGGTTATCACCACGATGTCCGGCGTATTGTGTTCAATTCGTCTGTCAGTCTGGATTCGGAAGTCCCAAAGTATTTTTCCCCTATCGTTTTCAACCACCTTCCCTGGGTAGTGGTTGTACCAGTTTTTCTTTACTGGGGCGCCGATGTTTTTGCAGATGTTCCAATGGATCATGCTGGCTACGTTATCGTGTCTTTTCTTATATTCCGTTTGTGCGATCTTACTGCATCCTGACACTAGGTGGTCAATGGTCTCATCTTTATCTCTACAGAGTCTACATTTTGGATCATCTGTCGTTTTGTGTACTCTGTATTTAATTGCATTTGTTGTGAAGGCTTGATCTTGTGCTGCAAAGATGGCTGCTTCTATTTCTTTACGGGTTGTCCCATTCGATATCCATTGGTATGATTTTTTATCATCTGCGTTTTCTTTAATATTTCTTGCGTAACTACCGTGGAGGGGTTTATTATTCCAGTTTGCTATTCTAGCTGATATAATCTTTTGTTTGTATATTTTCTTGTTGTCCTCTTTTACATTTAAGATATTTTCTTTTAATATCTCACGGATTAGTTTCTCACGACTTGTTTTGAGATATTGGCTTAGGCTTATTTTCTCCTCCTCCACAGTTTGTAACACTTGGACAAGTCCTCTTCCTCCTATTCGTCGCGAAATGTAAAGCCTGTCGATATCACTCTTGGGATGCAATGCTTGGTGCATTGTCATGATTTTTCTTGTTCTTTTATCAAGTTCTTCAAGTTCTGCTTGTGTCCAATCTATTATTCCTGCAGTGTATCTTATGACCGGAACTGCCCAAGTGTTTATGGCTTTGATACTATTTCCTCCATTCAATTTGGTTTTTAATATTTTTCTAACCCTTTTCAGATATTCTTGGCGACTAGATGCTTTAACCTCTTCGTGCAAGAGATCGGCCGCTTCGAGAATTCCCAAGTATCGGTATTTATGGTCTGGGCCTAGGTTCTTGATTATGTCTCCATTCTCGAACTCGATTCCCTCTGATTCTATGAGCTTTCCTCTTCGTAAAGTCATTGTCGCACATTTGTCTAATCCAAACTGCATTCCAATGTCCTCGCTGAATATCCGGACCGTGTTCAGCAGCGATTCAATGCCTCCTCGAGTTCCAGCGTACAGCTTGAGATCATCCATGTATAGGAGGTGGTTGATCTTTCCAGCTCGCCCTGATACCTGATAGCCCACCTTGGATTTGTTGAGCAGAGTTGTCAAAGGGAAAAGAGCCGTCGTGAAAAGCAGCGGAGAGAGAGAATCTCCTTGGAAAATTCCTCTTTTGATCTTTAACTGGCCATAGTCCTGTCCTCCAACATACAGATTGGTTCTCCATGAGTCCATGCCCTTGGATATAAACGTTGTTATTTTATTACTAATACCGTAAATATTCAGGCATTCCCGGATCCAGCTATGCGGTAGAGAATCGAAAGCTTTTCTATAATCTATCCAAGCCATATGCAGGTTTGTTTGCTTTCTTCTGCAGTTTTTTAATACCATCTTGTCGATTAATAGTTGATCCTTTGTACCTCTGGTTTGTTTACAGCTTCCTTTTTGTTCCACTGGGTATAGGTTGTTTGTTGTTAGGTGTGCATATATTGCCTCTCCTAATATACCCGTCAGCACTTTAAATGTCGTTGGAAGACACGTGATTGGTCTGTAATTGCTTGGAATTGCACCTTTTTGGGGATCTTTCATGATAAGAAACGTTTTTCCTAAGGTTAGCCATTGGTAGTCTGTTGGGTCGTCCAATACAGTGTTGAACTGTCCGGCAAGTCTTTCATGTAGTTTTGTTAGGTGCTTCAGCCAGTAGCCATGTATTTCATCTGGTCCCGGGGAGCTCCAGTTCTTAGATTTTCTAGCCTGTTTCTTAACTAGTTCTGTGGTGATCTGGAACTCTGGCATTTTTGGGGTTTTCATTTGTTTTTTGGTGTCCTTAATCCATTTTGCTTCTGCGTTGTGTTTAGTGCTGTTATCCCATATGTCTCTCCAGAACCCGTATGTGGCTTCTTTGTCTGGCAGGTTTTGTTTGCCTGTGTTGGAGTTTTCTAATGACTTGTAAAATCTTTTTTGGTCTGTTTTAAAAAGCTGATTCTGTCTATACTGGACAATTCGTCGCTCGTATCTTTCGATCTTGTTTGCTGTTTTGCCATTATGCGTGCTTAAGTTCTTCATTACTGTGGGTATCGCTTTTCCGGCCATTTTTATTTGTGGCCATAGGTAAATCTTTTTTCTTTTGGTCATTCAGTTTTCCGTCTTTCCACTTTTTAATGCAACTTAAGTCTGCTCTGAGTTGGCCCAGTTTCCATTTGAGTCTTATTTTCCATTTAGGTTGTTTTTGCTGTTTTCGTTCTGGTGAGATGTCGTATCCCAATTCTCTCGTAGCTACCACTGCGGTACTGTACATAAGCTTGTTGGTTTCTGTTTTAGGACTTTCGGTTATGATTGGTATCTAATACTGTATTAAATATTCTTCGAAGAATTCTGATTAAATCATTTCTTTTCGTCTTCTTCAGCGGAGGGAGTCTTATCCTTTCATTGTTGTTCTTGAGTTTCTATTAGAAATTTTGCTTCTGAGTTTCTAACTGGACTAGGTTTTAGGGTGTGAATAACTTCAGGGGTGTGGTCATTAGCTTCTGCGTTCTTAGTTGCCACTACTTGTTCTTTGGGTTGTTCCTCTACCTGAGCTTCTTCCTCATTTCTTCCTTGGTTGCGTTGGGTGTCTCGTTTTAATTCTTCCACTTCTACTTCCGTAACATTTTTGATTTTTTAGATTTTTTGGAAATTGGCCCGCAAATTCTTCTTTCTGGCACATTCACATTCTGAGGTTACTTTCTTCCAATATATATATATATATATATATAATTATATATATATATATATATATATATATTATATATATATATATATATATATATATATATATTAAATATATATATATTATATATATATGATATATATAATATATATATATATTATACTAATCGAGATTTTAATACGACATCTTCCGATGCCATCTCTCCATGCCTGTCTGTCTCTCCATGCACCGTCTCCGAGAGATCTTTCCTCCATAAACGTGTCAATCCCTCCCTGCCAACTTCTTCTCGGTCTACCCGGTTTTCTTCTTCCTGCAGGTTTCCAGTTTATAATTTGCTTTGGGATTCTTATTTCTGCCATTCTTTAGACATGCCCGTACCATATGAGTTGACTGTTCTTTATGTCGTCCACTATCGTATGTTTAACTTCCATAATCTCTTATGCATTCATTAGTTATTCGCTCGAGTCTTGATTTGCCTGCTGATCTCCAAAAATCCATCTCTGTAGCCTCCAGCATTCGTTTTATTGTTTCCTTTAATTGGCCACACTTCACAGCTGTACGTGGTTATACTTTTTATGATGGTATTGTATAATAGAGTTTTGTTCTTGTTAAGTTTATACTTCTGTCCCACAGTATCCCATTCAATACCGTGATAGCATTCCTTCCAAGTTGGTTTCGTTCTTTAATTGCTGTATCCAACAGTTCATCATTTCCAGTATTTGCATACCCAAAATATTTGTATTTTGTGCAGCACTTTATTTTCTTCCCTTCTTCTAGCATTAAATCTTGTTCTCCTCCGATACACATATATTCTGTTTTGTTAGTATTGATCTCGGGTCCCCATTTCTGATATTCTTCTATAAGCTTACGTGTCATATAATTTATGTCATCGTAATCTTGTGCTACGATCACCTGATCGCCCGCGAAGCAAAGTGTGTAGAGCATGTTATCCCCTATGGGTACTCCCATATTTCTACATTTTTGCTTACAATCTTTGAGAACTTGTCAAACACTTCGTTCAGTTACATGTGCTACAAAAACATTTCGAATTTATTGTTTCAGACTAGTCAACCTGTATAATTTTGGTAATTATGACATGAATTGACTATTTCGATTCCAAATATCTTTAGAATCATTACTCGTACCGAATACGAATACAATCCGGATACAATCCGGACCACTCTGTATACAGGGTGGTCCGAAAAGTTCGTATAAATGTATGTCCTAAAGTTCTTAGTTTTGGAGATTGCAGGGCGTAGAAGTTTCATATTTATTTAGATTATTTTCCAAATAATTTCTGAAGTAACGTCAATATTTCGATAAAAATTGGTGTCTAGAAGTTTTTTGACATGAGAAATTTGATTTTGATGTCAATATGACTATTTGTAGGGGGAGCCATCTACAAGCGTTTTAACTGATTTGAAGTATAATAACTTTTTGTCCGTAACTGTATAAAACTACTGAGTGAAAAAATATACATTTCCGTGACTTTTTACGTAACAAATATCTCTTGGTAAAAATCGCTACGGGCAACCGTTCTCAAGATATTTAGAATGGAAATAATCAATACATATCATTATTGACAACCGAAGCCAGAGCACGTTTAGTGAACCCAGTTATTTCACTGAAATAAATAAATTTGGCAATTCTTATTTTTTTTTTAAATTAATCATAAATTTTTTGCGAAAAAATGATAATAAAGCAGTTTCTGTTGAACTTTTGGCACAAAAACATTTCAAATTTATGTTTTCACTCTAATAACTATTTGGCCAACTTTGTATAATTTATATGTGATGACAGCAGGTATTGATAATTTCGATTCTAAATATCTCGAAAAACACTTTCGTAGCGATTTTACCAAATTTCATTTTTTTAAATATATTAAAAAATATCGCAAATGTATTTTTTACTCATTACTTTTTATATACAGGTACGGACGAAAGTTATTACTCTTCAAACAACAAAAATAACTTTTTCAACTTAAAAAATATGTAGGTGGCATACCCTACAAGTAAGAGTCATCCGACATCTAAATCTCACTCCCAAAACTTCCAGACACCAATTTTTCATTCAAATATTTATTGTTATTTCATAAATTTTTTGGAACAAATAAAAATAAAAATAAAACTTCTACACCTTGTATCTCCGAAAATAAGCATTTTAGGACATACATTTATACGAACTTTTTACTTATTTTTATCTGCAGAATATGCTGCCGAAGTTTCACGAATACAGTTCGAGACCAGCCTGTATTATTTTTACTGTTTTCTGTCAATACAGCAGAAAGTTTTATACGTGTTATTTTTCTAGTAAATCTTCCTGGTACGCAAGCGGCGCATCAATTAGTGGTAACGATCCGCCAGAAATGCACTCCTGAAGAGGTATTGGCAGTATTAAAGGATCTCCCTAACCCCCGATCGGACGAAGAAGGAGATGGAAGATTCAACCCTCTGAAAATTGATGTTTTCGTTCAGACGCTTCTCAATTTGGGCTCGAAAAGTTTCTCTCACAGTTTCGCAGCCATCTCGAAGTTTCATTACGTATTTAAGGTAAAATTGACATTTTTATTGTCGTATTTTTTCACTTATTTCTATACTTCGTCTTTGTTCTCATCACTCACCATTAACTTTTATCCTTGTTATGTCCTCTTCAACATCCCTTTTCCTCTGGTTCTTCCTTTTTCTGGTCTATTCCTTTTTCTCTTTCCATTTATTTTACGTCTTATTATCATTTAACTCTTGTTCCAGCAATTCTTTCAATATGTCATATCTTTTATAATGCCATATATATATTGTGCTCTTGTTACTCCCGTTATACTCGCGAACGAAGTTTCATCGTTTGTTCTTCCGGTTCATATGCTGTTTATCATGTTTCCTCGAAAATTTAGTATTTTCTTTTCCCGAACTCAGCCTAGAATTTTCCGTTGTATTGAAAGTCCTAGAATATTGAAACTCTTATGGCACGTATACATTGGCGCGCTGCGCTGCGAACGCGCGACACACGCGCACCGATTTGTCTTTATTGGTACGTGTGCATTTGTGCAATCCGCGCGCATTTATCAGTGACTACGTGTGTTTTCTTTGAATAAATTCACTTTTTTGTGTTTTTCTTTGAATATTGTTTATTAATGGAGTGTTTAAAGAGTCGCACTACTCATAATTAAAATTGCGTAGTTCTTCTCGGACGATAGAGACATGATTAACGACTAAACTAATGTTCGCGGGATTTCTATGGATTGCGAGATGCTCGTTAAAACAATAAAAGTAACGCGAGGCCAACGCTCGGCGCGCGCGCTGCGCGTTCGCGGCGCAGCGCACCAATGTATACGTACCATTAGAATAAAAAACTTTAAGTGGAAATTAAAAGTGTGTACTAGGATGCAGTTCAGGATTTTTTTTTAAATGGAATTGCATTTTTGGCTTCCTTTCAGAACCCTTTAGATAATTCTAAGATATGAGTAAATAAATTTCGATAGTTTCAGAGATATTAATAAATAAATAAAAAATATATATTTTTCAACCTTTCTTAAAATAAAATATTAAAAATACAAAAATTGTCCAAACTACAAGTATATTGTTTTTTAATAAAGAATTAAAAAATGGATATTTTTTCTATTTAGAGTATTTCAAAATTTTTAACGGTTTCGCAGATATTCGCGGTTTTTTATTTCACATGGCATCTTTCACAGCAAACTTTTAATGATGCCACCTAATGATTTTTCTCCTGTATTTTCCGTTGAAAGAGGCATATGAAATAATACCGCGAGTATCTACGAAACTGATAAGAATTTTAAAATACTCTAAATAGAAAAAAACGTTCACTTTTTAATTCTCCATCTAATAAAAAAATAATATACAGAGTGTTCCATTAAAAAAAAAACAACAAAAAAAACAAAAATTGTTTTATATTTTAGAAAATTTGGCGTATAATTTTGAACACTTTCTATGATTTAACATTACGATATTTATAGTAGCAAAGTAAGTATAGACAGTTTAAGTAATCACCTAATATAGTTTTGATTTCAGGACAGTTCTTGTATTTGTAATATTTTTTTAAGAAAGACTGAAAAAAATTATTTTTATGTATTTATTACTATTTTAAGGCGATCTGAAAGTAAGCTAAAAAATGCAATAATATACAGGGTATTCCATTAAAAAAGTCATTCCGATCCACTCACCCTTTTTTAGCCACCCTAGTACACACTTTAGGTTTGCACTTCTGAACAAAATTCCCAAGTTTTTTATTCTAGGAGCTACAGATGCCCGACGCACTATTTATTGTACTGTATGATCTAAAAAAAACGGCGTCAGTTGGTTTGGAAATGATGATCGATGACATTCCCTATATAATTTTACATATAAACTGACAGCGATCTTCATTTCATAGCCACCGTGACGCCGTTTTTTTCGATCATGTTGTACTATTGGTCGTATAATTGTTTGGTATATTCTGAATTTCAAACTTTTAGTTCTTGCTCTTAATAATTCTCTGTAATGCGTTTACACTTCTATTTCCTGCCATTATTTTTGACATAATTTCCTTGGTTATATTTGGTTTCTTTATAAATTCATATTATAGAAGATAATACAGAATGATCACTGTACTACTAGAATCTTCCCAACGAGGTGAGGGACGGTTTTGACAGAACACATTAAAAAATTAGAGAAAATACTTTAGTTTACTGCTATAGTTTTATTACTCTATGTATAAGAATAGTATATATTTATTTATTATTTTAGATATTAGCTGATTCGGAAGAAGCCCAAATATGCATCCTGAGAAATATGTTTGAACTTTGGAGTACCCACCAACAGATGATGGTCGTGCTCGTCGACAAAATGTTAAAGACGCAGATCGTGGAGTGTTCTGCTGTAGCAAATTGGATATTTTCCAAGGAAATGACCTCAGAATTTACCAAGATGTACCTGTGGGAAATTCTACATTTAACAATTAAGAAGGTATACATTTTGTTTGATGTTTTTTAATACTTACGTGTACGTTATTATATGTTTGGTTTTTCAGATGAATAAACACGTGATTAAGTTAGCTGCAGAGCTGACAGAGGCTAGAGAAAAAGTTAGCTAGAGCGGAAGAATCTAGCGAAAGCGAGAGTGAGGATGACGAGAAAAAGAAACAGGACAATGCAGATAAACCTACTGAAGAAATGGTAAGTACTAAGGACTATTGATGCAAGACATTTTTGTATTTATTGAAAAATAATCAATTGAACTGTCGAATTTTACACATTTTATACAGAAATTGTTGTAAATCATTTTCGGCGAATTTGAACATCGGCCGCTAGGAAACGTCACAGAAACACCAGAGTGAAAATTTTATTATGTGCTAATTTTCTCTTAAATTTCTTCAAATAGTTAAGTTGACTTTTTTCCTCAAATCAGTTTTGTCTATTTTCAAAAATAAAGTTCTGGAATCGGTCAAACATTCTTTCTACTATTTTTTAGTTGAATAAGTCTTTTTTTTGCTCTACTTTTGTAGACATAAACGGTACAATAAACGACTAACTTTGAGAGTGTTAACTAGATGGCGTTGTGGGAATTTTCAAAATTTTGCTAGGTTTCTAAAAAAATTAAATGATATGCTTAACTTTTATACACTAAACATTGCACCTCATAAATTCTAGAATTTATCCATCTTAGTGATGACTTTATAAAAATAACATCTAGGTATGAATGTATAAAGTAATATTCATTCATTTATTTATCATTTTATTAAATAAACATAGCGATATATTTTTTTCAATTTCAAAAATTTTATCATCTAATATAATTTTTCATTTGACAAACATCTATTTGTATTCACTAAGAGTGGGTCGCGTGGGACCCTCCACTGCGGCCAAACAACTAACTTTATACTTTAATGTTAAAAAATTGTAAAATATAATGATGTTAATTATTAATTAATTCCTAACCAGATATACTCATCTTATAACTACAGCTGTTTTGGTTTGTGTTTTTGTGTATGATGCCGATGTAAGTTTTAAGAATTAGTAAGAATATGTAGGAGCAAAAGCAAAATAAAACTAAATCACCACAATACATCAAAACACTTTTACTTTTACACTGGATGCGTGCATCAGCAGATGAATAAAACTAAACGAATATCTACAAATTGAGCGTTTATATACTCGCTCAGTTGGCTCCGAGTAGGCGTGCCAAAAATAGCCAAGCGAGTCAAAACCAACCGAGCGTAATAATTACCGAAACTAGAGCAGTAGGAACAGAGAACTGGAACGAATTGGGCCATTGTCTCTGTACATACTATCTTTACATTTATTAATATTGACTTTACATTTATTAATTATATAGTATAAATATTATAGATTAATATCTATACAATGTTCTTTATCAACAATATATTTGGCAACGCAAGATTTATCCGGCCTATCAATCTGAGCCATAATGTTCTTTAAATCTAGTTAATATTGATCTTCTAGTTTGCCCAACATATTTCTGATTACAATCTTTACATGAAATTTCATAAATACCCGACCTTTCCAGTGGAGGTGTTTTATCTCTGGAGTTACCTAATAATTGTAATTTATTATTAGCACTATACACAAGTTTATAATTGACATTCTTAAAAAATTCTTATATATATTCTGTTTATAAAAAATAATATGTATGGCTAAAAATATTGACGAATCCACCGCTCTGCTGGCGAAAAGTAACCATTTGCAGGCGTAGCAATAAAAACACTATGCACTTAATTTTGGTGCCCAACGTGGGACAACACCAAAAAAATGAAAACATTAGATTTTATCTCTCTTGGCCAATATACCTATAAATATCTTTTTATTTTCGTAAGTTCGCATAACGGTTTCCGAGCTACAGCCGGAGCTCCTTATCATTGGACCACACTGTACAGTGAGAAGCCATTCTTATTAGCCAAGAATTATTAGTGGCCATAATTTGATATTTTTATTAATATGAAATATGAAAATAGTGATTTATTCGTACTGTTATTTCGCATAAGTGGCATTAGGTTTTCTTAACTTATTAAGATGTGTTTAGTGTTAGCGTTTTTCAGTGACTAGTTCGCAAATTATTCTTTATTTTTTTTACAGAAATTGTATTGATGCTGTTTTTCAGGTCGAGAGAATGGAGGAAAAATTGAAGCAGCCCAAGCTGACCAGAAGAATCTGTTTCTTATCATATTCCAAAAGATTCATTATGATCCTTTCCGAGCATCTTGTGCGTTGCGATACCGATGGTCGCGATTATAACACCATTGGTACAAATGGACGATTGGTAGACTGCAGCAAGTATTTCTAGCTGTAAGTTACTTGATTTTTATTTGTGATTTTTCCGTTGCAACGCGGATTTATACTGAAAGTTCTCT
Organism: Sitophilus oryzae; assembly: GCF_002938485.1. Classification (NCBI taxonomy): domain Eukaryota; kingdom Metazoa; phylum Arthropoda; class Insecta; order Coleoptera; family Curculionidae; genus Sitophilus; species Sitophilus oryzae. The sequence goes on from NW_022145745.1 coordinate 30,589, forward strand.
CATCTAATAATACATTTATTTTTTGTTTGTAGCACCAAGAGCAAGTACAAAAGTACAGTTCGACATTGGAGACTTTGCTGTTTACGCAGGATTTGGATCCGCATATTTTAGAAATATTCCAGCAGTTCGTCTCGTTGCAGGGTTAATGCCTTTTTCGTTTTTATAAGAGTTTTGTATGTTTTAAAAACACATAATTTTTAGATTATATGTATAAATAGAATGTAACGTTTTAAGCAGATATGATTACTGTATGTTTCTTTTATCGTTCTTCTTTGGTGTAGAACGCTAGGCTAGGTTTTGTATATTCAGTATGCATTGAGTTTTGAGAATAAAAGACCTATTGTAACATAATTTTGAGTGTCTTTTTTTAAATATGTACTACGTCGATTGAAGGAAATGTGATAAAAAGAGTAGTTTTCAGCTAATATGTAAATGTGGTCTATGGTAAACGTGCCTCTGTTATTCCCACCCCTTTTATGTGTGAGACCGTGACTTTGCGTCTGTTTCGCGACCGTGACTTTTCTTTCTTTATATTAAGTTATTCTTGTGTTTTTGTAAGTGTCTACAGGATAATTTGATATTTTTTGTTTAATACAAAGTTCTGAAAATAAAAAAGTGAAAGTATTAAATATACGAACAAAAATATTGCCGCACCAAGAACGTCCGTCAAATGAAGTAAATCGTCGAATCAATGCAGCAATTTGCTTGTATGTAAGGGGTTGTACTTAGGCATGTTCGGCCCTCCGGTATACCGGTATCCAGGACAGGTATTCCAGAAATATTTTGTTACCTTTTGTAGTTTGCTATCTTCCTTTACAAAACCGGTATTGGTACCGGTACCGGAAAACCAATTACAAGAAAATCTGTACCAAAAAATATGGTTCAAAAGATACTGGAAAACCGCTTTAAAGGGATACATTAATGAAATGACCAGTGACAACATAGACTAAAATAAAATATAGACTGAGCATCTCATTCATAAATAGCCGAAAAATGCGGTCAATGTTTTGTTATTGTGTTATTGTTTTAGGTTCTAACGAAAGGAGTTAAGTAAACGTTAGGAAAACTACATTTATTTAACTCGGTACTGTCTTTATTATACCGGGTGCGTCCCTAAAGTGGCTCACCCGCATACATTTTTTATTGTTTCAAATAAAAAAACAAGATTTGGTATGTTAGTATATGACATAAATTAGGATTGATTGACGCATTCAATTTTTTTGGTCACTTCCTGTTTCACCGGAAATTACTATAACTTCTGATTTTTAAATGGCACCCTCGGTATATTTTTACTTTATTCGATAGAAAATGACACTCTGAATAGAATGACATATCATATGTCAGCTTTTGACATTTTCGCATGTGGTTTAATTGAAATTGTAACACGCCATTATCATAATGATAATTTGACTCAAAATACCAAGTGTGTGGTATCAATATATTCATAAAAAAATGTTTTTTACAAATATGCTAATGAGTCGCCCTTGTTCTATTTGAAAAAATTGAAATATGATTAAAAATACGACTTGTGCATCTTTAAACCGGCCTAGACAAGACACGAAAAACATTAGACGATCGAAACTATTTTTCCAAGGCTCCTTGATAAAAAAACACTTAGTTTTAAGTGTTTTTAACACCGCCATAACAGCCTGGAATTAAAAATACGATTTGTCTACAATGTCAAAAGTTGAGATATGATATGTCATTCTATTCAGAGTGTCATTTTCTATCGAACAAAGTAGCAATATACCGAGGATGCCATTTAAATTTCAAAAGTTGTAGTCATTTCCGGTGAAACAGGAAGAGACTAAAAATAATTGAATTCGTCAATCAATCATAATTTATGTCATATAGGTACTAACATACAAATCTGTTTTTTTTTATCTGAAAAAATAAAAAAGTTATAGGGGTGAGCCACTTTTGAGACGCACCCGATATATTACAAAATATTGTTTCATAATGTAATATCATTTTAAAATTCTTGTATGTTATTTTAGATTCTGAAGATAGTTTTAGAATAAACCCGAATATATTTTTAATAAAAACATTATTAATTTTTTAACCGATGCCTAATATAATTTATCTATTATGTATAACAGGGTTATAATTATGATTTTGTTACAAAAATCTTTATATAAATGATTATGTAATAGAAAAAAATCAGATTTTACATTTTACTAAAATATTATCTAAATAAGCGCCTTTCTACAACAACGCCACTGAATCCCAATTGGTAAATTGACAGTTGCCTACCGGTCGAAAGTCGTTTCAAGACTTAAATGGTTTATTTAAGTCAAATTTCCTGCAAATTTGGCACTGGCGAACCATATTTTATAGTTCTTAAATAGAAAAAGTAAATAAAATAAACACTTAAGGAGTACAAACTAAGAAAATGCGTTAGTACAGCCGGGGACATATCGGCATCAAAGCTTTACTGCACACGTGCTACGCGTACTACAAGATAATAAAGAATGAATAGGAATAAGCGACCTGGCGTCTAATCGGTGTTATGCCATATTGTAAAGAACTTATCCTTTTTAAATAGTATTCGACTTATAATTTAGTAGTATAAGGATTTTTTAATACATCTATGGAATATTAAAAACTACTTTATTAAAATGTAGTATTAATATCTCAATATATGTGTATAATAAGAAGAAAAATATTGTCAATATTAAAGACGTGACAACATAGGCTGGAGAAAGAAGACTCGATCGGCTGCGGTCAACTGTACCCAGAAGTAAACATGTGTACAAAAATGATTGTTTGACCGCGTTTAAATAGTGTAGGCTATATTTTATTTAAGTCTATGGGTGACAATAAGTGCGCAAGCATGATTGTGTGTTTTTAAAATTATATAAAAAAATATACTGCGTTAGGTTCGTATTTGTATGAAATATTATTTAGCAATTTTATTTTCATTTTATCTTTATTGTTAAACGCCGATTAATTGATAAATTTCGTCGCATTTCGGTCCATCCAATATTCCGGTTGTAAGTATACCGGTACTGAAATCTTAGGGCCGAAAGTCTCTAGTTCTACTTGCAAACTTTTATTTTTATATTTGCAAATATGATAAAAAGGACAGTGGTTTAAAGATATTACATAATTTATTTTCGTTTATCATATCTGACTTGATATAAACTAAGCACTTTGTCGACAGCACACTTCCATTCGTCCTCGAAGGTACTTATAAGTGCATCATTGTCTTGCTTTTCAACTTCTTGAAGTCTCTTGTTCAAAAGCGTGCTCACTTCCCAAACAAAGTCGTATGTGTTTGCACAGTTTAATAGTATATATTCGTCATAATCATAGGTGTCTGCGGATAGGGACTTCATTTCGGCAAATTGAATTTTTTCGCGTGAATCCCTTTTAGATATATCGTTATCGAAGAGGTTGAGAAATGATTGACATTGGGGCAACAATCCTAAAAGAATAATCATATATATTTTTATACAGGGTCCGGCAATAATGCGTCGCGCATCTGTAGCTCCTAGAATAAAAAACTTGAGAATTTTGTTTAAGTGCAAACCTAAAGTATATGTACAGCTGGTTCCAAAAAAAAAAATGGATACAACTCTTTACACATTTTTTTTTCGAATATTTGGGCAGTGTATATTTATGTGTCAAATATTTTGACATGTTAAGGTTATTGTGAAATTGTATAAAACAGCTTTGCTTTTGACAAAGTGGCAAATAATTTTTTTAGAACGTCAGCATGACATGGGTAGAGAAATGGGGGACTGGTATCATAGAATATACTGCCCGAAACAATAAAATTATGTTTTTAAATCGTATTCAATTTTATTAGAACCAGCTGTACCAGGATGTATTGCCGGAAAATATTTTAACTTTTATAGGGTAGCTCAAAAAGTGTTAGTGGATCTGGATGACTTTTTTAAATCGTTTCCTGTATTATTGCATTTTTGGCTTCTTTTAGATCACTTTACATAATCCTACGATATGAGTAAATCTATTTCAATAGTTTCAGAGATATTGAAAAATAAATCAAATATATATTTTTTCAACCCTTCTTAAAAAATAATAAAAAATACAAGAACTTGTTCTGAAATCAAAACTATAATAGATATTTACTTTAGATGGTGTGTTCTTACTTTGCTATAAATATGGTAATCGTAAAATCATACAGGATGTTCAATATTTTACGCCAGACTTTCAAAATATATAATAATTTTACTTCGTTTTTTTAAATGGAACATCCTGTATATTATTTTTTTTATTTGATGGAGAGTAAAAATAAACATTTTTGTATTTAAAAGTATTTGAAAATTTTTAATAGTTTTCGAATACGCAAGGAAAAATCATTGGGTGGCTGATAAAAATTTACTGTGGAAATGCCATATGAAATACAAAACCGGGAATATCTGCGAAATCGTTAAAAATTATGAAATACTCTAAGCAATACGTAACTTGT
>NW_022145745.1:40353-45357 GCF_002938485.1 Sitophilus oryzae
TCTATTCTATTGTAGCATGCAAATTTAAATATCTTTAAATATCTCAAAAACTAAAGATTTTAAACATATTTAACCCTTATAATAAATGCCTTTTTTTGGGCCCAAGAATCCAAAAATGAAATAAAATACCGGGTGTTCCATAAGAAAAAATATAACTTTGGTATGGATCTTAGTCTGAAACACCCTGTATATTTCAAAATAGTTTTAAATTGTGCACATTGTATCCCCACATATACCCATAAAATATTTTATTTCTACGTCTTTCCGTTTTCGTATAATCAACCGAGGCGAATGAGGTGCGCCACCCTGTATATGTTATTTCCATGTAGACCTAAGATAACTACTACGTCTGCATAGGAATGTGACCAAGCACTCGTTGTAATAAGATCGTGTTAAGCTGGGTCAAATAACTCGCCCAATGTAGTGGTACCAAAAATGATATTGGCTGAGAAGGCAGTTAATTTGTTTTTTTTATTATTTATTGGAGCGATTCTCTCTCCAGCTTATTGCTATCGTAGCTATGACAGAAAAAATTAAAGACATCAAAGTGCAAGAAGTACTGGAATAAAATTTAGGAAAACTAGAATTTCCAAATTAGTATCAATAGACTTGTAATAATATTTATAATCAAGCTAAATTCATATCATAGATAAATGACTTATAATATAAAAAATCAGATTCAGATCTATTAAGGCCACTATTGGGTGGTGCATTGTCGTTGCAGATATAGGTAATCTGACGCAAATTTTGAACTTTCCAGATATTGGTTGCTTCTGAACATGTAACAATTCTGATAATATTTAACATTAATAATACTTTATTGTAATTACATGTTATGAGTTACACAACTGAAGAAAAAATCACCATGAAAATGCTACTATGCCCAGGAAATATCTTAGACAGTGTATCTGATATATTTTCGGTTAATTTTCTTGATAAATCAATTCCCATCAGGTCGACAATCCAAAAAGTTATTCATGTTTGAAGAGAAAGAATATTTAATAGAAAAGAAGAATATTAATATAAGACGCATAGGAGAAAATGTAAAAACATGAAAGTACGATACCAAGAATTTTAAAGGAACATAAATATCATTCATTTAAATATAAAATTATCAAGAAGTGCCAGAAGGCAACGAAGAACGCAGTAGTACGCTTTATTTTTATATTTATATATATTATTTTTGCTGTAGTTACATTACTTAGCTATTTACCGCATAAGAACATTTCTTATCATCTTATTAAGTAAAGTAATTGTATTTCTATTAAATTATACTTTTAAAATATAAAGTTTCTTTTTTTCAAAAACAGTTGCTAAATTTAAGCGTAAAAATAGTTAAACTAAAATAGGTTTAAAAGCAATAAAAAGCAAACGCGTTCATGATCAAATGCAATTTATTTGGCTGTCTACTCTACTACGTTGTGATACCTACAGTTATTGTGCTCGAAACGGATTTTTGTAATTTAAAACTTCTTCGAAATACGAAAAAACTTAACGCTGCGTTTATGCAAAGATAAATGAAACAAGTTTAGATTGGAAAGTGCCCATAAGGACAATGTAAACACTATTTGGCGCTATTCTTGCAACGGTTGCGATCCAAAACTTTTGAAAATTTCGGAGCGGTTCGGCTTTTTCCGGAATTATATCGCCAAATATCGTTTATTCAAATTTATTATTATTTTCTTTTAATTTTATAAATAAAATACAGTGTCTTGTATACAAGAAACTTTATTTTATATAAGGACATGTATGAAATACCTATGAAATATTGGGAACCGACGTTATGCCACGATCGACGATGGTTTTTGCAGTTGTTCACAGCACAGCACAGCTTTTTAAATTTTTAATGCATCTTTTTCACAATTATCACGGGTTCGAGTAAATAAAACTTAAATTAAACTCACAAGATAGCAATGATTACTTTGAAAATGGACGCTTTAAACACTTTTCGGAATTTTTTAAGGTATGTTGTGGCATTTGCCTGGTTTTGCATTAATTGTTACCTCTTCAGTTTTAATCTAAAAATAGATGCAGTTTATCTTAAATTACTCGAAATAGGCTTCTTCAAAATTGTTCAAATTTCGCAGTGGTCATAAAAAGTGGTGGTAGGTAGGTCATTTAAAAAACCTATTTACGACTTGGGTGCAAAATCAACAGATGAGTCAATATTTGGACAGTTCAAAATTTCCATGGGATTTATAATGCTTCCAATGAATCTCCCGGTATAAAAATAGGTTTGTCATATGCAATATGTCTTTTGACATGTGACATTGAATTATTTTGCCATCTATAAACGTACGTAGATTTTTTTTTGCTTGTTAAATTTTCGTTAATCGGTTTATAGTAATTATCAACCATGTCGAAATCGGAAAGAGTTGCGATGGGCCAAGATTGGGCAACTAATATTGCGAAAGAGGCAGGTTTGCGAAGCCAAATGGTTTAAAGTAAACGAAAAAAGATTAAACGAAATCGCCAACAGTGTTCCATCGAGAGTTGTGCCTGACGAAATTAAGGAAGAAATGAAACAGGTAGCGTAAAATTGGAAAATTTCGGGAAAAGATTGAAATAAACACGAAATGATAAATTCAATAAATAGATTTTTGTTAAGAGAAAAAATCTTTGCTGGATGATGATAGACGGTGATCATTAAAAAGAAAATATTTACTTTTTTTTCTAGAATACACTCAGATGGAAAAAAAACGCAACAGAAAATTTCTTGGTCAAATTTAAAATGTTTATATCTTTCCAAACCAAACCAAACATCGAATATGATGGGCAGTTCATAGTAGTATATACTAGTTCACAATAATCACCAAAGCTGCTTTGTCATATCGAAAAAAAAATTCAGAAATAAATTATAATTAAAAAAATTGCAAATTGTTGGTGGCAAATTCATTTCGCTCTTAAAAATTAACCAAGGCATGTATTGACATGATCCAAAAAATAAAATGCTCAGGAGACATGAGGTTCTGCCCCTAAAATTATATGTCAGGAAAATTTATACACGAAATTATTGCACAGGGTGTGTCAAAGTTAGGGTAAAAAAACAACTCTTTGATTAACCCTGTCTAATATGCCAAATATTAAAGTTTATAAAAAACTGAGTTTACAAATTAAAGTTGATATAATTATAATACAGCAAATTTGTCCGTTGCGTTTTTTTTGCATCTGAGTTTATAATAGAAATAAAAAATGTACTATAACATTATTTTTCACTCAATTGCAGTATACCATTAGACATTTTTTAAGTTTTCTAAAGTTTTATAATTAATAGTTGTTGAGTGAATAAAACTGAATATAAAATTAAATACCCATAATTATGTTTTACCAAAGTGAGAATTTGTTATAGAACAGAATACGGGGTTTCAAGATTTGAAAAAGTATCCTAGAATTAAGACGGAGGAGCAGGTACCAGAATTTACAGGAAACTTGCAAGAGATAATGAAACCCGTCGATCCAGCAGTTAAGAAATTGATCTACACTGGTAGTAATAAAGATGGTAGACTTAATTATCTGCACAAGAGGATTAAATTATTACCGGAAGATAGGTGACGATTTTTCTACTATAACAAGTTTGACTAGCAATAATTTAGAAACTTTGAATTATTGTATAAAACCAGATAATATCAAATCGATTAATCTCTAGTTTTCTAACAACTTTTGTTTTCGACACAAATTTCAACTTTAAAAATGTTCAATTAATTATTTTATCATTGCGAATTCAAAATCATGTTTTTGTCAATTTTCACATATTTTTTTTATCTCGAAAACTATAAGAGATGGGTATAGGTTAGTATTGGGTTAGTTTAATAGAAAAATTATGAGATATGAAAGTAGTTTCCAATAATGTAATAATATGCTGGGTGTTCCATTGAAAATAACAAAGATGCTACCACTTTTCAAATGATACTGTAACGCTGATAATATTTTACATAGATAAAGCAGGTGCCTTTATATAAAGATTCAAATGTTTAAAGCAATAATATCCTATTACCGGTTCTCCTATTACCATCGCCGGAAAGTCAATTACCGTTAGCGGCTACACAGCTAACTTTTAATCTATAAGGATATTTCGAGATTTTTTTTTTCCATTACTACATACATACATACTGCCATTACTCGCTGACGAGTATTCGACACGCATCAAAAGATGGTCACGCAAGGCGTTTTCTTTCAAGAGCTTTTCTGTGACTGAAAAGCCCGAAAATTTGACAAGCGATAATTCATAAACCACGAGGTATAATTACTAGATATTTAAGTAATCTAGCCAGCTACCGTATGTCTTCATGTTTAGTAAAAAATAATATTCTTGCTTTACCCACAACGAAGCTACAGGGTGGTCAAAAGTGCCGCTAATACCTTCGAGAAAAGGATGGTACGGCTGTGTACCCGACTTGGTGGGGGTACTAAGCATTTTAGGACATACATTTATACGATTTTTTTTACTTATTTTTATCTATAGAACATACCGCCGAAGTTTCCTGAATACAGTTCGGATCACCCTGTATAATACTATAGCCATATACTAGGTTTATACTTTGGAGGTTTACCTCCTAATTTATACTTTGTCGGTAACATATCCCGTATGATCGAAAAAACGGTGTCCAGCTGTCTTGGAAATTATGATTGATGACATTCCCCATATAAAATGACAGCGATCTCTATTTCATAGCCATTTTTTTCGAATATATTGTACAATTACTGATAATTTTTTCTGGAGTGTAAATTTTCTATATGAAAACTATCGTCATAATTATAAAAGTCTCATAATTCTGTGCTTTCTAGATTTTATTTTCCCGAAGTTAGTAGCTTTGAGTACGGCTGGAAAATGTGGAATTATGTGAAAACTATAAAGAAAACCGGATTTGGAAGACAACAAGTTATTCAAGACACGTTTTATAGAAGAAGGGGTGTGGAGAGGGATCCTGAATGGTACAAGGAACCAGCTCATATCCGCCCTACTTTCTGTAATTCTTGCATTTGAAAATAAAAATTAATTATTAA
>NW_022145746.1:0-22056 GCF_002938485.1 Sitophilus oryzae
CAATAACTAGTAGCAATTTCTTAACCTAAAAATTAATTGCACTACCACCTAGCGCCCGAGGCTGGAACTATTTTATTTGAAATTTCCGTGGAAACGGTGGAACCGCTTTTGCTATTTCACTTTCCGGCCACTGCTTGATATAGAATCTAACTCTTTGATCTAACTAACACCACTGACAATGACAAATAAATAATTTATTTCTGGAGGTATTTTGTATAGGTGTTTTTCAGGTATGTTTTAGTATTTAGTCGTTTTGCACAAAGAAATAGCCATTAAACAATATAAAAATACTTCATAACAACTCTAGACATATATACCTTTCATTTAAAAAAAGAATCATCAAGATTGGTGAAGCGGTTTCGGCGGGATGGATGTAACAAAAAAACCCTTTGAGCTTTTATATATGTATGGATTACGAGTAAATGTACAGGGTGGCTCGAATTCGACGCTCATCATTGGTATTTTTTTGCAAACCGTAAGAGATACAGGATCGGTTAAATGGAGACAAAGTTGCGCAATTTGATGCTCAATAAAATGCCGTATTGCATTTTGAAAAATTCCGAATACTTCCGAATATATTAAAAAAAAAACGGAATTTTTAATTTTGTTTTCTATTGTTTACTGGCTTCATTTGTAAATATAACTTAAAATGAAAAACACATTTTCGTGGCCACTTTTTCTGCCCTATAACTCTGTGTGATTAAATATTGACTCTGACGTTTCGGCTTCTGGCAACCATCATTAACTTAATTTTTTTAAATACGGACCTGATTTTTTTTTTCAATTTAATTAAATCCTTTTATCACTCTTAAAACACTATATATAGTCACTTTGATATTTGCCGACGTTTCGTACAGGATGTTCCATCACCAGAACATTTTATGCAAAAAAAAATTTATTGAGCATCAAATTGCGCAACTTTGCCTCCATTTAACCGATCCTGTATCTCTTACGATTTCCGAAATCCCAATGATGAGCGTCAAATTAGAGCCACCCTGTACAGGGTATCCCTTTTTAGTTGAAATCATACGGTATCTCCGTTATTAGTAGTAGAAGGACGCGGTTTGTACAAACCTGTCCCTTTTTTTTGTCAAACCGAAACACCTGTAAACAAAAGTTTCATAGCCCTTTTTGTTTCTGAGCTGCAAGGTTTTTTGTGAATATTTTGCCAATTGAGAACAGCCCCCGTATCTTTGTTATTATGAAAACTATCGAGAAGGTGAAAATTCTTTATTGCAGAACTTTTTACGTACAATACAGTGACGTAGTCTGTTTCTCAATGAAAAATATATTTTTGAAGATATGAACGAAAGTTATGCTTTCTTAAATATAACACCCTGTATATTTATAAATCATATGATATGGCTTGCTATGAGCTTCTCAAACATACCTATATATCATTCTATATTTATTTTCACTCTTTACTGCAATATTTAAAAGTTTTCATTTAAAGATAATTTTTATTAGTAGTATAAAAGAAACCAAAGAATTATTAAAAATTATTAAAAGTATACTGATATCTGTCTCCTGTTTTATTTTGGGAGCCACTAAAATTTTTTTTATAAATAATAAAGATTTAACACCCTACTGCTATTCGTAAAACTTGGAAGCTACAGTATCGGAACTTTTAGTTGATATTTCTTTAAAAAGCTATTCTTTACTACTAGATTGCTTTTGTTTAAATTTGTAATTAAAGTAAAAAATACCGAGGGTGCCATTTAAAAATCAAAAGTTGTAGTCATTTCCGGTGAATCGGGAAGTGACCAAAAACAATTGAATACGTCAATCAATCCTAATAATTTATGTCATATAGGATACCAAATCTCGTTTTTTTTTCTGTAAAAATAAAAAAGTTATAAGAGTTATCCACTTTTGAGACGCACCCAGTATACTCAAAAACACTGCCTTGCATAAATAACATACATCATAGACAATTTCAATATTTTATTCAATCAATTATTTTATAAATAATTTAATTAAAATTTTAATATTCAATACATAGTGATAGCAATACTGGAACCAAAGAGTACAAATAAAATTCTCCAATACTATGTCCAATCCCATACAAGTTAGAAGGGGGGTGCGACAGGGTTGCGTGCTATCTCCACTCCTATCTTATTTATACTCAGAAGCTATTTTCCAAGAGGCTCTGGAGGACGTGGAAATGGGAGTCAAAGTTAATGGAGTGTGGATTAATAACATCCGCTACGCCGATGATACGGTCTTAATTCCAGACAATATACACGACCTACAACAACTGGTCAACAAGGTAGGAGAACAGAGCAAAGCAATGGGTTTAAACAGGTTTAAACATCAACATCAAGAAAACTAAATTTATGATTATATCCAGAAACCCAGATGTGTTTATAAACTCCATCCTAACATTTAACTCAATGCCCATAGAGAGAGTAGATAAATTTAAGTACTGAGGCATCTGGCTCTCCGAAGATTGGACATCAGACAAGGAAATTAAATGTCGCATCGAACAAGCTCGACAGGCATTCTTGAGATTTCGAAAAGTACTTGTCTGTTCTGATTTTGACCTTAGCCTTAGATTAAGATTCGTAAAGTGTTATATGTGGTCGGTGCTCCTTTATGGTATGGAAGGTTGGACATTGAAATCAGCTACGATCAAGAAATTGGAGTCTTTCGAGATGTGGCTATATCGCAGAATCCTGAAGATACGTTGGACGGCTAGGTTGACAAATGAAGAAGTGCTCAGACGTGTTGACAAAGAGCCTGAATTGTTTGAATTGATTAAAAAAAATAAAAAACGCATACCTGGGGCACATAATGTAGTGATGGGCAAAACATTTTTAGATAACAGTTGAAACTGTTATAGTTATTTATAAAAAACAGCTTAAAATAACAGCTTAAAAATAACATATTTCTTTATTGCTAAATATCTGAAAGAGTATGAGGCGGTCACCGCTAGGCGTATTAACGCAGTTGCAAGTTGCAACAATGACGTGCTCGGTGATAGTATTTCCAGGATGTCAAAATATAAAACGCCGCTCAAATATTGTAATTTAAGGAGCGTTTTCACACTCTTGGAATTTGAGAAACCCCTCCTTATCGAACCTCAGCCCCACAGCCAATCCGTTTGCCAAAAATCAGCTTTAAACGTCAAGCAGTTTAAGCAGAATAGTGATTACTCAATGGTCATATTTTATGAAACACCCTGTATATATTTTTAAAAAAATCTTAAAATATGTAAAACAAAAAAATATATACGTGTTTTAAGAGTTTTTCCGAAAAAACTCACCGGTTTTCAAATAAAATATTTCTAATATTTGAGGTGGTTTCACCCCCTTAAATCTTCGAGTTTCGAAAAATCCCTTCTTATCGAACCTCTACACCCTAAAGTCAATCCGTTTTCGAAAAATCTGCTTTTTACGTCAACAGCTTTAAGCAGGATCGTGACTAATCAATGACCAGATATTTCAAAACACCCTGTATACATTTTTAAAAATCTTAAAATATTATTCTGGAAATTTTTCAGATTAAATAAATACCTAAATATTGAAACTTAATAAGTAAGTACTGAAACATACAGCGCCATAATATCTCGACCTCCGCCCGTTATGCTCGTAACAGGTTGAAACAAAATGTATCTAAAACAACTGATGCGTTATTCTTCAACCTGTTTTTTCGAACCTCAAATCGACAATCGACCGATGCAAGCAGCGTTACTTTCCCCCCTCCGATTATCTCGACCGCCGCTCTGTTATGCTTCGTAACAGGTAAAAAACAACGTATCTAAAATGACTGCTTCTCCAACCCGTTGCGAGCCTCCATCGACAATCGACCGATGCAGCAGCGTTCCTTTCCCACTCCTGTTATCTCGACCGCCAGGCGTTATGCCCGCAACTGTTTCAAAAAAGCTGCTGCTTTTATATCCTATTATTTTTGAGCTGTTGCAAGCTTCACACGACCATCGACCGATGCAGCTACGTTCGCCGCGCCGCGCCGCAGCGCATTCCCCACTCCGTTGTCCGTTGTATCTCGCCGCCTGTATCGATGGTTGTCGTAATGTTTTCCATCCATAATGCATATTAGTTGTTTTTTGGAATTGCTTCGAGCAGCATGGAATTTCGTGGCGGTGCAGAGCGCCGACTTCGTTTCATGAACGGTCGATCTCTGCGTATCGTTATTTTATATCTGTTATTTTTTAAAAGTAATAACAGTTGCGTTATGTTATTTCTAAATAATTGTTATAAAATAACAGATAGTTAAATAACAACCCATCACTAACATAATGCGAAACCCCAAATATCAATTCTTGCATTTGTTGATCGAAGGCCGGAGGGGTATCGGAAGGAAGCAAATGTCTTGGCTGAGGAATATTAGACAGTGGACAGGGCTACACGATGTTCAGTAGTTAATACACACCGCCCGGAACAGAGAAGCAATGGAAAATGTTATCGCAAACATCCATTAATGAATCTGTATTAGAAGAAGAAGAAGTGATAGCAGTCATATTTTGATTAATTTTTAATTAATTTGTAGCTAAATTATCTAACTTGTAATAGCTTGTTGGCTAGTAGAGTTTTAAGTCAAAAAGGTTGTAGCAGCTATTGTGCAGGCATATGAAAAAAAGTTATAACAAAAATGTTAGTAATAAATAAACCACTAGAGTATCCAAAAAAAGTACCGAAAAAATACTTTTATATTAAATCAATTTTTACATAGGTAGTATTTATTGTTAGTTCTGTGTTAATAATACGGTATTAGTGTTAGTTCTAAAGCAAAAATATATTTTCATAACTTTTATTTCTCCCCTTTCATGCATTTTTTCCTTTTCCTCACTCAAATTTCTTTTGTTTTCCCCACGAAAAGTTTCCCGAAATCCAGCGCTTGCCTTCTTTCGCCAACTCTCCAGAATGATACGAATACATAACGAGTGAGAAACATTTATTAAGTTCGACAATACCGCGGCGCGGAGATGAAAATTATAAAGCCCTTTTGAGCCGGGCGAGATTTCGGACTCAAAGTTTTCTTCGTAATTTTCGGAAAGTTTTAAAGCTCGACAAGGCCACCGCCGACAGTTTAGTGGAGACGGTTTAGCGCCGGTCGACGGATAAGGTCGAGACGTTGCAGTTGGCGTGTTAGTTTCAAAAGTCCGAGAAGATTGATGGTGTGTGAGGATAGGAGGTGCAAACATTTTAGGGCAGTTACAACATTGTTGTTTTTTAGAATTGCAAGTGTGATATGAAGCTATTTTAATTTTAATAAAATATTAAAAATGTATATGTTTAGGCTCGTATGTTATAGATCGATCTCGAGACGACATCTGGGTCTCAGGATGCGATTTTCCTTTTATATCAGCGACTTCATTTGAAACCGGGATTATGATCATAAAACGTCACTTGAACGGTCTTGACAACCTATCATTTTGTCAGTTTTTTCTCATGATATTATATATAAAAATCTCTCAAAATATACTGTTTTGCAGGGGCGGATCGGGAATTTAATGGGGCCAGGCTAAACTACTTAGGGGCCTACATAAGTACTCAACTAATAGCCATATCAAAAAACTGTTTCTATAATGATATATTATTATTCTTCTTCTTTGCGTGCCGTCTCTTTCGTGGAGGTTGGCGATCACATTGGCAAAATCTTCACGATTCTCGGCTTTCTTTATAAGTTCTTCAAAATTAGGTGAGTCCAGTTTCTGATGTTTCTCAACCAAGATAGTTTCTTCCTGCCGAGACCTCTCTTTCCTTCAATCTTACCCTTAACTATCAATTGTAAGACGTGGTATTTTTCATTTCTCAATATATGCCCTAAGTATGATGTTTTTCTTATTTTTATTATATTGAGCAATTCTCTTTTTCTGCCTATTCTGCTGTAGACTTCGGTATTTGTGATATGTGGATTTAAGTAACATAAATGTTACTTAAATCTACGCAAGTATTAGTTGTACAAAAGGCGACCTTATTGCTGTGGTAGCAATCTCTTCCAGGCAAACTTTGGGTGAGAGAGAAACCGAAATAGTGATATTTTATAAGAATATAAAAAAACAATAAAACAATTTTATTTATTTACTTATTATGAATTAGTAAAAGAAATTGATAGGTTGTAGTCACAGAAATTGACAGTTATTTGGTCATCACATTCCAAGTCTTTTGATGGTCTTTTGTTAGATCACAATTTATGGAAAGAAGTGATAAATTATTTAGTCGATGGTTCGACATTGTTGTCCTATATTTATTTTCTACATAGGACATCTTGGAGAAGGAGCGTTCTGCTTCACAGCTAGTGATTGGCAATGTTAAAAAAATCTTTAAAATGGTATAGCAGTTAGGGAACACGTTAATAAGTTTATTTTCATACATGAGCATAAAAATGTCACTGCAAGAGGTGTAAGACTCAGACATAGATTGGAGTAAGTACGATTTTAATTGAATGCACTCATTCACTAAATGCTCGTCTACGTCATCGGGATAGTAATCAATAATATGACGTGCAATTTCCAAATCTATGTTTTCGATATTTTTGTCTTGCAAATCCATTAAAAATTTGAATTTTTTGCTATATGTCTCATAGACTTGTCTCCTTTTATTTAAATCCATAATCAGCTTATCCAACGCAACTTTTAACGTGTCTCTTTAAATCTTTCTGCGCCGTATACTGAGAATTCACCTGTAGACTTATCTGAAAATTTTGGGATAATGCGTCTCTTGTTTATGTAATTGTAGTCTATTATTACACTAGTACTTAATTTTTTAGCTTTTTCGTCGTATTCCTGTAACATTTGATCTGATTGATGTCGTATGTTGCTCACAAAGTCTTTTAAAGAAACAATTAACTTGTTGCCTTCACAAATGTCTAAACCAGGGCTCTGTATTTTTTTATTAACTAAATGAAATCTCTCCAAAACTTCTTCCCAAAAGATAATCAAAATTGCAGTCTCGAGTTTCGCCATTTTATTGAATAAATTTCGTGCCTCTTTCCGGAAATCAACTTTCTCAACCTCATTTTCGCTGAAACTTTTGAAAATTTTCATAATGTCATCATAATTATTTTTTAAGGCTTTGACAGCATCATAGTGGCAAAGGCCATCTTGTCTGGCTTAAACTTTTAACCTGAATTTTAATTTTATTTCACGATTCAAGAGTTCCCACCTATGGGTCTATTGTTTTTCGCGGGGCCCCTTGTAACCGCGGGGCCCTGAGCTGCAGCCCAAACAGCCCATAGGTAGGTCCGGCCCTGCTGTTTTGTGTGAAATGTTATATATGTTAGACGTGTTTAAGGACATTCAAGAAACTTTGAAAATATATTTTTATGTCTTTATCGCAATTTACAAACAAAAAGGGAGACTTTTCTTGTTATTATACAGGCGACTTCGAAAAGTTTTTCTCTCATGTTTTCGACAATAATTGGTCGGGTTTTTTAAAAACTGTCTTTAACATATCTTCATAAAATAAATCAGGGGCATTTAAGCATTCCATTAATTGGTTAGGAATGCTATTTGGTTAGATTATTAATTGGTTAGTAATGCACATTGCATTCACCAATTAATAGAATCATATCAATTCTTTCTGATGTAGGATAAGTTTCCATTTTCAGCAAATTTTTGACAATTTTTTTTATTTTAAAATACAAAATGATAACTAGTTTTTAAAGGTGAACTAATTTTATAGTTTTGTTGAAGTAACGTCAGGGCATCGCATAGCCACCTAGATTTTATCAAATAATAAAGATCTACTGACACTAAATCATAAAAATGAAAATGTCTACGAAAATCTTTGTTTGAGGGATAAGCAGCCTTTATAGTATTTTGAAGAGAGATGAATTCTGAGTGTTTCTTTTAAAGTAAAGGGTAACTTCCGTTTAAAAGGTGACCAATGTTCAATATTAATTTTGTCTCACCCTGTATAATTTTTTGGGTCAAGTTTTAGTTTGATTTAAAGAACAATATTTATTTAATTACATATTAGGCTATACTAGGTAAATTCCAATTTAGGTAGTTTTTATTGAAATTTAAAATTTGTTCTTCATTTTTAGAAAACGTTAAATATATCAAAAACCATACATTTTAGTCATATACTTCTTTAATGAAACTCGCCATTACTTTTCTGCTAGAATTCGAAAATCAATTAATATTGCAGTGTTTCTATTACAAAAAATAACATTTGATGTGTAACTTTTTTTGGAGACACACACTGATAAAAAGATAGACTTGAACTAAAGTCGTCATCGGTCTTGAAAAAAAAATTTAGTGGCAAGAGAATTTATTTTAACATAAAAGAAAATATTTTGCCTGAAGAAAAAATCTCTTAACTCAAGAAAACTGGTTCTCTTGAAAAATTCGAAAATTTCTCTTGGATCTATTTTCATTCAACCAAGTGCAAGTTACTTTGTTTTAAGATAATAACAAAAATACGCTAGGAAGTACTTCATTCAAGAAACATGGCCATTTTTCCAATACCTACTTAAATACTCTTTTGATGAAAAATAATAACGACACGCCAAAGACGATGACGAAGGATGGTATATACAATTAGTCGGCAGTCCGATCAGCCTCACGTGGTATTTGATAGATCGCACATCATATTACGCACGGGTTTTGTTGCTTGGAATTTTCCACTTGGAATTTTGCATAATTTGCTTTTTAAACGCATATCATATAACAAATTAGGGATCGTTATTAACATGTACTTGTCATTTTTTATGGACAAATTTTAGGATATACGGATTTTTTAAAGGAGTTTCTGAAAAAATGGATATTAGAGCATTTATTTGCTTTATTTGAAGGTAAGAGACATTTACCTAATACACCTGTTTAGATAATGCATGCCTGACTATAGATAGAATAAGAATATAGGTATCGATTTTTTTATGAAAACAATTACAAACATTTTAGAAATTTCAAGTCGTCGTATTAAAAAATTCAAAATGTGACCAAAGCTTATAATTTTAATAATTTGTTTACTTTACTTTGATTAATCGCGATGTAACATTTTTTTTTGTAATTTGTAGAGTGATGAACCACCCCAAAAAAACCAAGGAGTGAAGAAGCAGAAATAACTACCTACTATCGAGGAAAATAATATCACTTTACTTACTACAGACTAGGAAAACCTAAATTTATCAGAAAATAATATACCTCGTAATATGCCTGTATGCCTGTATATGATGTATAGACTTCTCTTAGATCAAAATAAATTTTAGTTGAGTCAATGGTATTCGCTCTTGGTTTAAGAAAAGTGTATCTTTAATCAAGAAATGTCCCTTTTCAATCAAGAATGTTTGCATGAATCAAACAGACTATTGTTCTTGTAGCAAGAACTTCTTTGCATATTAATTTTGGGTCAAGAGTGAAATACTTTGGACAGATAGATTCTTCTATTCTCTAAAGTAATTTTTTAAAGCTTATGAAAAGATAGTTAATGCTTTGGGCAAAGAAACGTCGTTCTGGCCCTATTGAAAAGCGCCAATCTTTTGGGTCAAAGTCATATTCATTTCGACTGAGAGATCCTTTTTTTCAGTGCGTCTAAAACTCTCTACATTTTTAAAAAATGCCCTAAAATAACCCACATATGCTCACAAAATTTCATTTCTATACAAGCTGTCCTCCTTAGAGCCTCCGCGTCGTATGAGACGCGCCACCCTGTATTCAAAAGCCTCTTTTATTTTTCGTTTAGAGGCAATTTATTCTTTCATAATAATGTTTGCGTTGTTAAAATCTATTATGTGCCCTGTGTCCCATGAATGCTGACAAATCTTAGATTTGCGAAAATCGTCCGTTTGTTAAAAATCTTTATGTTCCTTAATTCATAGAACTTTTTTAAATAGATGAATGCGCCACAGAAGTACAGGCATTTTTAACATAAAATAGTCATGAACCATTGATAAAGCGGATGCAAAACTAGACCGCGCTTCTAGATAAACGAGCAACTTATCAGGACGAATCGACATTTTTTTTCCGCGTAAAACGAATAAAACAAGTTACAGAAGAATCCGATGCTATCGATGAGACAGGGCAGGAAGATTAAAGTCAGCAGATTGAGTCTTTTGGGGAATTGGATGGCGAAACGGAAATAACGCGGCACTATTTTACCGATCCGATCGGTAGATTTATTCGGCTGCGGAGGTGCTTTTGTTCCCTTCACTAAGCGAGAAAAAATTACGCGAGAGAATTAGGACGTTCCGATATTCCAGATAAATGTATCGAACGCCTAACTTCAACGAGGAGCTACGTTTAAAGGAATAAAATAAATGTTCTTCCTAGCTTAATATGCATATGATTTCCTCTGTTAAAAACTCTTACAGATGCGTCTGCTGTTAATACAAATTATGTACAAATCCATGAAGAATCAACTTGGGCAATTTGATATCTTTAACTAACTTGCCTACAATATACAGGGTTGTTCACCACATACGACACGGAGTATTATAGGTAAACGATTAGATTTTTACAAATTGTAAGTTTTGGGTTCGTTGAAGGACTATCAGAGCTACAATTTAGCAAAAAAATAGAGCAAAAATATTTCTACAAGATACAGACTATCCCAAATAAGTAAAAAATATTATAGTTGTATTTTTTTAAATGGAACACCCTGTATATTATTATATTTTTCTACTCTACGATTGAAATAAAGGTAAATTTTATTAAGGTTTATTACACTTAAACTTTACCGTTTTATGTTATATGTTACATGAATCATATCCACAATTTAATTGTCTATCAAATTTTATTATACCATTTTTTACCTATTTCTTCAAGTTTTTGTAGAAAATGCATTTTCTTATAATTTAGACTCATTTATCACTATACCCATGGAATATTGACAATTCATATTTTTTTAAAGCAACATACACTATGTACAAAATGTACAGGTGGTAAATATTGCAAGCCCATTGGTATACAAAAAAAATATATTTAAATCTTTGTAAAAGAGTATACCAATTAAATATACCACCATTATTTCCGACAAAAAATTAGTTAATTACATACTTTTAAATTGTTTTAATTAATAGAGTATTCTAAATAAATGTGGATTTGGCTCAGAAATCAATATAATAATAAGTTATAAAAATGAACGTCTCTGTTTTTATAAATAACCATTCGTCAAAAATGAAATAAAATTTATAAGGTGTTACTTTTTACCACACTGTCTAATACACACACAAAATTCAGTTTTTTAGTATTTGGAGCAATTATTATCAATCAACGTAAACAGTCAATTAATGCAGTTTGAATACTGGGATCATATTAATTGGTCCTCTTTAACAAAAAATATTTAAACAGTTTTTTTTATATTTTTTAATGAAATAAGCGAACTATGTCGACAATATTAATATCTGTACTCTTTGAAAATTTGTTTTAAAAATTGTAAAAAAAAACTTTAAAAATAATCTAAAATGTCAATATTCCATGGGTATAGTGATAAATGAGGTCTAAATTATAAGAAAATGCATTTTCTACGAAAACTTGAAGAGATGGGTAAAAAATGGTATAATACAATTTGATAGACAATTACAAAGAGCATCTGATTCACGTAAAATATATAGGGTGTTCTATTTAAATATAATAAGTTATTGCCGTTTAAAGCTAGTAATTATTTAATAAAATATTTTGGACACTCTGTATAAGGTAGTAAAATTTTTATTATTGCAACACAGTATCCAATCAATAAATAATCTTCAAAAACAGTTAGTATTAAAAACTTTGATACCCTTGGAGAAATAAAGCCGTAAACTTTTTACTGCAATTTCATAAAATTGAAAATATTTCAAAGACGGTAAGGTTTAAGTGTGATAAACCTTAATCAAATTTACCTTTATTTGAACCGTAGAATCTAAAAATAGAATAATATACAGGGTGTTCCATTTAAAAAAATACAACTTTGATATTTTTTACTTATTTGGGACACTCTGTATCTTGTAAAAATATTTTTAAATTGTAGCTCTAATAGTCCTTCAACGAACCCAAAACTTACAATTTGTAAAAATCTAATCGTTTAGCTACAATACTCCGTGTCGTATGTGGTGAACAACCCTGTATATAGTTAGTTAGTTAGATACTAAACCTACAATTTATGATTTTTTTGCATGACATTTCAAACAACTTGCAAATAAATTCAAAGTATTTAAAAAATTAAATATTTACATATTGATTACAGCTGAGGGGAACCTTTGGTGTTACAACAGCCAAATATGATTATGCTAACATAAAAATGATAACATATACTAATAGAAAAAGATCTTTTCAAAAAAGAATCATTTTATGCAGTGAAGAGCAAAGGAAGCATTTTGAGCATTTGATTTCATTTTTTTATAACTAGTTTTAATTCTGTAATAATTAAAATGTTTTAAACGTGTCTTATCTTAAAAATCTTTTTATTAACATATTTTACTCTATATCTTTTAATTTTTGTGAAGTTAATGAAAGGTATAACAAAAGGTATAACATAAAGGTATTACAGCCATCTTTATCAATTAATAAAGATCTACTGATGTAAAAAATAACCCGAAAAACAACATTTCTTCAAACGATGACCGCGAAAGCCTAAACAACTACAACCTTAATAGTGTTTTGAAGACATACAAATTCTCCATTGAATATCGGAATAATATACTGGGTGTTACATTTACAATAAAGGAGTAACTTGCTTTTAAAAGTGTCCATTGTTCAATATTAATTTTGTCTCACCCTGTATAACATTTTGGATCAAATTTTAATTTGTTTTTTTTAACAATGGTTATTTTAACTAAATATCAGGCTATACAGGACAAATCACAATTTAGGTAGCTGTTATTGAAATTTAAAATTTATTACGCAGAACCCTAAATTTTATCCTTAAAATTTATTCTTCATTTTCACAAATATATGTCAAAAACTTTTCAATTTAGCGATATGCTTCTTTAACGAAACTCACCTTTATTTTTTTCCTAGAATCCGAAAATCAATTAATATATAGGGTGTTCCATTACAAAAATCTCAATTTTGATGTGTAACTTCTTTTGGGGACGCCCTGTAGAACTCACTATAATTTTAAAAAATGCTCTAAACTAACCTTTAGAGGCTCACAAAATTTCATTTCTATATAAACTATCGTTCTCCTTGGAGTCTACGCGTCGTAGGTTTTGGACTTAACATAATTTGCTTTTATGGTACAGATTTCTGTTCCAAAGTTATAATTTTTGATTTGTTTTCGTGAGAATTGAATAAATAATATATAAACGCTCTTTGATTTTCCAAATAGTAAAACGACATAAATTTAAGCCACACGTATTAATTTAATTTTAATGAACCAAATATTCTATTGACCTTTTTAAAATAATTTATATATTATATCTACGTATTACAATATTGATTGCTTTGAAACAGATTAAAATAATCATTAGTAATAACAAAATAATTAGTAATACAGAATTTTGAATTGAACTTTTTTTTGTGTAATTATAGTTATCCATTACTGCATGCACAATACGTATTAAAACTTATGAAAACATTGAATTTATCGATGATGTTTTGACATCACTTGTTCAAAGTTATTTCAATAATGTCTTCTCTAAAAGAGGATATTCAAACACAGTTACAAATTATAGGTTTTATAACAAATATCTAATTGCACAAGTTGAATTTACATACAGGGTGACAATTTGAAAACGAACAGTATTTAATATTGCCTCTACCGATAATAGTATGAAAATTTTTTGCGAAACACGTCAAATTACATATCAAGGGGGACAATTTTTGAGGCATTTGTTGGCGTGTTACTTTCAACCCCTTGACCCCCAGGCACCTACCCCTAAAATTTGAAATAGCAACCACTATTTCTTTTACCATTTTTGTGTTTCTTATAGAATTCTACATAAGCTGCATTATTTTTTTGTCAAAATTGTAATACCTAACCTCACAAATGAATGAAATGTATTTTATGTACATTAAAATAATGCATCTCCTTGAAAAATTATGATAATGATAATGAAATACTGGAAGGCTTACCTTTACTACTTTATGAATTTTTCAAAATGGGTTCCATTCTTTTCAAGCACAAGTACAATCGGTATTCAAACTGTTCTCGGACGTTTCGAAAAGTTTTAGGCGATATAGCTCTACACTCTTGTACAATTCTTTGTTGTAATTGTTCAATGGGGTCTGGTTAGGTTAGAAAATCCAGAGGTGTCAGATCTGGTGACCTAGGAGACCATTCTATGGGTCCCCTCCTACCAATTCACTGCTCTGGGTAATGATTATCCAACCACTCTCTTACTGGGCGTACATAATGCGGAGGTGCTCCGTCTTGTTGGAAGTGCAGCAAATGCTCATCTAGAAAAAGATTTCCATTGGTGTCCCTTTGATTTTCCACATCACGAATTATAAGAGGTTTTATAGCTGTATCTATCATTTCTGCATAAATTTCACCAGTTAGATTTTCATTAATGAAGAGAGAACCGATGATACTGTTGCCTAATATACCCGCCCAGACATTTATTTTTTGAGGGTATTACGTATTTCCTCTCTAATAATGTGAGTATTGATGTCGTTCCAATAACGACAGTTTTGTTTGTTGACCTTGTCATTTAAGTAAAAAGTGCATTCGTCACTGAAAGAGATATTCTTTATTAACCTGGGCTGAGCAATAATCTTGTCCGTCATAATTTCACAAAACTCAATACGTCTGTCCGGGTCATCGTCCCCTAATTCTTGATGAGTAATTAGGAATTTGTATGGATGAAATTTGTGAAGCTTTAATGCTTTCCTCACTGACACACGCGATAGTCCAGTTTAATCTGCAACTTTTCGGAGGGACGTAATGGGAGCCATAGCAACTTCACCAAGAACCTCAATCTGAGCGGCTTCATTGAGCAGTCTTGGCTCATTCCTTTTCTTATTGCAAACAGATCCCGTTTCTTCAAATTTAGCTCCTAACTCACGAATGTACTTGTGTCCAACATTTCTTTTACCATGTCTTTCGTTGAATGCGGTCGCCGCTCTTGCAAAGCAGCGATTTTCAGCTCCGTAAATGAAAATCATTTCTACGCGTTCAGCAATAGTGTAAACCATTTTAAGAAACAACACTAATAATTGAAAACTATTGAAATTGTTTATGGAATTAACTTTCACAGCTTATTTCATTGATTCTGGAAGAACATGAAATAAATAATGAACACGAGGAGTCGGAAAATAAAGAACAAGTACCTACTCATCATTTGTTCGAAATATCAGAAATAAGCAAATCGAGAATCTAGTTTTGCCGAAAACGGCAAAAAAATTAAATTACTTTATGTTTTGTAGTGGCATTATCGAAGACGAAATGTAAATAAATAAAGGAATTTGGAATGTATAGTATTGGCTAGGTACAAACATTTTTAAATGAAGTTCTATGAGGTGGTGAATGCAATCTGAATTTGAATGTGAATGCGTTTTAAAAGTAGATATTAAATACATTTTATTCATTTGTGAGGTTAAGTATCACAATTTTGAAGAAATAGGGGTTGCCATTTAAAATTTTAGGGGTAGGTGCCCTGGGGGTCAAAGGGTTGAAAGTAACACGACAACAAATGCCTCAAAAATTGTCCCCTTGATATGTAAATTGACGTATTTCGCCAAATTTTCATACTATCATCGGTAGAGGAAATATTAAATACTGTTCGTTTTCAAACTCTTGCGAGGGTGACTGCCAACTGTCTTGCCAACGTTTAGGTGATCGTCCAGTAGGTCTTCTGCCATGGGGTACGTTGTTGCGAATTATTATGGCCATTCTGTCGGGGTCCATTCTATTGACATGCTGGTTCCATTCTCTTCTTCTCTGCCTTATCCATCTGACAACGTCGTTTGTTTGGCACTTTTCTCTTATGTCTACATTTCTCTGTCTGTCCCTCAATGTGTATCCAGTTATCATTCTTAAGGTCTTCATTTCAGTAGTTCGTAGGATTCTCTTTGTTACTGATGTTTCAGCTCTGGTTTCCGCACCATATGTCATCACTGGTCGTATGCAGGTTTTGTATATTCTTGACTTACATTCTGTACTCAAATGTTTGTTTTTCCATATGGGATATTTAAGATGTCCTGATATTGCGGCAGCTTTATTGGCTTGTTTCCTTACTTCTTCTTCCAGGAATCCTGAGCTTATAATTTTGCATCCGAGGTATTCGAATGACATTATCTGATCAATAGTTTTGTTTTTTATTACCAATTTGCACCGTAGAGGCTCCTTTGTAATGGTCATGCATTTGGTCTTATTTATGGAAATTTGCATGTTAAGTTTTTCTGCCTGTCTGTTAAAAGCTTATAGCATTCTTTGGAGGTCGTCCTCTGACTCTGCAATAAGTACTGCGTCATCGGCATAGCATAGTATGTTTACTTTATGCATTCCCGTTCGATATCCTAATCCAGTATTCTTGTAGTTCGAAGATGCTGCGTTAAGGTAAAGTTTGTTCTTATTTGGGTTGTTGTGTTTGTGTTTAAGTTCTTGTTAAGTTCTGTGAGTTCTTTCGAGACATTACTGCTTCCCAAGATGGTGATGATGTCTTTTAGTTGGACTCTATCAAAGGCCTTTGTTATATCTATAAAACATAGATAGGCTGGAGAGTTATATTCTAAGGATTTTTCAACTAGTTGCCTGAGTATGAATAGTGCATCAGTATGTAGGTGATCGGTTTCTTCGGAATCCTTGTTGTTCCTCGCTTATTGGCACTATTGAGGAGATTTTTGTCCGCAATGATCTTAGTCAGAAGTTTTAGCGAGGTGCTCAGTAATGTTATTCCTCTATAGTTTGCTGGGTCTGTTTTATCTCCCTTTTTAAAAATGGGTATTGTTATACTTTGTTTCCATTCTTCTGGTATTTTCTTATATTGTAATATAATGTTAAACAGTTTTGTGTTTTCCTCTATGATAGCCTGCGTTTTTTATTAGCTCGTTTGGTATTTTATCTTGATTAGGAGATTTTCTATTTTTAAGTTTCCTTATTGTCTCTTCTACTTGCTTGTAAGTGATTTGCTCATGCTCTTCTATATTATCTCTTTGGCTTGTCTCTTGTGCTTCCATTGGTTCATCTGTTTCTGCGTATAAGTCTCTGAAATATTTTTCCCACGTATCTTCTGCAATTGTTCTTAGTTGTATTGTTTCATTTGTTTCTCGTTTCAAACCCCTCAACATCTTCCAAATACGTTTTTGTGCTCCGTACATATCCGCCTCCATTTCGCTACTAAATCGCTGCCAATATTCTTTTTTAATTCGTAGTCGTACTCTATTATTGGTCCTGTTCCTTATTTCGGTATAGATATTTCGGATCTCCGGTGTTGGATATTTCTTGTATTGTAAGTATTTTTCCTTCTTTTCCCTTGTAATGTTCTTGACTTCTAATGTAAACCAAGGTTTAATGTTCGGTCTTCTATTGTGTGATACAGTACGTGTTCCTAAAGCTTCTTTAGCACCTTTGCAGATGTTTTCTTTCAGTTTGTTCCAAGCTGTGTTAGGAGTATCAAACTGTGCTATGGGGTTAAGAGTGACATGTGTTTGGCATCTGTTTGAATAAAGTTGTTTAGTGCTTTCGTGGTTGAGGGATTCTATATCGAATTTTTCAGTTTTTATCGATGATCTTTTTTGGATAGTGGCGCACCTATTCGTATCTTTCCTGGCACAAATTTGCGATCTGTTCCAATGTTGGCTGAGGATAAGACTCTTATATCTATTATTTATTGAGGTAAGAAACTTCGATTGGTGATAATATAATCGATTATTGATTTATTGTTTCTATTGTCATAGAAGGTGTATTTGTGTTGTTCTTTATGGGGAAAAACAGAAGCCTATGCAATTTTTTTTAAATGCGTAAATGAATGCAACTAATCCATATAGGAAGTCCCTGTTATTCTTCAAAACTAAGTCACTCGCAGAAATTAAGCCATTTATTCAGTTATCTTGAATATTCTTAAAACTCTCATATCATTTTTTTCTCGCTTAGTAAAGAGAGAAGAACCACCCCTGCAGTTGAATAAATCTACCCATCGGATTGGTAAAATAGTGCCGCGTTATTTCCGTTTCGTAATCCAACTCCTTAAAAATCTCAATCTGTTGACTTTAATCTTTGTGCTCTGTCTTATCGATGGAGTCCGATTCATTTACAATTTGTCTTATGCAGCGCCAGATGCTTATCGGAAAGCGGAAAAACATGTATCGATTCGTCGTGATAAAGGACTCTTTTATCTAGAAGCGTGGTCTAGTTTTGCATCCGCTTTATCAGTGTGTTTTTTTGAGGGAAAAAGCCTCAAGGATGGTTGGCGATTATTTTGTGTGATCTGCTCTTATTTATTCGTTTTTTATTTATTTCCGTAATCATTTGAAAACAAATATAAATGTTTTTTTCAACAAAACAATTGCAAACCAAATTTTGATTAAAACGAATATTATTGAATATTCTAATTGGTTGATATTCAATTGATTCAAAAGTGGTAAATCCTCTGCCTATTTTTCTAGAAATTTTTAGAATAATTTTTGTTAAACCATCCTCTATTCCATACACATGCTATTTTACACCAATGTTCATTTTATAATTCTCCATCTATTGAAAAAATAATATACAGGATGTTCAAATAAAAAATATATATATTTTATATTTTAGAAAGTTTGGTGTAAGATTTTGAACATGCCCTATGATTTACGATAACCATATTTATCGCAAGGTGAATACACATCATCTAAAGAAAATACCTAGTACACTTTTGATTTCAGGACAGTTCTTGACTGTCAGGTCTTGGAATATATAGACAAATTTAATTGTATTTTGCCGACACTATTTTAAGTAATAAAACAAATATGTTCCGTATAGCATAATTGTAAAACAAGTTAATTGTGAAACTGCTCCCTGAGCAACAAAAATGTTTTGTTAGTCGACGCCATGGTTTTATGTTGAATTTGGACGACTGTATGTCGGCGTTGTCAAAATCGCAATTTGCAAAACAAAATAGTCGAAATTTAAGTCAAAATAAAGGTATTTATAAGAAACGAATTAGTTTCCAATAATATCGGATATTGGACAATGTCGATTTTCCAGTTTACAGGTAATTTTGCAGTAATTTCCTAAAAATTAAATATTTATTATAACTGCAAAATCCTATTAAAATGAAAGCGCCTTAAAATATTTCCACAAATATGGATATATAATATCAGTAAAATTTGCTCCGCAGGAAAATTTGACTTCCGGAGCGTTTTAGGCGATATATTTTTTATACAATTTACATTTTTCTTTAAATTAGCCATATCTGTCATTTAAATAGAATATATGTGTACTTTGCCATTTTAAAATCAATTTTATCTTGGTCACTATAAATACACGATATTATAATTTTGTTCTTGATAACTAAAAAACAAAAATGCAAATGCATGCTACAAAAATACTTTAACTGAGACAAATATGTTATTGTTACGTTTTTCGTCGGTTCCGTGTGGATAGAAAGTCACAATTTATTTAAACACTATTTATTTAACACTAATTAACAAAAACAATAACGATAAAAGACTTAAAGAACTATTTACAAACGATTTATAACTAAGAATTTATTTTTGAATTTTAGCGCGTCAACTGCACTTGTCTATTTATAACTGCCCTCTCTAGGCCACAGCCGCCGGTTTTTATACCTACAGTTAAAGTTTACTAGAATAGTCCATAGATCGTTAAGTGCATAGAGAAGGTTTCGAATGTTCTCGTATGTACTACTCCATTCCAGTGGGACTCGATTCTTCTCGAATCTTCGAATGAATCATTACGGTGTCTATTCTTTAATGCGATGTTAAGGTCATCCGAGGGCGGGCCACACAGTTAGGTTAGGTCGAGTCCAGACCGGTCCGCAATATTATTTTTAAAATATTTATAAATCTTTTATAAAACAGTTTTATAAATATTCTGTAATGTACTCAATGTTATTTTGTAAGCGTTATCGGAGAGTTTTTAACGTACTTCTAAACAAGTATATTGTTTTATAAACCTGCGCCTTTTTCGTGTTTATAACTATCGTATTAGGGTTTATAAAGCACTTAAAAAATAGTACATATTTATCATGAATTGTTATATAACATTCTATATAACCATTTTAAGCATATTTGTGCCACTTGGGCAGTGGCCGGCCGTAGCTCCAGCGTTAGTGTGTCGAAAGAGATAGAGAATGTACGGGGTTCGATTCCCAGCCAGTACGGTCGTTTTATTTATTTAAATAAAAATATTTATTTATCTAAATAGAGCGACAAACGAGCCGCCACCTCAAGGAAGGCAATGGCAAACCACCTTGAGTATATTTGCCTTGTACAGCCTCTCAAATAGTGCCGTTCGGATTCGGCAATAAACTGTAGATCCCGTGTACTTACGAAACACTGATGACACACATCACAAGTACATGCGAGAGGTAGCCGATGCTCTATATAGAGTATGGTACTGTAAGAAGAAGATAATTATACACAGTTTGTTAAAAAAATCATGACAATATTGTTAAAAATAACAAAAAAATAACACTTTAAATTTTACCAAATATGTCTTCCTTGCCATTTTTTGCATCTGAGTGTAGATAAAGATTTTAAGATGTGAACATCCTAAACAAAAAAAGAACAAATCCTATTAAGGTTCTCTCTGGCTGAAATGATCTATCGAAAGAATTACGGTCGACGACAGTGTTTTTCTCCGTAGTAATTTTCCAGACTTTCCCAGGCCGGGCGCTTTTGCCGGTTTAAAGTTAACCGAGTGGCTCCCCGAGGAGACAATTTCCCTGTCGGAGGTGGACATAATCGGCCTCGGCGGACTCCTCCACGTCTCCTAAATCCGCTTTAAAAACAGCAAGCATATAGCCGTCGATATTCTCTTAAAAACGTCTTAAAGGGATCTAAATAGCTTGTTATTTTTAGCTTCTTGGATTTGGTAAATTTTGTTGTTAAGATAATATACCGGGTGCGTCTCAAAAGTGGCTCACCCCTATAACTTTTTTATTTTTTCAGATAAAATAACGATACTTGGTACGTTAGTATATGACATAAATTGGGATTGATTGACACATTCAGTTGTTATCGGTCACTTCCGATTTCACCGGAAATGACTACAACTTTTGATTTTTAAATGGCACTCTCGGTATTTTTTTACTTTATTCGATAGAAAATGACTCTAAATAGAATGACATATTATATGTCAACTTTTGACATTTTGGCATATGGTTTATTTGAAATTGCAACATGCGGTTCATAACGACAATTTGACTCAACATACCAAGTGTGTGGTATCAAATTATTTGTAAAAAAATGCTTTTTCCAAATATGCTAATGAGCCACCTTCGTTCCATTTGAAAAAATTGAGATATGATTAAAAATACGATTTGGGCATCTTCTAACCGGCCAGGACAAGACACTAGAAACATTAGACTTAGATCATATATATTTTTCCAAGGCTTCTTGATTAAAAATTAGTGTTTTTTACACAACCATGGCACTCTAGATTGAAATTTAAAATAGAATTTGTTTGTGAGTGACTATGTAAAAAATTGACATATGATATGTCATTCGATTCAGAGTGTCATTTTCTATCGAATAAATTAAAAAAATACCGAGTGTGCCATTTAAAAATCAAAAGTTGTAGTATTGTATATTTCCGGTGAAACCGGAAGTGACCGAAAACAATTGAATACGTCAATCAATCCCAATTTATGTCATATACTAAAATACCAAATCTCGTTGTTTTATCTGAAAAAATAAAAAAGTTATAGGGTTGAGTAACTTTTGAGACGCACCCGGTATAGGTTTAAATATACATTTAATATATCCTGCTGTGCAAACAAAAAAAAACCCTTACCTGTCGCATGTCGTAATAACAGAATAAGAATAAAAAAAGTGAAATTAGTCAAGAAAGATAAGAATTGGCCGAATAACTCAGCAATTTTTCGAAAAAAAAACATATAGCTTTCATCGCTGAAATACTTAAAAAATGGCGCTTTTTATAAAGTCATGGCCAACTATGGTTTCCATTTTAAAAAAACATATGTTTGTGTCATATGTCAAAAATGGCAGACTAGCGATGTAATTATCTACAGCTTTTATCTGAAAACTTTGCCAGCATATTCATGGCG
>NW_022145746.1:22061-45141 GCF_002938485.1 Sitophilus oryzae
ATTACCAGACCCCGATCTCCGCTTCGTTCGCCCGTTCTCCCATTATTTCTTCGCTTCCATTGTGAAACTCGACGTGAGAGCCACAAAAAATCCAAAGATTATCGGAACTGACAAATAAAAATCTTTCAATGTCGTAGACGGGACGCCATAGCTAACCGTGACAACGGTTATTGTAAGCTCCGAAAAAATATTATGGGATTAGAGTCACGAGAAATCCCTTTTTTACTAGCTTCGCGCGGTCGGGCTCGCGAAAAAAATATGTTGGTGCTTTTTTAAACCTTTTCCATTTCTAAAGAACAATAATTATGTAATCTATAACACTTTGTAAGGATTTTTCAATACATGTAAAAAATACTAAAGGAAATTAAAGAATCAATTGGAAAGGAAAAAAAAATGAATCAATTGAACAAGCTGTATGAAAAGATATACTGCTAACATATTACGCTAAACATGTTACAAATTAATTGAAAATGTGAAAGAATGCTGAAAATTTGAATGTCAATTGCCAATTTTGAGACTTAAATATTAGTAATCTTTTGCCTAGTATATGAATATCTATAGTTACCGGTAGGGTAGTTCTCGCTTACCATAATAATGGTTGAGGGTTTAATTCCTGTTCTGATATTTTATTTAGCCTTTTTTAAAAAATATATTAAAAATACAAAAACTGTCCTCAGATCAAAACTATATTAGGTATTTACTTTAGATGGTCTGCACTTACTTTGCTATAAAACATATTGTAATCGTAAATCATACAGGATATTGAAAATTCTACGCCAAACTTTCTAAAATCTAAAATAATTTTTCTTTGTTTTTTTAAATGTATGGATATATTATTTTTTTCAATAGATGGAGAATTAAAAAATGAACATTTTTTGTATTTAAAGTATTTCAAAATTTTTAACGGTTGAGCAAATATTCGCGGTTTTATATTTGGCTGTACTTAAACTGCCGTTAAACGGTAGCTTACTAAAATGCCGTTAATATGTATGACGTCGTTGATGAGACGCACTTGACGGTTTTAACATATACGGATTTTATAAGGACTAACCAACGCTATCCACCCCACCAAATAACCAACTTAACCAACGCAACTAACCTTGACACTTGTGAAAAAATATAAAAAACAAATATAAATTAGTAAAAATCAACCAACCCCACCAAATAACCAACTAACCAATGAATTCACACTCCAAATAACCACGCTAACCAACCCGCCAAATAACTAAACCAATCCAACCAAAAAGAGTGAAACCAAAGCAATAAGATCACGCTATAAGCAAAAAAAATATAAAAAAGTCTTGGTCCGGCGTGAGATTTGAACCAAGGACCTTTCGCTCACGAAGCAATAGCCTCAGTCACGGAGCCACAGGTGCTCTTGCAAAATGTCTATCGCCAGGCATTACTTCCCGACGACATCAACGATGTCATAATATCTATTAACGGCATTTTAGTAGGCTACCGTTTAACGGCTGTTTAAGTGCATCGTTTATATTTTATATGGCATTTTACACCAGTAAATTATTATCACAGCCATCCAATGATTTCTCTCGTATTTTACAGTTGAAAGAGCCATATGAAATAATACTGGGTGTATCTGTAAAACCATTAAACATTTATTTGAAAAACTATAAATACAAAAAATGATCATTTTTTAACTTCTAACTTCGTTTTAACTCCATCTAATAAAAAATAATATAAAGGGTGTCCCAGAAATAAGTGCAAGTATTTTAAGGGGTGGTATTTTTAAAATAAATTGAAAATAACCGAGTTATTTAGCTTTGAAAATTTAAAAAAATAATAGCAACATTTTGAGAAACGCCGGCTGACCATCGCCAACTACATCCAATTACCCGGATCAAGCCCGGATTTCAGGTGATTCGGCGCCCTGTGTTGCCATAGGGACAGGAAAGTATATGTTTAAAAATAAGTCATAAAATTACACCACCTGAAAAGTTTAGCAGAGATTCTCTGCAATCTCATTTTTAAGATTACATTTTTAAGATTGTGATATTATTACATAAAAGAAATTAAGTCAGGTTGCCGTAGTTTCAACAATTTCAAATTCAAGACATTCGAAGCAATCAAATTCGTATTAAATTTTAAAAATAAAACAGACAAACATGAAAGGAAACAAACAAAACAAAAATGAATCGATTATTCGTTGGGCGGTTTTCGATATATTGAATTCTGAATTACAACAAACATTTTAGGAATTTATTTTTGTGACCTGATTGCGAATAATATGATAAATCATTTTAATAAATTTATTCCAAAATAAAGTTATTTTGCAGCATAACAAAGATTTTTGTAAACGGCATAAACGTAATGTTTTAGTTAATATTCGATGGTTTTTGTTGAAAGGCTAAGTACTAAAAATAATTAATGTGTTTTTTTTAGAATTATTAGTAATGAGCACTGATAAAAGATTAAATTTTACATTCCTAATGTTTTTGTCTATCAATTTATAAATAAAGAACTATGTACAATGTGGATAGCAAATGAGGTTGCAACAATGCAAGGTTTGGATAGACCGTAGAGAAATCTCAGGTGAATAAACAAGTGGTACTAAAAAGGTTTTTTTAATTTCCCGGAAAATGTCAAGAAAAATTTTAAACAATTTTCTTTTCGTAAAAAAACCTCTAGGGTCGAAATATACTACCAGTTAAAATACTTGCACTTATTTCTTAGACACCCTGTATAAGGAAACTTTATGCTATGACCAATCTTAACATAATTAACGGCACCCGAACAACTAACTTATAAAATTCATATTATTTAATAATAAATAAATGAAAGTCATTACGTTCTACTCCGTATATGTAACACCCTTTCAACATCTCTATCTCGCAAATGATTAGAAGCAGACTTTATGACCACTACATAATGGACCATCAAACGGTCATACAATGATAAAATTAGCCATCGAGCGGGCTGTATCACTCGCCGTTGTTGCGGAATTTTGAAAATCTTTAAGTGGTAATTACACGGCGACTCTCGTTTTGTTTCCGCATCGAGAAAGTGAGGTTAGATAAATGTGGTCATAATTTTAGTTGTTTCGTTTATTTGTTTTGGCCTGACACTAAAAGTTCTTCCGCAATGGCGTATTTTTAGAAAATAGGATATAAAGAAGTTTTATCTGTATAATCCTTTGTCACACGCGGTTGTATTTTACGTGGGTTTTGCATATACGCGGTTTCTCGAGTCAGTGGTAGAAAATACGTAATATCTGCGATACTCTGCTTGAAATAGAAATAATGTACTGTTACGGTATCCGTTTTGATTTATTAAAACTTAAATCTATAATTTACTACTTGTAACATCATCATCATTTTGAGCTTATTCAACCATTTCCAATTATGGTATACCCTCCCTCACATATTTAGATACTCTCTTTGTAGTTTCAAAGCACAATTCAAAGATCTCATTAACTCGAAGTATAAGAGTCATCGACTGCTTTACACCGATGGCTCGAAAACTGATAGGCACACTGGAGCGGCTTTTCATACATTTGATAAAGAAATGTGTTTGTCACTAAATTCCATAACGGGAATATTCTCAGCAGAGCTTTTTGCAATATTTAAGGCCATTCAACATTCAACATATATTGACCTCCAGCTATAAGAGATGGGTCGTGGCTACCGATTCATTGAGTTCCATTTCAAGTATCTCCTCTTTCTACTCCAACCATCCACTAGTTATGGCAATCAAAATGCTTCTACAGAAGGCCAGTATCGACCACTACAGCGTCACTTTCCTTTGGCTTTCGAACCACATAGGAATTTCTGGCAATGACAGAACTGACTACTTGGCTGCAAAAATGTTTTCTCCGTGCAACATCTAAAGAATTATGGCAAACCTATGATCGATAGTGTAATCCAACTAGAATGGGACTTAGACATGAATGATAATAAGCTTCATGAAACAAAAAGGGACTATTTTGAAAGTAATGTGTAATGTCGTTAACTTACCTACAAGAGATTCGTTGTGCTCACTAGAATTCGTTTAGGACACACGAAACTTACCCATGAACATCTCCTTAAAGGACAGAACCAGCCCATTTGTGAAATATGTAATCTTCCAATATCTGTCAACCACATTATCTTTGAATACCCAAAGTACGCCTTGAAACGAAGACAACACGGATCGTGGATATCCCAGAGGTAGCCCGCCTTTCCTTCCAAAATAACAAGGCTATGTTGGATTATATAAAGGATATCGACATATATAAACATATATAAATAATGTGATACAGTGATGCTAAAAGACTCTACAGTCGATGCGTCTTTAACACAAATGTCATTCTCACATTTCTTTTGTGCGTTTCGTAGTATCGATGAAGTCCGATATTTAAGAAACTTTCATACTATTTCTTCATACTTTCGTACATAGCAATAAATGAAAAATAATTATGAATAAAATACATTCTCAGATTTCAATTGTTTTCTTCATCATCATCATCATCATTTTTAGCTTATTTACATATTTAGATACTCTCTTTGTAGTTGGGTCCATTGTTGTCTATTGTTGGCTATGCGGGCCCAAGTTATCCCTGCTAATTTCTTAATATCATGGTCTCATCTCAGGTTTGATCTTCCTCTAGGTCTCTTGATTCTTCATGGGTACCATACTGTGATTTTTGTGGTCTATCTGTTGTCCGTCCTTCTTGGCAGGTGTCCTGCCCATTGCCACTTGAGGAATTTGATTCTGTCGATAACATTCAGTTACCTGGGTCTTTTGTCGTATCCACTGTATTCTTTTACTGACTCTCTTGCACAGCATATTTCGTTCCATTAAGCGTTGTGCGACCTGCAGTTTCCTTAAAACATTCATGTCTAGGTATTGCACGCATAGGTCATGACTGGTAGTACACATTGGTCGAATGTTTTCTTCTTTAGATAAAGTGGCATTCTAGATTTGAATATAATTGAGTTTTTTTCCATAAATACTCCATGCTAAATTAATTCGTCTGTTAATTTCTGGTATTAGAGATCCCGAGCTGTGTATTAGTTGCCCCAAATATATATATTCTTCTACTATTTCTAGTGTTGTGTTATTTACTAGAACGTATTTTCTGTCTACCAGTTTTTTTACATTGCTTTAGTTTTTTACATTGCTTTAGTTTTTAAATTCATTTTGAGGCCCACTTTATTGCTGGCTGTATTTAGTTATTAAGTTAATTTGTGCTTACTACTTATATAATTCATTACTACTTATATAACATCCAAAAATACCTCACGAGCGTCGCGTCGTGTTTGCGTCGCGTCCGCCCCAGTGAAATGGATGAATTGATTCCATTTCCGTTTGTGTCCATTCCAAGCGAATTGATTCCATTTCGATACGCGGACGCGGCGCTCGACTCTCTCAGCCTGAATGTACCTCAACTGATAAGCCACTATCACTTTTCGATATCTCGCGAATTCATATTTTATAATTATCAAGTGACCACGAATTCGTCCAATGTTGGTCGCCTTAATATACACAAATGTGTCAGACTGAAGACAAGTTCTCGACAACCCGTATCCATTCCATTTACACTAAAACTTTTGCTGCTGAACTGGAATAATCTACTACTTCTTTCTCGACTTTAGATGATAGATGGCTCTGTTTACCATCATCGACAGCTTCGATATTCCCTATGAAGTGTCGCATATAGTGTCAGTGTATGCGTTCATTCGAAGTTTCTATCTACTAATCCTCCAATTGATCAACATCACCATCAATATTCATCAGAACCAATCCGTGTCTATACGAAACGAAACAAGAGACTTTCTGTAAATCCGTAACTGTTGATAAATATCTTCAAAATACCTACATGTATGCATGTTTTCTTTATAGATTGTAGAGGAAGTTAATAATCGTGACCTTATAGATCTATTGTGTCCCACTTTCCTGCGTTATAACTCAAGAAGTCTTAGGGCTTTGACAAATCTGGACAGTATCTGACACGCTTTTTAGAGAGGTTAGTTCTCCACCTCCGATATCAGTCATACCAAAGTTTATGGTATGAATGGTTGCCGCCTCGGTACACTCAGAGATGTTCCGTTGTTTCCCCATTTTCCCCACAAAATCTGCTGAGGTGTTCAATGAGGAAACAGTGCCATGTGAAAAAAACCCCAAAGTGCCCAAAAAACCGTGACAATCCGAAGATTGTTCTTACTGAAATCAAGTAAGTAGTTCTGAGAAATATCTTTGAATGTATTAGACCATTAGAGTATTCCCATTCCAGGTTACGGATTGAGTTTTACACGTTTTTAAGTTCCGCTCTAAGTTGCTTCCACTTGGGAAGCCGAACGGTTCTGGTCCAGTTAGTAGAGTGTGCGTTAATTTTCTAGCTAGATCGTTTTCTTTTTAACTTCTATAACTTGGTGGGCTGGTAGGAGGACTTTATTTTCTTTGCCAAATTTGTCCAGCTTCTCTAGGCATTCTTTAACCAACTTCGAATTGATAGTTACAGAGTTGAACGCTTTTAGTGCTGCTAGACTATCAGATAGGAAGTGCTGAAGGATGCTGGAATAGGTGCCCATTGGTTCGGAATATTTAATTTTCGACTCAAATACTCCTATACCTGTTCCTGCTTTGGTTTTGGAAGCATCAATATACCACGTTATGGTCACAGTTGTACATTATTGTCAACCACTTAGAGTTGGACCAGTGAAATTTTTCTTTTGGGGATATTCCAAGCTCCTAAGCTGACAATTGACTTCTTTAAATACATATAATCCATATAATACAATAATTTCTGTAAATAGGTACAGCTTTATAAAGTAACTAATATAAATATATAAATAATACTGTTTAATCTCCAGCTTCAATTTCCTCGAAGAATAAGCCTCAAGACAGGGTAGAGTTATCTTTTAATAAGACGTTGCTTAATATCAACAAGAAGCGAGGAAAATAGCGGCTCCACGAATCCCGAAAGTAATTTTATAGCGCCCGGCCAAGGAATTACTCTACAAAAATGAGAAAATAAGACCGTCATAAATATTAAGTCGTGAGCCTGTGTGTGTGTCTCTGTCGGTGGAACATCCGACGGCTCAGACAACAATAAAACTACGTTTTATAAAGGTTTCTCATAAAAATTTTAATCGATTAAGCATAGGGGAGTTTTATTGCGTATTAGGACCATCCGTTGTAGATTTATTATTTTTCTTTACTTACCATTCTTACATCATTTTCCTCAAATGAATATATAATTGAGTTTTCAAATAGCTATACAAAAGAAAAAACTGGTTTTATTTTGAATCGTTTAGAACACTATTCAACAATAAATAAAAAGTAATAATTATTTATTTTACAGATTTGATTTCAACAGCAAATAACTCATTACCAATTCTAACCTTGCTACTGTCTACCATAAATTGCAAAAGAATTCTACTTAACTATGTAACTCACATTAATGAAACTCTACGTTTTTTCTCAAGAATTTCTTTAAAATATGCATATGCTCTCGTGAAAATATGCAATTCTTACCTTTCTTTCGATTACAAATAACAAGAATTCAATGATACGTCAAGATCTACTTACGAAGTATAGTTTGCTCGATTTTTTTTCTTGAATGTAAATACATTTTACATTTATGTTTAGGGTTCAACACTAATCAAAAGCATAGTGCTGAAAACCAGAAGCTAATCGCAGAGCTAAAAGCAGACAAGGTATTGAGAATATCACTAAATGCAACAGTTCCAAGATATAGCTTTAACAACAAATTTAACATAACCATCCAGGAAGAGAAGACTGTATAAAAGGTGTACCTTTCACGCGGAGGAAACCTAGTATACACACGTCTCAAGAACGTCGGAAGGAGTAGGAGTAGAAATAGGAATATCTTTCCACGTAAGCCTATAATGTGACAATTTTCCGGGCGGAAATAACTGCAATCCACTATTATTGTGTAAAAGAAATAATAAGGCAGCAAAGAACACATCGTTTGGTGGCCATGTTCATAGCAATTGGTGGCACTCTTTAGAAGATTAATTCTAGACTAGTGTAGGATTGTGTGTGTGTGTGTACTCTAAATACAGTGAGTGAGCGTAGCAATTAATGTTACGTTAGGCTGGGTAAAAGCCTGTAAAAGGCAGAGGGGGGAAATGGCCAAACAGGGCTCATCAATGCCATTCATAGTCCCGGAACACTAGATTAGTAAACTAGATTTTTTGATGAGGATGGGACTGGAAACTAAATGTTTAGTTAGTTCTTTAGGAGAATTTAATCTAATCTAAATGTTATGTTTAGCACTTTAATAGTTTCTGAATATATACGAAGAGAGAAACAAAATTTATACCTATCATCAGAATAAATTAGGCTTATAGGAATGTCATCTATGTGCCTTTCTGTGGCTATACATTCCTATTCTACAGGGTCTGGCAGCTGTAGCTCCTATAATAAGAAACTTAGGGATTGTATAAGTAGAAACCTAAAGTATATATTACAATATTTTAACTTCTACAGGGTGACTTAAAAAAGTGGGAGTGAATCGTGATGTTTTTTTAATGGAACAGCCTGTATACCTATTAATGCATTTTTGGCTTCCTTTCTGATCGCTTGACATAATCCTAACATATTATTAAATATGTTTTGAGATTTTCACAAATATTAATAAATAAATAAAAAATATCTCTTTTTTCAGCCTTTTTAAAAAAAATATTAAAAATACCAGAAATGTTCTGAAATGAAAACTATATTAGGTATTTACTATATAGTTGGTCTGTATTTAACTTTGCTATAAATATCGTAATCTTAAACCACACAAAGTGTCCAAAATTCTGTCCCAAACTTTCTAAAATATAAAATATTTTTTCTTCGTTTTTTTTAATAGGACCCCTGTATATTATTTTTTGTTAGATGAAGAATTAAAAATGGCTCTTTCAATGGTAGAATACCAGACCAAAATCATTAGGTGGCTTTGTTGAAAACTTATGTAATATTACGAATATCCACAAAGCCGTTAAAATTTTTAAAATACTTTAAATATAAAAAATGTTCATTTTCTTAATTCTTTATCTAACAAAATAATAATATACAGGGGGTTCCTTTTAAAAAAATGAAGAAAAACTATTTTATATTTTAGAAAGTTTGTATGGTTTTAGATTACGCTATTTATAGGAAAGTAAGTACAGACTAACTGTAGTAAGTACCTAGTATAGTTTTTATTTCAGGACATTTCACGTATTTTTAATATTTTTTTTATTAAAAAAATTATTATTTTTTTTATTTACTTAAAAATATCTCTGAAAGTATCAAAACATATTAATAATTTTTTGGGATTATGTAAAGTGATCAGAAAGGAAGCCAAAAATGCAATAATATACAAGCTGTTCCATTTAAAAAAAAACATCATGACCCACTCATACTTTTTTAAGCCACCCTGTAGAACTTAAAATATTTTCCTGAAATATAACCCCAATACATACTTTAGGTCTGTATTTAAACAAAATTCCTAAGTTTTTTTATTATAGGTGCTACAGATGCCCGACGCACTATTGCCGAAACCTGTAGATGTGATAACTCGACCACAATCTGGACATTCCTGGACTTCTCATTGAACATCAATCCCAGCAATCTCTTCGACGTGCACCAACAGCCCTATGTTGTTCAGAAAACGTTGAGACAATATTTCTGCACTCCTTTTGATCTTCAGCCATTTTTTCCCAACGGTTTTAAACCAATTTAAAATGTTCATGCAAGATGTCCTTATATCGCTTTAGTTAATTTCCCTGCTTTCGACGACCTTCAGATAACTCTCCGAACAGGTCACATTTGGTCAAACGATTATCGATATATTTACCAACATTAAGACCAATACAAGTTTGAATTGTATATAATAGAGATACCTAGACGTAAATCGAATAAAGTTACATTCAGAAAAACAAACACACACATTTTTGTTATTGAAAACGACACCCCTCTGATGCCAGATTCCCGGAACAGACAACAAACAAAACGTCAAACAAAATTTATGGCAAATCGTTAAGGTAATAAATGGCGTGAAAGAACGTTTCTGCGATTCGTATTGGCGCCTTCTGGCCAATTAAATCGCGCATTAATTTATACTAAACCGAGACCGGGGAATTTGAATACAATATATTTTATTAACGACGTCGTACCGACCATATTGAATATTGATATCGACCGGCACGAGATAGTAGACGGAAAAATGCCTTCGAAGGACGCGCACTCTGTCGTTTTTCTCCTGTGACATTTACGGCCTCGATTTATTTGTTAGTTTATTAAATGGCCCGATCATGCAAAGGCGTAGCTAGCATTTTTTCAAGAGGTGGCAAAATATGACTACATGTACAATATGATCAAAAAGCTTTATGATCAAGTGTGCATTGTATGATAACTATCACTGAAAAAAAGGATCTCTCAGTCGAAATGAATATGACTTTGACCCAAAAGATTGGCGCTTTTCAATAGGGCCAAGAACGACGTTTCTTTGCCCAAAGCATTAACTATCTTTTCATAAGCTTTAAAAAATTACTTTAGAGAATAGAAGAATCTATCTGTCCAAAGTATTTCACTCTTGACCCAAAATTAATATGCAAAGAAGTTCTTGCTACAAGAACAATAGTCTCTTTGATTCATGCAAAAATTCTTGATTGAAAAGGGACATTTCTTGATTAAAGAGACACTTTTCTTAAACCAATAGCGAATACCATTGACTCAACTAAAATTTATTTTGATCTAAGAAAAGTCTATACATCATATACAGGCATATTACGAGGTATATTATTTTCTGATAAATTTAGGTTTTCCTAGTCTGTAGTAAGTAAAATGATATTATTTTCCTCGATAGTAGGTAGTTATTTCTGCTTCTTCACTCCTTGGTATTTTTTGGGGTGGTTCATCACTCTACAAATTACAAAAAAAAAGTTACATCACGATTAATCAAAGTAAAGCAAACAAATCATTAAAATTGTAAGCACATTTTGAATTTTTTAATACGACGACTTGAAATTCTAAAATTTTTGTAATTATTTGCATAAAAAAATCGATACCTATATTCTTATTCTATCTATAGTTACACATGCATTATCTAAGCAGGTGCATTAGGTAAATGTCTCTTACCTTCAAATATAGCAAATAATTGCTCTAATTTCCATTTTTTCAGAAACTCCTTTAAAGAATCCATATATCCTAAAATTTGTCCATAAAAAATGACAAATGCATATTAATAACAATCACTAATTTGTTATATGATATGCGTTTAAAAAGCATAAAATTCCAAGCAACAAAACCCGTGCGTACTATGATGTGCGACCTATCAAATGCAACGTGAGACTGATCGGACTTCGTCATCGTTTTTGTGTGTCGTTATTATTTTTCATCAAAAGAGTATTTAGCTCTTGGAAAAATGGCCATGTTTCTTGAATGAAGTACTTCCTAGCGTATTTTTGTTATTATCTTAAAACAAAGTAACTTGCACTTGGTTGAATGAAAATAGATTCAAGAGAAATTTTCGAATTTTTCAAGAGAACAAGTTTTCTTCAGTTAAGAGAGTTTTTCTTCAGGCAAAATATTTTCTTTTACGCTAAAATAAATTCTCTTGCCACTAAATTTTTTGTTTTCAAGAACGATGACCGCTTTAGTTCAAGTCTATCTTTTTTATCAGTGTACCTATAGCGCCCTTTTTCTTTGCTGTATATCAACGATATTGGTCAAAAAATCGATTGTTCTTTCTTGATATTCACTGACAATCTCAAAGTATTTCAGACAGTTAAAAAATTGGACGACTGTTTTCTGCAAAATTTACAATTTAACTATAGGATGGATAATATCGTTTTAGAGGAATTTCATATTATAAAAGAGTTCAGCCTTATTTCAGATACAAGTATTTGAAATGCAGATATAAGATACAAAATACGTATTTTCATTTTATATTTGTAATACTTTTATAAATTTCATCTTGCATCTTATATACCGGGTGCGTCTCAAAAGTGGCTCACCCCTATAACTTTTTTGTTTTTTCGGTTAAAAAAACGAGATTTGGTATGTTGGAATATGACATCATTTAGGATTGATTGACATATTCAATTGTTTTCGGTCACTTTCTGTTTCACCTAGACTATAACTTTTGATTTGTAAACGGTACCCCCGGTATTTTTTACTTCATTTGATAGAAAATGACATTCTGAATAGAATGACATATCATATGTCAACTTTTGACATTTTCGCATAATATGGTTTATTTGAAATTATAATTTGCAGTTCGTAACGAAAATCTGACTCGAAATACCATGTGTTCAAATCAAATTATTCGTAAAAAATTGCTTTTTCCAAATATGCTAATGAACCAACTCCGTTCCATTTGAAAAATTGAGATATGATTAAAAATTCGATTTCAGCATTTTTAAACCGACCAAGAAAAGACACTAAAAGCATTAGACGATCAAATATATTTTTCCAAGGTTCCTTGATTAAGAATTAGTGTGACATTTTAGATTGAAATTGAAAATGCGATTTTTTATTAAGCGAGAATGTCAAAAGTTGACATATGATATGTCATTCTATTCAGAATGTCATTTTCTATCGATTAAAGTAAAAAAATACCGAGGGTGCCATTTAAAAATCAAAAGTTGTAGTCATTTCCGTTTAAACAGGAAGTGACCAAAAACAAATTAATACGACAACCAATCCTAATTTATGTCATATACTAACATACCAAATCTCGTTTTTATATCAGAGAAAATAAAAAAATTATAGGGGTGAGCCACTTTTGAGACGCACCCAATATAGATACATTTTTATAGTGTCTTAGTATTTTACAAATACTATTTTTTGCTTTTGGTATCACATGTATGCGTATTAGGTGTGACGAAATATCTAAGCAACTTTTGCAAGATCTGCAAGTTTTGCAAGTTCAATGCAACAAAGAAAACGTTGAAACTACCCCCTTTTAAATGAAATGAAATACACTTTTAAAGTGAATATGTAGCTTGTTCAAAGCTAATAGCAAAAGCCATACAAAATTTGCAAGGCGATAAAGACACATACTCGTATTTATGACTGTTTATTACCCGAACTAAAAGGAATCCAATATATCACTAAAAATTTTAAAATGGAAAACTTAAAATATTGCGACACTTTGCTAGGTGCCATTGAAGGAAACATAAACAAGGTTTTATAAAGTTTTTGCAATTACGGCCCACAGCTAATGATGCAATATTAGTTTCCGTGTCACATCCATTCTTTAAATGAAATGGGAGCCAAAATCATTTAAAGATCTGTCCTCAATGTCCTGGCTGAAACACGTAAAATTAATCGTTAGGAAAAACAAAAATTCGATACTTTAAACAACAATGGAAAATACGTAAGAAGAAAACCAAAAAACGAATCTTGTTACATGTTTTTAGCGAACCCTGTTCCT
Organism: Sitophilus oryzae; assembly: GCF_002938485.1. NCBI lineage: Eukaryota > Metazoa > Arthropoda > Insecta > Coleoptera > Curculionidae > Sitophilus > Sitophilus oryzae. Next base: position 35,431 of record NW_022145746.1, read on the forward strand.
CTGTTGCAAGTAGCGAGTGCAAGTAGTTCTTGCACTGTGTTCTCAGTGCAAGTGTTCCTCTGTTGCAAGTAGTCTATTGGCAGCACCGCTGACACCGCAGAAACACTGCAATATTTAGTACTAAAGACATCAGCTTAGTATTAGTATAACTTTGTATCCTAAAATTAAAAAAATCTTTTTAAAATATAACACCTGTTTACCGAGTTCCTCCTACGTGGAGTGACACTTTTCTTTTGAAGGAACTTTTCTAAAGTCATTTTCGAAAGTTTCTCACAGATAAGAACTTGAACTTCGGCCTTAGATACAGAATGGTGAAGTGCTATGTCTGGTCCGTTCTGTTATATGGCGTGGAAGCATGGACACTGAAGGTAGCAACAATCAACAGAATTGAAGCCTTCGAAATGTGGACCCTACGACGAAGGTTAAGAGTGTCCTGGCTCGACCGTGTGAGGAATGAAGATATTCTCAGAAGAGTTGGTCTAGAAGAACGTAAACTCTTCGAAATCATTAATATGAGGAAAATAGCCTATTTGGGACACATACTACGTGGAGAACGCTATCACTTTCAACGTCTAATTCTCCAGGGTAAAATCGAGGGGACAAAAAGGGAATAGGCCGAAGGAAGCTACCCTGGCTGAGAAATATTCGTCATTGGACAGGCATACAGGACTTCCAAGCACTCCAAGTCACTGCAATTAATAGAACCATCTGATGAGGAAGAAAAAAATGAACGCCAACGCGGGCAATGAAGTGCACCTTAAGAAGAAGAAGATTTACACGATTCTTGTTCATAATAATTATCATAAGACGAATCTTGTAAGAAAACATTTATTAACGTTATATTTATTAGGCTTATTACATTAATATTAAGAAAGAATTTTATTTTAATAAAAGTATTTAGAAAATAGTATTTCAAATTCTTTTTCCAAAAGTATCTTGTATCTGATATCTGATATATCAAATATATACATAAATTTAATCTTCAATAATCAATTATCAATTATTCGTAAATGAAAATGTAGTCGATGATATTCCAGATCAGTTCATACATCTTTTTCAAGACAAAGCATCGAAGATCAGTAGACTGCTTTCGAACTTTACCTTTGAGCCATCTGAAAAAGTTTGTTTAGAAAACTAGTATACCCTCAAAAACCTGACCGATATTCAGATTGAGATTAAAGACTTTCGAAACAACATTTTTGTCCTGATCTAACAAAATTATTCTCTAAAATATTTCTTTTTGTATCAACTAAAATTCCCCAAAAACAATATTTTTAGCAATAATAGATAACTTAAAACGTCTTATCTCTTTAGATGCAATAGAAAACGTACGTGACACTTTCCAGACGTATTTTCTCAACAACAATGGCAAGTAAAATATAATGCAAGAGTAAATTATTAAAAATAATACGTTGAGACGGGCACGATTTAACAGGACATGCAACGAGAAACATATCACGTACTACTTGTACGTCGTGAAAATATCAAGATAATTACATACGATGATATACCCGCAAGAATTAATAGAGTACAATATGTAATATATATATAAATTTCACAGGCTATATTGGAGTCTGCCAAAGAGCACAAACAAAATAATTTTGTAACTGATTGGAAATAAATATACATTAAACTAAGGATATTAATAGTTATTTTTTATACAAGACGATAATATGGTATTTTATCGTGGACCGAAAAGATTAATTCACGAGCGATGAAATCGCGAGTGAATTAATTTCAGGAGACGACAATGCAAAATGCAATTTTATTGTCGTGTATAAAACAATATTTTTTTCCATAGCGAGTTACATTTTAAAAAATATTCAGAAATTATTATTTCAAGGAATTTGAATTTATTACGAGTAGAAAAAATATTGTGCTGGGTTGGCGTTGGTTTCTATGTAATTTGACAAATAGATAAAGCTGTCTCTTTAGTTGTCAGTTTTGAGTCAATAATTTTTAATTCTCTTTCGTGTCGATTGCTGATTGAATTGGAGCCGGAAATGGCTCAAAACGAAATAAGAAAATTACCAACAGATATTCAGGCTGAGGCGACAAAATCCATATCCAAACTACTTCCATTTAAATCCCGAATAACTTATGAAAAGGTATACAAACATTTTTAAAAATGGAAGCAATTAAAAAACGTGCGAGAAGAAATAAAGTTTTTAACCTATCCTCACTGTTAAAGTGTCATTTAATCTACCCTTGCTGTTAAAGTACTTATGAGTACTATTTTATCTACTATTTTTGATAGATATAAGGCAATTTTAACAGTTGCTATGGAAAAAAGGATATTTTTAAACTTAAAACTTTTTCTGTTTAAAAAAACTAAATAAGCCTGCTTTAAACATGAGCAAGTCATGACTTAATAAAATAATAAAATTATCACTCGGTCAGATATCAAATAAAAATTGGCCACCTCCGTGGCGTCGGAGTATCAATTAATCAAAAAAGGTCCGTCGAAGACATGGAAAATGACCGTGTTGCGGTCAGACCCCCTCGGTCAGACCTGCCTAATTAGCTGTATTCATGTTGGCGTTAAAAAAAATCACGCAGACGCCCTTTTAATGGTCCCATGGATTCACGGAACAGATATATAAATAACAACTAATAAATTTGATAGAAACGTCTGAAATTTCTTATATTAATCACGTATTTATTCGCCGATTCTTTCTAGATTCCTATGTGCAAAAAAAAACACATAAAAAAAATTTAAAATATCTTCTTATACATTGTCTTCAACTTTGAAATTTTATGACCTCGAATTTACATTTGTCAATCCTGTCCTTTTCACAAAGTCTAATAACTTGGAGACCTAACCTTCTATATAGCTCTTTGTCAATTACTTACCATAACTTAGTAAAAAGAATAATACATTTTGAAGGCTACCGCACTAGCAAAGAATATTCTGCCCTTTCTTCTTCTGATTGACACAATCTGCTTATGGTTGACTGAGTTATGGTTACTGAGTTTGCAGAATGGGTTCTAACCGCTGCAGTCCTTATCAGATCAGAATGCCATTTCAACAAAAAAATAGGCTATTTCTTCTCATAAACAGATATTCAGTCGTAGTATATAATCAATTGCCTCTTGAGTCGCCATAAGGAAATCCTCTGAGTTTCCCATATATATGCTCTTATTGGACAGGTCTTGCACTATATGTTTGACGGTCTGCACGTCAGCTCCACAATCGCATGCGACCGAAGGGACTGGTGCGGTTAAGAGTTGTCCACGTTTGACGGAGACGGTCGAATCCTGCAGTTTTTTTAATAACGTACGGTAGACCACGGTACATTGGAGCTGCTATATTTTCCCATTTCTTTCTCCATCGCTCATTTATATCAAAATTATTTTGGTGCAACTCATGTGCAGTTTTCAACGGCGGGTGTCTTGATCGTAGTCGATTTTCCTGGATGTGTGGAACGTCATCGTGGACTTGCAGCTGAGGGTTATTCATTATTTTAATAAACTCTCTGATCAAGGCATGTTCTCGGCGCAAATTGGGAAGAGCTATGTTGCTAAGAGTGGCCAGCCATATTGTAGGTATTGGTCGAATTGTCCCTGATATAGTGCGCATAGTTTGGTTTAATTGAGTATCGACCATAGACTTAAAATAAAATATAGACTACACTATTTACATCTCAACGCGGACAGACAATATTTTTTGTACACATGTTTACTTCTGGGTACAGTCGACCGAGCCTTCCTCGTCCAGCCTATGTTGTCACGTCTTTAATATTATCAATATTTTTTTTCTTGTTATACACATATATTGAGATATTAATACTACAGTTTAATAAAGTAGGTTTTAATATTCCAGAGATGTATTAAATAGTCCTTATACTACTAAATTATAAGTCGGATACTGTTTAAAAAGGATAAGTTCTTTACAATATGACAACACCGATTAGAGGCGAGGGAGCCTATTCATTCATTTATTACCTTGTAGTACGTGTCGCACGTGTGCGGTAAAGCTTTGTTGCCGCTATCTCCCCGGCTGTATTAACGCATTTTCTTAGCTTGTAGTGCTTAAGTGTTTATTTTATTGACTTTTTCTGTTCAAGAACTATAAAATATGGTTCGCCAGTGCCAAATTTGCAAGAAATTTGACTTAAATAATCCATTTAAGTCTTGAAACGACTTTTGACCGGTAGGCAACTCTCAATTTACCCATTGGGAGTCAGTGGCGTTGTTGTAGAAAGGCGCTTATTTAGATAATATTTTAGTAAAATGTAAAATCTGAATTTTTTCTCTTACATTACATTATTTACTTACTTACATTGTAACAAAATCGTAATTATAACCCTGTTAATAATTAATAATGTTTTTATTAAAAATATATTCCGGTTTATTCTAAAATTATCTTCTGAATCTAAAATAACATACAAGAATTTTAAAATGATATTACATTATGAAACAATATTTTTTAATATACCGGGTCGTCTCAAAAGTGGCTCACCCCTACAACTTTTTTATTTTTTTCAGATAAAAAAAAACAGATTTGTATGTTAGTAGGTATATGACATAAATTAGGATTTATTGACGTATTCAATTGGTTTTGGTCTCTTCCTGTTTCACCGAAATGATTACATCTTTTGATTTTTAAAGGCACCCTCGGTATATTGCTACTTTATTCGATAAAAATGATACTCTGAATAGAATGACATATCATATGTCAACTTTTGACATTGTCGCTTAAAAACGAATCTATTTTAAATTTCAATCCAGGGTGCCATGGTGTTGTTAAAAACACTAAGTTTTAATCAAGGAGCCTTGGAAAATAGTTTTGATCGTCTAATGGGTTTCGTGTCTTGTCTAGGCCGGTTAAAAGATGTACAAATCGTATTTTTTAATCATACATATGTCAATTTTTTTCAAATGGAACAAGGGAACAAAGGGACTCATTAGCATATTTGGAAAAAGCATTTTTTATGAATATATTGTTACCACACACTTGGTATTTCGAGTCAAATTGTCGTTATGAACCGCGTGTTGTGATTATTACAATTACAATTAAACCATATGCGAAAATGTCAAAAGTTGACATATGATATGTCATTCTATTCAGAGTGTCATTTTCTATCGAATAAAGTAGAAATATACCGAGGGTGCCGTTTAAAAATTAAAAGTTATAGTCATTTCCGGTGAAACAGGAAGTGACCGAAAACAATTGAATGCGTCAAACAATCCTAATTTATGTCATATACTAACATACTAAATCTTGTTTTTTTATTTGAAAATATAAAAAAAATTATGGGGATGAGCCACTTTTGGGACGCACCCGGTATAATAAAGACAGTACCGAGTTAAATAAATGTAGTTTTCATTTTATCCACTTCCTATCACCTTCCTTGCTTTAATGGAACAGATTTATGTTTTCTCTAATTTACATAAGACATCACTTAACCAGAAAAATAATTACAACAATCATATTTTTTTTTCTCTCCCTGTCGCCGATTCTATTATATCTGTGGAATAGATCCTGTTTTCATTAATATTAGGGGTTGTAAATGTTTGACTAAAATTAATAATTTATTATTAATTTCAAAAATTACGTAATTTCGATTATAAAATTTCTTCTATAACGTGTATTTTATTATTTTTATCCCTTTTGGACTCTAAGACGTTTTTTCTAAACTTTTATTTAAAAAAACCTGTCCTAAATCTTAATAAAATATAAAAAAGTTTAAATACGATATATTTTTAATTTAATTATAGCTTCATTAAAATAAAAAAATTACCCGGCTATGATACGGAGAGTTCAGGTGTACTTGAGAAACGAAAGACAGTGTTGTGTTTCTCGGCAGAGTCGTCAGGGAACGACCGTTACGACAGAGACAACCTATCTATCGCTCGTGTCGCACTCGTTATAACCTAAAACAATAACACAACAATAACAAGACAGTGTCTGACCGCATGTTCCAGCTATTTATGAATGAGATGCTCAGTCTATATTTTATTTTAAGTCTATGGTATCGACCATTGGGTGTGTTTGCTATTGCTACACACTGGAGCACAGTATTCTGCTTCATGATACACCAAGGCCAGCGCAGAGGATCTAAGGGTGGATGCTGGTGTGCCACATAATTTTTGAAGTATGTTGTTACGTGTTCTTTAGTTTCCCGTCATTCTTGGCAAGTGTTCTTTAAATGTAAGCGTCCTGTCCAGAGTATCTCCGAGATATTTTGGATGTTTATTGTGAGTGAGTAGTTTGTTGTCCATGTACACTCGTAATTCTCTCTTTGCCATCTTATTATAACGATGAAAGGCAGATACTTCAGTTTCTGCGATACTTGGTTGAAGTCTCCATCTTTTAAAACGGCTACACAGAAGCCAGCTCTCCATCTTCGACATCAGCGGTACCAAAGTTTATAGCACGAACGGTTGTCATCTTGGCGCACTCAGTGATAAGGTGTTTCACCATTTTCCCCACAGAATCTGTATTCGCCGTTGTTTCTCAGCTTCAATTTACTGAGGTATTCGTTGAGGAGACAGTGTCCTGGTTAGAAACCCCGTAACAATCCAAAGATTGTTCTTACTTAATCAAGAAAAATCTTTGAGTTATCTCGGTCGTAAGTTCTGAGGAACTTCTTCGAGTGTCTTAGATCGTTGGATGATTCCCATTCCAGGTTACGAATGGAGTAATGGAGTCCTCCAGGTTCTTCAGTTCCGCTTTAAACTGGTTTCCGCTTGGAAAGCAAAACGGTTCTGGTTCTGTTAGTGGAATGTTCGCTCCTTTTTATAGCTAGATCGTTTGCTTTTTCATTGATTTCTATTCCTTGGTGAGCGGACATCCAGAGTAGGAGGACTTTATTTTCTTTGTTTAGTTTGCTCAGCTTCTCTAGGCATTCTTTGACCAACTTCGAATTGATGGTTACTGAGTTTGATAGTTTTTAGTGCTGCTTGACTATCGTATAAGATGGCTATTTCCTGTTTCCGATAGTTCCTATCTACGATAAATTGCACGCATCTTTTGGTAGCATAGATTTCTGCCTAAAGAATGCAATTTTTGGCCCAAATACTCCTATCCCTGTCCCTGCTTCCTGATGGTTAGTTGTGGTTATTTATTTAAATAAATATTCAAGTAAATAGGAGTAATTAATAAAAATATAAGAAATAAAACAAATGTAAATTATACTGCTATTACAATAAGTAATACTGGAACAGCCCGTAAAGGTTTAACTCATAAATATAAAATATGTTATTCCGGAATATGTTCATATCTATGGAAACATCTAGCTAACGAAATATTGCGACCATCTCCTGCTACGCCCATTTATTCGTAACAACTCAATAATGGCGTAAATATCAGTCAATTGATACGGACCGAACAGAATTGTAATTAGAATTTACGATCGTTTAATTCATAACGGTGTGAGAACTCTGTCGGATTCGTACATTAATTACAGTTGCGAATATCATAGGACGACGGTGAAAAGGCAAAAATTCTGTTCGCAGAGATGGGTGTGGGTGTCTTCGACTGCGTTCGATTATTTGCCTATTTAAAGCTTTGATTCCTTCTAAAGAATGGTCAAACCGACTTAATAAATAGGTTAGACAGTGTCTTCATAAACAGTTTACAAACGTTTGATGTAGAAAGCTATTATTAATAACGATAATAACGATTAATAGTTGAGTGTGCGATGATCTCCTGGGTCTCCGAAATCTCATAGATTCTGTTAATGCAATGGGACAAGAAATGGGACTGAATATAAATGACAAGGCAATATAAAGACAAAGTTCATGGTCTTTAGCCGCCAGCCATACCTCAACGCATCACTACTAGATAAATGAACAAAACGTTGAGAGAGTATCCAATTTTAAATACCTTGACCTGGATAAGGAAATTAGATGCAGGATTGAATCGGCTCATACAATATTCCAGAAGATGAGATCACTGTTTTGTAACGATAGTCTGAACTTAAAGCTGAGACAAAGAATGATTAAATGTCACATATGGTTTGCGCTGTTATACGGAGCTGAAATCTAGACACTCAAAGCTGCCATCACAATCAACCGTCTGGAAGCATTTGAATTGAATTTGTGGTTACATAGAGAAATGCTAAGAATACCATAGGTGGCTATGCAAAGAAATGAAGCAGTCTTAAACAGGGCAAATGCTTTTCGTGGACTTTTGATAACAGTTAAATGCCGAAAGCTGCCATACCTCTACCATGTTCTTAGAGGAAATCGTTACCGGATCCTACAACTAATAATGAAGGGGATATAGAAAGCAGCAGGTTGTGCCACATAATTTATGAAATATGTTGTTACGTGTTCTTTAGTTTCCCGTCATTCTTGTCAAGTGTTGTTTAAATGTAAACGTCCTGTCCAGAGTATCTCCGAAAGCTGCCATGCAAAATAGAAAGCAGCAGGGGCGTAAGGAGAAAACAAATCTCCTGGTTGAGGAACATCCGGGAATGGACATGCATCCATAGCGCCGAACAATTGTTTAGAGTGGCTGAAAACAGGGATCGCCATCGTGATTGCCAACGTCATGGAGACCTGGGTATGTAAGAAGAAGAAGTTGAGTACAATTATTAAATGTTATGCAATTCAAACTTTCTAGTTTTAGTACAAGCCTTGCACTTCATACAATGATTGTAGGTATTCTTCTCTTCTTCTACTGTAAATCAACTAATGGGTGTTTGCGATCAGATTTGTCCACTGTTCCTTATTCTGCAATGTGTATGGATTAGTTCTTAAGCCATTACATCCTCCTCCTGTCCACTCCTCTTTCCCCCCAATCTTTCCTTCAATTATCCAAATTATTCCAAAAGTTATTTAGACATTTAAGTTACTATTATAAGATTTTAATATTGCTGGCTGTGTTAATCCATAAGAGAACATATTTGTGGACGCCAAATTCTATCTAAAAAATAGAAATAAACACAAATAATAAGTCTTGAGACTTTGAACAACTAAGAAAATTGATCACATAGAGAAACGACAGGCAAAACTTGACTATTATGACAGAAGAAATTCTACAAAAGCCGTAGTGCTACATAGTTTACCGGCCGATAAGCATATAAGTATAGAAATCCATACCAAATCCCAAAATGTAATTTTACCATTACGTGGTAAACATTACTAACATGACCGCTACAGAAGAAGGAATCTTCACGGCGGAAGCAAATGGTATCCTACCAAGGATTTTAGGCTCGTGATGGCACATAGCTCTCCAATTGAAAAAAAAACAGTGAAATCAGTCCAAGTCAATACAAAAAATCGGGCGTCTGAATGACCTGAGAATGAGGTCTCTTCAACTGGTGTACAAATACTATCGACGGCGAATTCTTGATTGGTGTAAAGAGCCCTTATCAATACCAGAATTACAGAAACAGAATTGACCCTGCTGGTTCTTATTAAGAAATGTTGGGCCTGTAGTGGCATATAGTTACATTGGAATAATGTAAACTCTCTCATAATTTGAAAGGGAAAGTAACACCGGTTAGCCGACAAGCCAACCCAAGTGCAATGTTTGTCAATCTTTCTACATCATTCTGTATATAAATCGGTCATATCATTTCTATCTAGTTGAGCATCGGTATCTAAAGATTAAGTCAAAATGACCGACGAGAAACGATGACTTTTCTTTTTCATTCTTTATACCTGCGTCTGTAGATTGTACAAAAACTAACGAATCACCTCTAAACATGATGATCTCTTCTACTACCAAGAAACTTACGTTATTGCGAAAACGTAAAT
>NW_022145746.1:45272-52882 GCF_002938485.1 Sitophilus oryzae
GGAACATTATAAAAATATAATTTAACGGTATACTACAGTTCTTCTCTAAGTAGATGGTGTACAAAAATTATTAATTGATTTTTTACTAATCGATTAGATAGATAATGAGAGAATTAAATCCAAAAATTCTAACAAAAATTCGTTCAAGTTTATTAAAGGTTTTACTGGGTCTGCTTTTGGACTATTTATTACTCCTTTTGTAGCGACGATATATGAGCCCCATATACCATGTAGGTACTAAAAATGTGTATTTTTTAATATGTTTTTCAATAGATTTTAAGGAAGTTTAAATATACAAAATATAATGACATTTATTATTTATCTACCCTTGTTTGAGGCTCTCTGTATAACACCTCTCGAATATCACATTTCAATCCTTATTGTTGGGGTAAAAATTCATACATTCCACTTCCTCCAACAACACTTTCAACCTTAAAAAAGTCTTTATGAAATTGGCTTATGTTTATAAATAGTTGTGTAAATGTAACAAAATCAAAATAAATTTTGAACACTCATATTTTCGCTTATATCAAAGTCCAATCATTAACCTTTATCCTCTATTATTTCCTTTGTTTACAGGACAAGACATCTTCAAAATCCCCTCAACGAATAATTGATCCTATTCGGTACAAATCAATTTGCAATAGGTCTACAAAAAGTCTATTTTACAGCAATATCTGTTTAAATATAAAACCTGCACGAAACCTAGATACAATTAGGGAACTAACTAAATCTGTCTTTTGATTCAGAAGACTTACAAAGATTTCTTTACTATTTAAAAAAAGTTCTGTTGGTTCCATATTCCATAGCAATGGAAGGTTTATCGGGTGCTATGATAACTATTTATTTTTCATACAAAAAACGAGATTTGATACGTTGGTATATGACATAAATCAGGATTGATTGATGTATTCAATTGTATTCGGCCACTTCTTGTTTCACCGATAATGACTACAACTTCTGATTTTTAAATGGTAACCTCGGTATCTTTTTAAATTATTTGAGAAAAATAATATTCAGAATATAACGACATATCATATGTCAACATTTGCGCTTAGAAAAATAGTAGATATTTTGAACTTCAATCTAGAGTACAATGTTCATAACAACAGTTTAACTCGAAATACCAAGTATGTGGTATCAAATTATGCCAATGAGCCACACTTGTTCTATTTGAAAAAATTGAGTTGTAGAATGTTTAGGAGGGGAGTTAATCACCGTGACCTTACCTATTGTGTGTTCCCCTTTCCTGAGTTATAACGAGTTATACCTCATTATACAGTCTCAGGGCTTTAACAAAAGCCAGTATCTGAGACGGCTCCACAGAGGCGAGCTCTCAGTAGAGGGAGACGGGGGTTTCTGCATCAGGAGCAGGAGCAAGGAGCCGGAAATGAGGTCATCAGCTAAGGACATGTAAAATAGGCTAAGAAACAAGAATAAACAGGTTTGATCCGCTTTGAACCACTTTTCAACTGCTTTGAACGGCTTTTTAGCTTAAAACAACAGACCTGCTCATTTTTTGTTCAAACCCGTTTAGTTCTGTTTTAAAGTTATTGTTTCTTGTTTAAACCTGTTTATTCTTGATTATTATCCTATTTTACATGTTCTTAGCTGATGACGTCACTTCCGGCTCCTTGCTAGTGCTCTTGATGCAAAAACCCCTATCTCCCTCTACTGCTCTCCATCCTCGACATCAGCCATACCAAAGTGCATGGCATGCATGGTCGTCGTCTCGGCGCACTCAGTGATACAGTGTTCTGGTGTTTTCCTATTTTCCCCACAGAATCTGCATTCGCCGTTGTTTCGCAGCTTCAGCCTACTGAGGCGTTCGTTGAGGAGACAGTGTCCTGTTAGAAACCCCGTGAAGATTGTTCTTACTTAAATCAAGGAAAAGTCGTAATCTCGGTCGTAAGTTTTAAGGAACTTTTTCGAGTGTCTTAGACCGTTGGAGGATACCCATTCCAAATTACGGATGGAGTCTTCCAGATTCTTCAGTTCCGCTTTCAGTTGGTTCCCGTTTGGAAAACAGAACGGTTCTGGCCCAGTTAGTATATAGAGTGTACCTTTCCTAGCTATAGATCATTTGCTTTTTCATTGCCTTCTATCCCTTGGTGAGCAAGCACACAGAGTAGGAGGACTTTATTTTCTTTGCCTAATTTGTTGAGCTTCTCTAGGCATTCTTTGACCAACTTCGAATTGATGGTTACTGAGTTGATCGCGTTTAGTACTGCTTGACTATAGGATAGGATGGCAATGAACACTTCAGTAGATTGAAGCTAAGAAAAAACGGCGAATGCAGGTTCTGTGGAAAAAAATGGAGAAACACCAGAACACCTCATCACTGAGTGCACCGAAATGATAACCATTCGTGCCATAAAGTTTGGTGAGGCTGACATCGGAGAACTGCCCTCTGTAAAACCGTCTTAGATACTTGGGACTGTATGATGAGTTATAACTCAAGAAAGGGGGACACAATAGATCTATAATGTCCCGGTGACTAACCCTTCTCCCACTCATTCTACATTCTATGGGTCATTTCTTTATAAATCATTATCTTACATATCATTGTTATGAATCTTCATATAACAGATAAATGCAGTTTGAACTTCGTCACGATATTTTTACGAAGTTTCCCGGGGAACTCCGTCACAACGGCAACGCCGCCCCCAATCCAGTTCCTCGAACCCTCGTCAGCCAGCGAAAGGACTTCCCTCGATTCCAAGGATCTGTCGCGCTTTCTCGCACTCACGGCCGCGTCATGCGCGTGGAAGTTACTCGATTTCCCATGGATTTTATAAACCGGTAAGGTCACCTTGAAAAGACAGTCATCCTCCTGAATAAAGCCGCAACGGGTCCTAAGTTTCAGTCGGTTGTTGCCGGTGCAACTTGTTAATAGCGGGCAATTTTCAAATTTCAAAAATAGTACAAGCACTATTTGTGTTCAGTGAAGCTCAGTTGGTTTTAATTCGTTAATCTAAACGGTAAGAATGATTTGTATTGTCATTTTTTTAACATTAATAATTTAACCATTCATCAGTTTAATAATAAATTACCTAACTAGTTAATATTAAATTTGTAGGTTTTAACTTCTAGTAAGTATTATCTGAATCGATATATTTTATTAGTTAATATAAAATAAAATACATCATTAAAGAATTGCATCTTCAATTATACCATAATTAATCAATATCTATTTAAATAGTTTTAAAATAAATATAAACAAAATCACAAATTTTGTTCAGTATCAGATGTGATTAGATACCTAAACTCTTTTGTAAATATTGTAGCGTAATCGTTTTATTATGGGGTTTATTAGCTGAGTAAAATTACAAATAATTATGTATTTGTCATCGCCAATTTTGATTTAGTGGAAATTTATATTTATTTTTTAAGGTTTACAATTGTTCATTTGTGACCTTTAAATAACCTCTGCAGGAATTTTATAAGCTTCCTCCTGGTTATTGTTTACTTTGAGAACTGTGTTTTTAATGTAGGTACCAATTGGGTACCTATGTAGAATATACTTTTTATTGTAATTTGGTCTAAAATTATTAAACTAATTTGACATATTTATATATATGACTCAAATTGTGTCTTAAATAAGTACAAAATATTCGTTGTGATAGTATATTTGGAATTACGAGTTTTTTCCCAAAAAATGGAATTTTTGAATTTTTTTTTTGAAAATTGTTTTAGTTCTTAGTAAAAAAATATTTCTTGATAATATGGCAACATAGGTAGTAGATTAAATTTACAAGAAAGAAAGCCCAGAAAAGATCCAGTGGTTCTCAAAATTTAAGCAAAAATTATATTTTTTTTAAATTTTCAAAGTATAAAATACCTCGATTATTTTGGGTTTATCTGAAAAACCAGTAAAGGGAAAATATTACGTTGCTTTCATCGCAATCTACCAGCTCTGAAAATATTTGCACTTATTTAAGACTCACCCTGTATATACTGGGTACGTCTCAAAAGTGGCTCACCCCTATAACTTTTTTATTTTTTCACATACAAAAACCATACAAAAACGAGATTTGGTATGTTAGTATATGACATGAATTAGGATTGATTGACATATTCAATTGTTTTTGGTCACTTCCTGTTTCACCGGAAATGACTACAACTTTTGATTTTTAAATGATTCTCTGGGTATTTTTTAAATTTATTCGATAGAAAATGATCCTCTGAATAGAATCTCACTCTCAATATATCATATGTCAACGTTTGACATTTTTGCATACAGTTTATTTAAAATTGTGACATGCGGTACATAACGAAATTTGACTGAAAATGCCAAGTGTGTAGTACCAAATTATTCGTAAAAAAATGCTTTTTCCAAATATGCTAATGAGCCACCCTTGTACCATTTGAAAAAACTTTAGATATGATTAAAAATACGATTAGAGCATCTTTTAACCTACGGGTTTTTTGGACCGAACATTTCAAAAGTTGACAAATCACATGTCATTTCTACGCAGAGTGTCATTTTCTATAGAATAAAGTAGAAATACCCAGCGTGCCATTTAAAAATCAAAATTTGTAGTAATTTTCGGCGAAACAGGAACTGACCAAAAACAATTGAATACGTCAATCAATCCTAATTTTTGTTATTTAACACACCAAATCTCGTTTTTTTAATCTAAAAAAATAAAAAAGTTATAGGTGAAGCAGTTATAGGTGTTATAGGAAGTTTTGAAGTAGGTACTCTCTGAATGCGTTAATGATTTCCAGTTTTTAATGAATAAAATTAGTAAAATGAAAAATTATGAATAAACTTTTTGAAATATGATCATATAACTAATCATAAGATTTTATATACATATCACCAGTTTTGACATAATCTCAGTTTGATTTATATTAGTTGCATGTAGGTAGTTTAAATATTGGCAAGTAGAAATTTTGAACATCTATAGGTAGATAAAAATATAGAAGACGCATGAGAAAATTGCAAAAAATTGAAACTACGGTAATCATCATGAGATACATTTTTAAAAACTTTTAGAAGTCCCTTATGAACTATAATATCTTGTAGTATTACCACTTCAATAGACCATAACAAATGAAGAGAATTTATTGATTAAAATGTCGTTAGTATTGGTAGTCAAAGATGTAAGCTGATTGTTATATTTTGCTTTATGATTATCCCACCTCAAAAGATAAAAAAATGTTGAGAAATATTGCCAGAATATTTTTAATTAGCACAAATCAGAAAGTAGTACGCAAATATTGTCAAACAATTCTGTCCGTAAGTAGGCAATAACTTAAGTAATTGGCGGTAGCAATATATTTGTGTGTATGTACTAATAGACCGAGAGCTGGCTACATAAAAAACCTTATCATCGTTATGTAACGATGATAAGGTTTTTTATGTAGCCAGCTCTCGGTCTATTAGTACATACACACAAAAGGATTCTTCACACAAAAAATTAGCCATGTGGCTAATTTTTTGTGTGAAGAATCCTTTTGTGTAGCCATTGTGAAATACTCATGTCTGCCAGAGCGATCCCGGGGCTTAAAGCGTGGGAGGCTAATCGAAAGGGTGAAATTTTGACACTAAAAATATTATAAGGTACACGAGTTATAATTGCCATATAGCTTTTATTTATTATTAGTAAACGTGTAAAATTGTTGACAGACATTTTCCTCGTGGCTGAAATGCCGGCACACAACGCGAAAGAGGCATATAATTTTGACAAAAGAAAATCATCGCATATATGCATGTCGGTTGGTGGAATGTCATGTTTATTGTTAATTAATTTAAAAAACCGTATGCAAAAGGGCAGACAAAAAAATCGTTATTGAAATAATAAAAAAATATATTTATAATATAATCGTATATTATATGATTTATCTATACTTAAATGGATGAGGCAGCCAGCGTTCCCTGAATGAAGCGCTAGAGTAATATCGCGCTTTTGATAACTGTCTGCAGCTGATTGAGACACGATCTTTTTATCTGCCCTTTTGCATACGGATTTTAAAATAAATAAATATGACATTTCACCAATCGGCATGCAAATATGCCATCATTTTTTTATCATTCTTCAAATTTCATTTTTTAATAATTTTTAAAATTTCATGCCTCTTTCGCGTTGTCTATTTTTTTCTGTATATACTTATTGAAAATGTCTGCCACCAATTTTCCACGTTTCTTAATAATAATAAACACTAGTTTTCCCAATTATAACTCATGTATCTCAATATAATAATTTTTAGTGTCAAAATTGTCACCTTGATGGCCCCGCCCTGCCGCTTAGAGGAATTTTACGTCGGAATCACGCTGGCAGACATTACTGTTTCATAATGGCTACAAAAAGGACACTTCACACAAAAAATTAGTCATGTAACGATGATAAGGTTTTTATGTAGCCCCTTAGACGTTATAATCTGAACAGTCTATCTTATGATCGTCAATTTCATTACACAAAATTTAACGACAGAAAAAATATGAAAAAATAATTTCATACCATTTTATATTAAAAATTAAAAAAAAAAATATACCGGGTGCGTCTCAAAAAGGTGGGCTCACCCTACAACTTTTTTTATTTTTCAGATAAAAAACGAAACTTGGTATGATAGTATTTATGATCTAAATTAAGGATTGATTGACGTATTTAGTTGTTTTAGGTCACTTCGGGTTTAATCGGAAATGAGTACAACTTGTTGATTTTTAAAGTCACGCATCTCAAGGGTAATTTTACTTCTTTTCTGATGGGGGGGGGGGGGGGGGGGGGGGGTTAGAGACATTGTGATGATCGTGATCATATTGTCACCTTTGACATTATCCCCTTATAAAAAATCGTTTTTTTTTTTTTTTTTTAAATTTCAATCTAAAGCGCCATGTTACATGGTTAAAAACATTAATTTTAATCAAGTGGGCCTCGAAAATAGATTTGATCCTCTAATGGTATTCTTAGTGTTTGGCCCCGGTTAAAAATATGACCAAACCGTATTTTAATCATATCTCAATTTTTTCAAATGGAACGAGGGTGAACTCATTAGCATATTTTGGAAAAATGCATTTTTTTACGAATAATTTGATACCGCACACCTGGTATTTGGCATCCAAACTTCTTTCGTTTATTAACCGCATGTTATTAATTTCAAATAAACCATATTGCGAAAATGTCAAAAGTTGACACTACGATATCAGTTATGTCCTATTCAGATTGTTCATTTCTAATCGAAAAAGTAGAAAAATACCCAAAAGATGCCCTGATTTAAAATCAGAAATTTTAGTCATTTCCGGTTGAAACAGGAATGATTCAAAATCATTTCAATGAATCCTAATTTTCGCGCGCATTATTACTAACCTCGAACCATATACCCCGTCTCGTTATTTTCTATCGTGAAAAAAATAAGAACAAAAAAAGTTAAAGGTTCGTGAGCCACTTTTGTGACGTACCCCGTATAACTAGCATTAATATACTCGTATCTAATACATAGCATCATGTTTTTGATTTTTTTTTTTTTTTTTTTTTTTTATATATTTCTAAAAAATTCTAAAATGCCTAAATGCAATTGCTATTTTTAATGTTCTCCGAAAGAGTTTTGGCTACCTTCGAACTTTTGCTCTTTGGCAAAACTTCATTATCTCTCGTCTCTTTCGC
>NW_022145746.1:59327-62320 GCF_002938485.1 Sitophilus oryzae
AACCACTCACTCTGTCAACTGAAAGTAAGACTACGGTACAGTATTCTTTGTTCGCTGCGCTGTAAACAATCATCAGCGCGCAGGGGCGCGTGGCGCAGAGCTAAACTAAATCTCGGACAGGCTGACGGTAACGCCAGCTACATCTCGGAGAAGTTTTGTGCCACGAAATCGCCCAGACGGTTGCACATCTTCTTATTTCTTCAATCAACGGTGTGGGGCTTTTTGGTTCTGTGGTGCAATGATTAAGATAATTACAACGTACATAGATCATAGAAAAAGTTATTGGACAAATAAAAACCTCTAATTAATGTCGCATTAAAGGTTTGTGACAGTGGGGTCTGTCATTCTAATTCACAGGTAAGTAAACTGCAATATCTGTCGTATTTAGGATGAAGTTTGGCTAATTTTTTTTTAGACTTTAGTACACTCACCGGCACGAAAAACGGGCACCTTAAAAATTTTCATGTATTTTAAAGTTTAATATATTTTGTTCTAGTGGACCGATTTTAATGATTTTTTTAAGCAATATGTAGCTAAATTATTTGACTTTTTAATACCTATTTCGAAATTAAAAATGAAAGTTCCCATCTGTCAATTACACGAGGTAAAAATGTTGATATATTGGTAAAAGTTTGAAACACCCTGTGGAATATATAAGTTGTGGAATATATAATATTGTGTAAGTTGTGGTCGAGGGGTAAACCGCGAGACCAATGAGGTGTACAACCCCAAACCAATGCGGACCAATTTTGTGGACCAATGGTGCCGATTAAGTGACAATGCTAACAAATGGGGGAAATTGGCCAATTTTGCAGAGCCAGTGGAACCAATTAAAGGGAAATTGACAAATTTTGCAAGCCAATGAAGCCAATTAAGGGGAAATTAGGGACAAATTATGAACCAATTAAAGGCTAATGTAAAATTATGACTCAAGTTGCCAATGAACCTTGACTCCGTTTAGGTAAGGTCCGTTTGACACGAGCAAAAATTATGGCGAAAATCATAATAAGGTAATTATTTCAAAAATCTGGTCAATAAAATATTTTGAGGTTGTTTTACTGAGTCTTAGTTGCGTATTATATTTTAATTACAAAAATTCTGGAGAATATTTTGAAAGCGCAGCAAAGGACCTACCTCAAAAAAATCATATTTTATTAACAAAATATTCAAATTAATTTTGGAATACTTTTTGCCATAATTTTCGCTCCTGTAAAATAGCTTAAAGAATTTGATGCTTTGGCAATTCACGTCGAGAGCACCGGCGTATTGTAAACGAATATAATTCGTACGACGCAGCACGTATTTTCACTGTTTTCTTCACTTGTGTCTAGCCCTAGCAGGCAACTATTAAGCCCGACCAATCACGTTAGAGTTTTTGACAAACACAAATGAATTAACACCCTTCAAATAACCACGCTAACCAACCTGATTGGTCAAGTTTAATAGTTGACTGCTAGGGCTAGACACTTCTGTTTTCTTCTATCCGTTTTGTTTTGGTTTTGCTTTTCTCTCGGTACAAAATAGTATGTTATGATGTGTAAGACGTGTATTAGCATTATTAAGCTACATAGTAATACGGTAAGAACTCTTGTAGGTATTATTAAGTTCCTACGGTATAAATAATAGGTGATTTATGCCCAAGCTTATGCAAAGGGTTTGCCAATAAGTGTTCAAAATTTAACTTGTAGTGCACATGTTAGAAGATACAGGACAGAAATTAAAATATCAGGACTCTCGTATTTATCTATAATACCTAATAGTAATTGACATTTACCCAAAGATATGAGATGGGGAGAGAATGTGCTAGACTGCACGAATTGTCCATAGATATGAGCGGGGGAGGAGAATGTGCAATGGGGAAATAGGGAAAATTCTGAAAGACCAATGTGCCAATTAAGAGCCGATGTCCAATGTAGTGTACACAATTTAGGGTCGCGCTTTACCTCTCGGTTGTGGTCCCGAAGCAGGCCTTTTTGACATAAGATTTTCTTTGTTTAATCTTCTTCTTACAGTTCACTCATATGTACGTTCCTTAGGTGCAATTCATTATACATCTAAAAAACTGGCAAACGATTTCTTAGCGATAAACTTACAATAAATTGATCATTTCGATTCGAAATACTCATACGAAGGTTTCTGGACGTCTAGCATATGAACCTATCTCGAAACGACTGCGCTGTATTTCGTGCACATCTAAATGTTAGCAACAGAATTTTGATCTCTATCATCTTCAATTAAAGCAACTACAGCTGATGTAACTTCTGGAGTTAAAACCATCTCTGCTAAAATAACTGCCCAACAACCAACAGAAAATAATAATATGATTTTTCAATAACAGTGATATTACATAAATCGTAAACACTACTTCGTAGGTCTAATGACTGAGATCAAAAGCAAACACATAGTTTTAGTGTAAAAATTACGAAAAAAGTTAGTGACTTCTTCAAAAGTAAATATCTCCAGACAAATAAAGCTATTGAGATGAACGTAAAAGTAAAAATATCCAGAAAAGATGCACTTAGATGAAAATAAAAGAGATACTAAAAAGTAAAATAATTAGTACAAATTGCTCAAAAGATCATCAAAATCGATCGACTAAAACACAGTATATAAAACAAGATTTATGATCAAAAGTGCTTTGACTTAAACTCTTTAACTGAGTACTAAAAATGATAATGTAGTTTCTGATATTTTCTCTTCTGCTACTTCCCGACCAAAAAACGGATAGAGATTTGCCTAGGGTTGGAAAAAATCATGATTTTTTTTTTTAAATCAAAAAAATTAGATTTTTTTTATTTAAATCCGATTTTTTTTATTTAAATCGAATTTTTATGATTTTAATAGAAAACATTATTTAAATCGGATTTCGAAATAATTAGGACTTAATTCCAATTAAAGGCCTATCCTAAATGGCTAAATCTTCATAACTCTGCCCGATACTGATAACATTAACAATTCTACGGCGCGTGTCATTTTCCCACATCGGTCACCAA
>NW_022145746.1:73400-83590 GCF_002938485.1 Sitophilus oryzae
TTGGTAATACTTCGTTCGGTTACACGTATTGCTCAATGCGACAATGATTAGAATGGTCATTGACGAAACCTCGGGAAAATTCTCCGGTTACTGGAAGGAAGTGTCAGCTCAGAGCTCGAAAAAATTCCTCCTCAACTCCCCAGTAGATGACAAACCAAGAACTTACAACTTTGAAAGAACACCTCTCCTGTAGTATTGGACAACAGAAAGAGGTGGAAAGAGAGAGAGAAACGTTTGCTCAGCAGGTAAAAGATAATACCACAACGTGGTATATTGATCTTCAAAACCAAAGCAGAGACAGGGATAGGAGTATTTAGGCCGAAATCTAAATACTCCCAACCAATGCTTCAGGCAAAATTATGCTATCACTTGATATGCGTACAGCTTATCTTAGATAGGAACTATCGGAAAAAGGAAATAGCCATCTTATCAGATAGTCAAGCAGCATTAAAAGCCATCAACTCATTAACCATCAATTCAAATTGGTCAAAGAATGTCTAGAGAAACTGAACAAATTAGATTCTAGTACTATTCTAGAATTGCCAGCCGACCAAGGGATAGAATATGTGAAAAAAGCAAAAGATCAAGCTAGAAAGCGAGCGAAAACACCACTAACTAGACCAGAATAATTCGGCTTTCCAAGTAGAAACCAACAAAAAGCAGAACTTATCTCAAGGACCTGGAAGACTCTACCGGCAACCTCGAATGGGAATCCTTCAAAGGTCTAAGACACTCCAAGAAATTTCTCAGAACTTCTCAGAAATGAAAGATTTTCCTTGATTCAAGTAAGAACAACTTTGGATTGACACGGGTTTTTAAGGACACTGTCCTCTCAATGAACATCTCAGTAGATTGGAAGCTAGAAACAAACAACAGCGAAAACAGATTCGGTGGAGAAATGGAGTAACACCAGAACACCTCTCGGAACACCTGCAAATCAGACATTCAAGAATCTCATTAATTTGTTGCCTCTTTACTTTTTAATTTGTCGCCGTTAACTGAGTTTACAATTCTTCTCCATTGCATTCAATTGTGTACCCTTCCCCCACTGTTTTTGAATGCCCTTATCCCCTTTAAGTTTTCGTGAAAAACATCCTTGTACCTTTGGGTTGTACACCCGGTTTCCTCTTCAAGCTTACCTCTTCAAGCTTTCCTCTTTAAACACTCTTCAAGCTTACCGTAAAGAAGAAATTTTTGTAGGCAGTTTTCTTTCATCCTGCAGACACTTACTTGACCAGCCCATTTTAAGCAGAACTTGCCAATCATGATTTCAGCTCTCTCGCAGCTAGCTTTCAAGGCCCTGATACGTTTGAGGCATGGTGGTATCATTTGATTCTTAACAGTAGTTGTCTAAGGTGTCTCCTCTCGTTGTTTTTGTTTAATGCGTTCATGTGACGGCGTTACTGGATCCAGGTTTCGCTTTCATAATATAACATGGTGGAATTATTATTGCTCAATACACTGGGAAGTTTCGTTTTGTGCTCAAGTCATGATTGTAGAAAATCATGTCCTTTAATTTCGAGAATGCTCTTGAGGCGCTGCTAATTCTGTGCTGAATTTTCAGTCGAAATTCTGTGGAGAAATGGAGAAACACCAGAACACCTCATCATTGAGTGCGCCGAGACTGGACAACCAGTAAGACCAATAGAACTCTGCAAAACCGTTTCAGGTACTGGCTTTTGTCAAAGCCTCAGAAGTGTATGATGAATAAACGGGTACAAAGGATTCTTTGATCAGAAGCACTATTACGTAGAAAATGTACATTGAAGAACCTAAATCTAGGTAATATAAATGTATTTAATTTTTTTATTATTATTAATATACTTGGATATTAAATAAAACAGGAGCAGAGCAGAGGCCGTCCTCCAACCAGATGGCATGGCGACTTAAGGCGTATCCACAGTAACTGACTTTAGTGGCTGATGATGATGATAATGATGATAATGATATTAAATAAATGATAGATCTAGCTATAAGAGGAGGGAAAGTCCACTAACTGGACCAGAACAAGTCAGCTTCCCAAGTGGAAGCTGAATGGAAGACTCCATCGGTAATCTGAAATGAGAATCCTCCAACGGTCTAAGACACTCGAAGAAATTTCTTAGAACTTACGACCGAAAAAAATCAATAAATCTTTGATTTTTCTTGATTTAAGTAAGAACAATCTTCGGATTGATACAAGTTTTTTAACAGGACACTGTCTTCTCAATACTCATCTCACATACTTTATAAATTTACCTCATTAGATTCAAGCTAGGAAACAACGCAACGGCGCGGCGAAAGCAGATTCTGTCGAGAAATTGAGAAAAACACCAGAACGCCTCATCACTGAGTGCGCCGAGACGACAATCACTGCCAACCAGCAAGACCAGTAGAACTCTGCAAGATGGTTTCAGGTACTGGCTTTTGTCAAAGCCGTCAGAGTGTATGATGAAAAAAACGAGGTCAAAGGATTCTTTGGTCAGAAGCATTATTATGTAGAAAATGTACATTAAAAAGCCTAAATCTAGGTAAGAAAATGTATTTCTTTTATTGTTATTAAAACAGCGTATTAAATAAACGAATTATAGATAAGTTAATTACGAAAGACATTAAAGTAAAGGAAATGTTATGTGTCTATTTCTAATGAGAAAAATTCCAGCATAGAAAATAAATGGACCATATTGAAATTTTTGAAAGGTTTGATTTGTTGAACTTATAAAATAAAATCTTTATAAATTTAGTAAAATGTGCAAATAAAAATTTAGAAAAAAAAAGATATAGTAGGGTGGAGTATGTATCAACAGAACCATGTTTAAAATATTTATTCAATAAAATTTGAGAATAACAAAGGCAATAGCACAGAATATATACGAAGCTAGATATTCTGTGGCAATAGTCTCACACTTGGTGTCTTTATTGTTAAAAATACTCTTTTTTACATTAGATAAAAGTGCGATAACTTATAATAGAAAACTAATGTCGTACCACCACGGACAGTAACAAAGTATCAATAAAAAAAGAATCCATACATCATAAAATATGAAAGCCGTATTTTACGCAAACAATATCGACAATATATTCGAATACATATTGTATATCACCCTAACAATGTAGTCGATATGCCCAGTGCAATTACAAAGGCAACACGTTCTGTAACAATTTTCAACACACTCTGTACCAAAGGAACGAAAATACTTCAAATATTAATATCGAGTTTGAATGTCACTGCCTATGAATTATATCACGGCCAGAATGTTAGTCCCGCTCCGTCTTCCATCTAATAATAATGCCAGATTTATGTGGCAAGATTTTCTTCTCTTTTCGCACATCTCTTTTAAAATTTCAACATAGCGGAACGCCATAATGAACGAACGAATGCGCTTTTATAAAAGGTTCTTATCACCAACATTATGATAAGGAAAATGGGCAAAATACAATGAAGAACCATGAATCTATGTAGATATTCTAAATGGTTTACTTTATTAGATATTTTTATTATTTTAATGTAAATATACAGTTTTATTATCAAATGAACAAACTATAAATAAAAAACTTGTATCGAAATGTACCATTTTCCACGAAAACTTAAAGGGATTACATGCAGAATAAGTGGGAAGAAGCAGCTCACAATAGAACTCAATGGAGAAGAGTTGTAAACTCAGTTAACAGCGGCAACCAAACAGTAAAGAGGCAACAAAGCAATGAGATTTTTGAATGTCCGGAGTGCGGTAGGCAGATAACATCACGTATCGGGCTTTTCAGTCACAGAAAAGCGCATGAAAGAAAACGCCATTTGAGATCACAATTCGTTAACTCCATCACTCTTAATAATCAATGTCATCAACGTCATCATTCAACGTCATCAATGTCAACGACGTCATCTATATTTCCCTTAAAGGAATGATAAGTGCTTACTGGGCACTCTATAAGCCTGAGTGAGCTTGAGCTTTGATTTTGTCTTTTGGATCTTGGACATCAAACAATAGATCCATAAGCTATTATCGGTGTTAGAATCGCAATTTATATCCGTATTGCATTTCTCTACTCACTACAATTAACCAGTTGTGATGAATTAGGAAAATGATTGTGTCACCAGTCTCCCAGTTGTGATTTCCTTGATAAATCCATTATTGAGTGATTTCACCTGCTAGCGTTTTAGTTAAGATTACCCTCTAAGATTTATTTGTCATCTCTCAAGATTATGGTCGATTATTTTCTCCTGAAGCTTACAGTAAAGTCATATTTTAGAATGGTGTAGTGCATTTGCGCTTAATATAAGCTCAGCAATGTTGAAGTTGAGGAATGAAACTAAAATCTAAGAACCAGGTGCATCAATTTCATATTTATCTACATAATTTGTACTATGTCAAGTGCGTGGTAGAAATATTAAAACTCTATTCGATATTACAATGATTCAGCAAAGTGCTCCGACTGGTTTTACTTAATGCAAAGCGTCTTAATCTCCTTAAATTGTTCTTCTGTCGGTGACGTAATATTTTAAAAGATAAAAACCGCTTTTGCTGCTTTAAAAACAAATATTAATTCGACCAGTACAAGCTTGTAATGTTCTTCTTAACTGTCGCCCGTTTACTCAAGAACAAGAAAACGACACGGCTGCGCCCCCACACGTCGTCTGCCGATAACTCCACCAGCCAGAGGCGTACAGTTCATGGAATCAAGGGAATAGGTA
Organism: Sitophilus oryzae; assembly: GCF_002938485.1. NCBI lineage: Eukaryota > Metazoa > Arthropoda > Insecta > Coleoptera > Curculionidae > Sitophilus > Sitophilus oryzae. Next base: position 78,073 of record NW_022145746.1, read on the forward strand.
CTTTCGCTAAAATGAAACTAAACGAATTTCCATTCTCTTCATTTACTTTAACTTACACATTTGATGGAGGCGGACATAACATTTTCTGAAAGAACTTCGTTAGCGACTTTTTTATACTTACTCAAAAGTGATAGCTAATCATCATTATCATTTTTAGCTTATTCAACCATTTCCAATTATGGTGTGGCCTCCCTCACATATTTAGATACTCTCTTTGTAGTTGGGCCCATTTTTGTCTATTGTTGGCCATGCGGGCCCAAGTTACCCCTGCTAATTTCCTAATATCATGGTCCCATCTCAGGTTTGGTCTTCTTCTAGGTCTCTTAATTCCTAGTGGGTACCATGCTGTAATTTTTGTGGTCCATCTGTTGTTCGTCCTTCTTAGTAGGTGTTCTGTCCATTGCCACTTGGGGGATTTGATTCTATGGATGACATCTATTTTCTGGGTCTTTCGTTTGTCGTATTCTTTTATGATAATTGTTGGTTATTGCCAGCAAGTTTTAGTTCCATTGAGCGTTGTGCGACTTGCATTTTCCTTCTAATGTCCTGTTTTAAGTGTCCAAGTTTCGCATGCATAGGTCATGACTGGTAGTACATATTCATGAAATGTTTTCTTCTTTAGATAAAGTGGCATTCTAGATTTGAATATGATTGTGTTTCTTCCATAAGTACTGGAAATATAGATCCCGAGCAATGTGTTACTTGTCCCAAATATATATATTCTTCTACTAATTTTAGTGTTAGGTTATTTATTAGAATGTATTTTCTATCTACTAGTTCGCTGTGCATTTAATTTAGTTTACTAAGAGTTACTTTAGTTTTTGCTAGATTAATTTTGAGACCATGATAGTTAATATGTATATGAAATGGTTTGAGACCCATGTCATTACCTCTGCCTGAACCATGGCACTCTAGATTGAAATTTAAAATATAATGTTTTTGGACGAAAATGTCAAAAGTTGACATATGATATGTCATTCTACTCAGAGTGTCATTTTCTATCAAATAAAGTAGAAATATACCGAGGTGCCATTTAAAAATCAAAAAGCTTTAGTCATTTCCGGTGAAACAGGAAGTGGCCAAAAACAACTGAATAGTCAATCAATCCTAATTTATGTCATATACTAACATACCAAATCTCGTTTTTTATGTAAAAAAATTAAAAAGTTATAGGGGTGAGTCAATTTCGAGACGCACCCGGTATACAAAAAACAACAACCGCAGACTAAGATTGAAAGAAAAGAAGAATTTTGAAGTATCTTTAAGTGAAAATTTATTGTTACAGTAGCATAAAATATGCTTAGTTGTTGTTAAAGGATAGTATTGAAAGAAGAGAAAAAGAAAATGATAATAACATTGGGGGAAGGGGGGCACCAGATAGGGTACTCGCCCGGTCTCAATATTTGCCTTCCGCCGGCCCTGGCAGTGACCAAGCATCACTTGATATTGAATTAGATAATATTAAATCGAATTTGCTTCGCGCTCATCTCGCTCTTGTCTTGCTCTTCTCTTGCTCTCATTTCGCGCTCGTCTCGTGATGTCTGTACGCACCTTTACATTTCTGATGCCGCTGTATCCAGCTTTGTATAGGACCCGGAATCGTTTCCTGAAAGACTACAGGTTCGTAGATCTTGAATATCCTTAATTCCACGGAATGGTAATAAACTACACTTAACCCCTAGGGATTGGGAATGTGCGGTATCATAACAGCAGTTCTGCTAAATGAAGTTCGACAAACGGTCGAATTCACCCCGTTAACCCCAACATGTTTATAACCATTGACGAAGGTGCAAAAGGTAATCAACTATAATCAATACACATTACAAAAGTTTTTCAAAATTTTAAATTGCTTCCAATAATTAAAATTTCACCGCACGCCACTGCTACCAGCGTTATATTCTACTTTCTTCGAGAGCATAAATTCGCAACATTGTTGTTAAAGATCTCGTTTACCAACAAATCGCTTGTTGCTTTCTGTACGCGCACGGTTAATAATCTATTTAAATTGAGGCTTATGGCGACACGGTGGGTGTACGTTTATCGAAAGTTTTACCTTGTGGTACGTTAAATGTATGTAGTCATCTTATTTCAGTTGAAATAAATAAGGATCTTAAAAAATTGATAAAATAGGTATATGTTTCTGTACTAACTTAGCTTTTCATAACCATAATCCCGTGGAAATGTCACCCCGAAATAAAACAATTAAAAATCGAAATATCTGCTTTCTGTAAAAAGCAGTGTGAATCAGAAAATTTTACTCAGTAGTTCTTTAGTTGTAGTTGTAGACAAATATTTGTAAATTTGATTATTACCAACTAGTTGATAATTTTAAAAGTCGCGAAATATCGATCATGCCATTGATCATTAAGTGATCGAGGCACTTGATCGAGAGCAAAAATTAAAGCTATGTTATCATTTCGAAATGAGTTCGTCAGAATGGAAGGTCTTAAAACAATAATGATTTGGCGGTCGGTGCATGGACCTTAAAGGTAGGTTATTTAATATATTGATGGTATCGATAGATGGATGTTCTTCTGCCATATTTGCATTTTGCACCCCAAATCATAACTGATAATACGCAAATCACTCTATGCACATGTTTAATATATTTTAATAATATGTTTCTTTTATAGTACGAAGCTATAGGAAGGGATGAAATAATACAAATTTATTTTGTACTTCTCTACTTTTTATAAAAACACGAGACTTAAGTGTTAAACTAATTTAATCATTTTCGATCCTTTGCAAGGCATAAAAAGTGATACAATGTTCAGCAAATAGCCGTTCTTTAGCGTAATCCTTTTTATAGCTACTGTAAAAGTTGGCGGATAGTAATAGTCTGTATTGGATAGATACCATTGGACATAATTATATGGTTGTATATTTATTAACGTCTGTATTACCGTATTAGTGCACTAAAAGTTAACAAGATAAAAATTCTTTGAGAAAATGAAAATTTTAAACAGTATTCTCACTGTGAGATTCACAACATTGATAAATATGTGTGTTACTTGGACTACTGTATCTAAAGGTTAAACCAATATATACAGTGTGTTCAAGAAGAAAAGGAAGGGGCTGTTAAATATTTTCAAAAGCTTAAAAGTTAAAATAAATCGACCATAGATAAAAAAGCGAAAATCTTACACATATAGAACTAGTTCAGTCACTGGTCACATCCATGGCAACCAGTGGAAGTTACGGGTAAAAACTATAACGGGTAAAAACTAAATATTGACAGATAGGAGGTAGTAAGGTTCCATTTAATTACAGAGTCTACACGAGAATATCACAAAGCACTCGTTGAAGGTATCTCGTAGTCAGACCACGATAGATTCGGTTCTCACGTCCAGGGGAAGAGAGCAAAGAAATAACTTTTTTTGCATATCTCTGCAAGTATCTCCGTCTCTTCTTCTATTGCTAAGTGCCTCACATATATTTTTTTTGTGAGACGGACTGTAGGAAGGTCGGAAGGTCACAAATGTTTGAAAGGTATCTGTCTCTTCACTACTGAGAGATCTTAATCTTACTATATCTTCTTATATCACATTCTAAATCCTTCTCCAACCAAAATGATTCATATTTTTCTACTTTTCAGATTAAAAAAGAGAAGGAGAGGCATCGACAATAGATTCTATCTAGTCTATCAGACAGGAAGATGATAGACTAGACTAGAAGGACTAGAAAGGACTAGAAGCATATAACCAGGTAGTTGCAAAAACTGAAGAGGCATTGATGATGAACCAACCAACACTACTTTGATTAGAGTTTTAAATTGGATGAAAAAAAACTACAATTAGCGCCACACAACACGGAGATAATTTTGTTGACAACCAAAAGGAAAATATCTGAGATATACCGGATGCGTCTCAAAAGTGGCTCACCCCATAACTTTTTTATTTTTTCGGTTAAAAAACGAGATTTGGTATGTTAGTATATGACATAAATTAGGATTGATTGACGTATTCGATTGTTTTTTATCACTTCCTATTTCACCGGAGATGACTACAACTTTTGATTTTTAAATATCACCCTCGGTATATTTTTACTTTAGTCAATAGAAAATGACACTCTGAATAGAATGACATATCATAGTCAACTTTTGACATTTTCGTTTGAAAACAAATCGTATTTTAAATTTCAATCTTGAGTGCCATGGCTGTGTTAAAAATACTAATTTTTAATCAAGGAGCCCTGGGAAAATAAATTTAAACATCTAATGTTTTTCGTGTCTTGTCCTGGCTGGTTAAAAGTTGCCCAAATCATATTTTCAATCATATCTCAATTTTTTCAAATGGAACAAGGGTGGCTCATTAGCATATATGGAAAACGCATTTTTTACGAATAATTTGGTACAACACACTTGGTATTTCGAATCAAATTGTCGTTATGAATCGCATGCTACAATTTCAAATAAACCATATGCCAAAAAAATTGTAAATATCAAAAGTTGTATAATATGTTACTTTATTCAGAGTGTCATATTCTATCGAATGAAGTGAAATACCCAAGGTATCATTTAAAAATCAAAAGTTGTAGTAATTTCCGGTGAAACAAGAAGTGACCAAAAACAATTGAATACGTCAATCAATCCTAATTTATGTCATATACTATTTTTACAAATCTCGTTTTGATATCTGAAATAACAAAGTTATGGTGGTGAATACTTTTGAGACGCATTCGGTATTTTAGCCTTGAAGTTATAGAAATTAAGCTCAGCAAAACCATTAGATACTTAGGAGTCTGGCTTGATACCAATGGGGAGAATTTGGCGAAAAATATTTCGATGACAAGACCAAAAGCAAACGGAAACTTATTGGCTAGCCACTATCGCCTCTACTGTCGATACCATGGAGCAAAGAACTTCCTAGAGGTTCTAGTGGAGTCGATACTCCAACTAGCCACATGCTGCACTAATATTGTATGCATACATTACACCTATATGTTGAAACTAATAGAAGCAAAATCAATATAATTGAGAAAATAAACGGTATACAATTGTGTATTTGCAGGTCGGCGGTTCTTACCACAAAACCATTTCGCATGGTCTGTTTCTGTCTTGGGTAGCATACAAATTCCCTACATGGTTCCAAGGAACGAGTTTAAAACTTCAGGAAGGAACTTAGAAAACTGAAGCCAGAAATAAACTATGGATAAAATGGCAAGAAGAATCGGTCAACGGCAAGTATGGAAGATGGACGTATGTTTAATTCCTAATATTAAAGAATGGGTAGAAAGATTACGGTGAATTTTAAGGAGATTATTATACCACCCAAGCCCTGTCAAACCAAAAGCAGGTGTTTGCAAAAGATTTTAATATTCAATCGGGCAGAAATGCAAACTAAACGGTGTACCAATACCACCGGCGAGGATACATGACCTCAAACATACCTTGATTTGACGGAAATTATTCAGATAAAAGCGGTACCGGGGTTATGACATCAGTATTATATAGCTATGAGCATTCTTTTTTACAGCAGAAACTATAATGACCTGAAGGAGAACAATACGTAACCCCGCA
>NW_022145746.1:90939-106218 GCF_002938485.1 Sitophilus oryzae
TTAACTTCGTTTCAGTTACGTATTGCTATCGTCTATTAAATTTTTTTCCCGATTAAAATCAATCTGTATATTAACTTCTATTACCTTGTGGAACTTTTTTATCTATTTGGCCAACCTTAATAGCTATAAATTATCGCATTTAAATGGTACGCAATTTTTCAAGAGATCTTGTATTTCTTTTCTTCATTTTAGTTTGTGAAATACAGAAAGAGCCGATTGTTTATTCCTGGAATATGTCGCTAGTTAGATGAATTACTTGGAACTGGTGTATGGATTGCAGCTGTTTACCCTTCACTATGATGCTTGTGGTCGCAGGTAATATCAGAGAAAATTCAATCCCAGTTTGCTATAAAATGCTTCAATAGACCACAAAATTACATTCGCAACAATATCGTAAATCGCCAACTCCCAAAAATTCAAACTCGCAGATAGAAATCACGGTCCCAGTTTACAAAATCACAATCGCAGCAAAATCCCAACAAAATTGCAAATCGCAGCTATAGTAATACTGGTTGCCTAAATTGAAAATTACAAATAGAAGAAATCGCAATCGCAGTTTCCTATAAGAGCCAATCGCAGGTTGCGATTGCGATTTGAAAATCGCTGCTATTGAGTAGCAGTTCGCAGTTTGCGATTTTTTGCTCATCTCTAATCATCTGTAGAGAAGTCAGAGCCCGCCGGGCGTAACAGCTGTGGTAACACTTAAATTTCCGCCACTAGAGTAGTAGGAACAAAGAACTTGAAGGAATTGGACCGTTGTCTCTGTTCATATTATCTTTACATTTATTAATTCTGATGCTTTCATATGCATCTAATTGCCTGTAATTTGAGACTTGTTTAATTAATTTTAAATTGTTGAGGATATGCAATGTTCTTTATCAACAATATGACATAACAAGTTTATCCTGGTCTACACTTACTATATCTTATCTGAGCTAAATATTCTTTAAATCTAGTTAATATTGATCTTCTAGTTTTAGTAGTATTTCACCACGTTACAATCTTTACAAAATTTCATAAATACCCAACCTTTACAGTGGAGGTGTTTTATCATAACTGGATTACCTAATGAGTGTTGTAATTTAATGAGTACTATACACAAGTTTATAATTGACATTCTTTTAGACCACGGGATAGCTCTCTATGAAACGGTATTATGAATATTTTGACGTCTCTTTCTCCACTTGAAAACAAACTTATATGATGAAATTTTGATAAAATGAATTTAACTTCTAAAACACGGTATGTCGCTAGTGGTAGAAAAAATAGCTTTTTAGAGGTTTTTAGTTTATTTGTAGTTTGGAAGTAACCGTATATACAGGGTGTTGTTTCCCTAATTAATCTAAAAATAAAAATCGTTAAAAAACGACTTAAGGCTTAAGGCAGGCTCTGTATGAATTATATTTATTTATTTTTCTCGGCAATGATTTGATGAACAAGAAAAACTCAAAGATCAATTTGTTGAAAAAGGATGACCAGTCAAGGAAAAATATATTTTTCTTTAAATTTTTTTTTTTTTTTTTATTTATTTTAAACAAAATATCGATTTTTTTTTTTTTTTAAATTTTTAACACCCTAGATCAGAAGGAAGTACTTTAGAACCAATGGTTATATAAAAATTGTTTTTAAGAACACATGAGGAATCACACCATAATTTTTTTAGACTAATTAGAAACACACCCTGTATATTGTCAACTTGACATTGATTGTTGATAAATCAAAATACCTCTTTTCTGTGAAAAGCCCGATTTTCACTTGGAGAAAATTTTAGTTTTCTATTGAATTTGGGTCTGCGTCTGCAAATACCGAGGCTACTGTTTTAATAGAAAATCTATCTATCTAAATTTTAAATATCACATTGTCAGAAATAGTTTATTATTTATTAACTGCTTAAAATATGGTATACTTAAAAGTTTTATCAAATAATGTGTGTGATTTACTTTCTACATTGTGAGGTCAAAATTTATATTTAATAAAATAAAATATGTATATTCTTAGTTTTTTAAAGTTACTCTCATATATTAATATGTAGCTAGGTGGCAAACTTTAAAACTAAATCCTTGAAATCAAATATAAACATAAAAAATATTTACAGCAAAAAAAGGCGAAGGCGCTGGGTTAAATGTAGTCTCTACTAAAAACACGGTGGGGCGATTTGACCCAAAATTTTCTCGTTCAGTAAATTTTACTATTAAGTTTCATATCATCTTAATAGAGATTATTTTCTTTTATCATCTATGTTGAACAGTCAGATTTTCAGAAATCATTATTATGTAACCCTATACTACGTTTTTCCTGTTATTTTATCAACTGGTGAAGGAGAATATCCATTACACTCAGACACATTCCTAATGTAATCTCTTCATATCTTTGCTGGAAGAGTGGAAAACTAGAAGTAATCTAAACTAAAATTTAAACTATACATTTAATATGCAGTGTAAACAATTACTATTTTCCCCAATGTTACACACGGCAGATATAGGACCCAATTTTAATAGTTTAACATGGAAAAAATATATAACATTTACACCCATCATAGGCTGGAAATTGTTTAAAACTGTTTACTATGCCGGTATGTAAATTTTTCTCTAAAAGGAGTATCAACAGAATTTTAAAACAGGGACATTATAAAATAATGCAGAGCAATTGTAGCAAAGTCGCAATACTATTTTTCTAACTATGACTCATTTATTTATAGTTTTAAGGTCTAATATCCATATAATCGTTCTACTAATGACAAATGCTTATTATCATAAATATGCAAATCCATATGATATTTTTATTGTTTCTGAATTGCAAATAAATAATTTACTTTTAATTATTTTAATAAAGCGGAATTTATGATACACGTCCCATTTCAAATAGTAGCGATAGCACATAAATATCAAAATATCTACAGATATTACCAATATTGTTTATGAAACAAAGCATAGTAATCAACTACGACTTTGTTTCTTTATTGAGCCCCCTTCAGAGTAACAAAAATACATACTTTTAATTAAAGGTCCTACCTTTAATTAAAAGTATGTATTTTTGTGTTCGGCTAAGACAGGAAAATCATTAGACGATCAAATCTATTTTTCCAATGCTCCTTGATTAAAAATGTCTAAAAGTTTACATATATGATACGTCATTCTATTCAGAATGTCATTTTCTACTGAATAAAGTAAAAATATACCGGGGGTGCCATTAAAAATGAAAAGTTGTAGTCATTTCCGGTGAAACAGGAAGTGACCAAAAACAACTGAATACGTCAATCAATTGTAATTTATATCATATACTAACATACCAAAACTCGTTTTTTTATTTTTCACAAATAAAAAAAATATAAGGGTGAGCCACTTTTGAGAGGCACCCTGGTATTCTGGAAATAAGTTTTCAGTGATTGACAGTATCATACGCGGCAGATAAGTCGACGAATTCCATTCCGGTGATAAGCTTCTGCTACTCGTATAATGGACTATATCTCTTGTTCTATTCGATTTTTATCACTCTGAGGAATTCTACCATTTGAGTAAGATACATTAGCATTTTTACTAGAACATAACTTCTACTAAATGTTTTTTAAAGAATAATTTTCACATAAATAACGATACCTCAAAGAATGTAAAGAAAATATCTTTGTTATAACTTCATAAAATGAAACCGCTGGTATTATGTACCTTGTTTAAAAAAACATTTAATTAATTTCCTGATTAAATTGAAATAAAATAATACTTGCTTCATTCTTGATTTTGAATTTGATTAATTTAAATTCCTGTTTTTGTGATAAGGAGCTAATATTGGATAAATGAAATGCATAAATATATTAATAAAAAAAGTATACCCTGTGATCGAAAATAAGCAGTATCAATTCTGAAATATTCTAACACGTAATCTTGTAATAATAATAATAATTTACAGTTCAAATTTGTTTTGTTAATACGTATAGTTGTGTCTGGAAACTTTTTACTTCTGTTGACATTAAGTATGTTTTTCTTTTTTTTTTGCTTCCTCATAATTATTTGTATAATGTTTTGTATTATCTTTTGTTTGTTTGTTTGTGTACCTTGTTTTTTTACTTTGTTTGTTAGTTTACCTTTGTCTACAAATTGAAAAATTTTTTGACAATAAAGGCATTTATTTATTTATTTTATTTATTTTGGCGTTTTTCTGCAAATTTTTGAATATACACCATATAAAAAAGTCGTCTTTTTCATTTGTTCTTAGTAAGCTGGTTGTATGGCTGCTTATTGAAGAAACTCAATCATATTCAAATCTAGAATGCCACTTTATCCAAACTTTGATAAATCCAAAGAAGACAACATTTGACTATCAGTCATGACCTATGCATAGGGAAACCTGCACTCATATCACATGGGAATCCTGGATGATGGGAAAACGGACATAATAATGATGAAACTGCAGGTCTTACAACGCTCAATGGAACGAAATTATGCAGGGAATGACCAAGAAAGACCGCAAACAGAATAGAGTGGATACGACAAAACCCAGGAGTCTAGAGATATAGATGTCATCCACAGAATCAAATCCCTCAAGTGGCAATTGGCAGGATACCTGGCAAGAAGGACGGACAACAGATGAACCACAAAAATTACAGCATGGTTCCTGAACACCGAGGAATTAAGAGAGCCTGAAGAAGACCTTTCAAACCTGAGATAGGACCATGATATTAGGAAATTAGCAGAGATAACTTGGGTAACGCATGGCCAACAATAGACAACAAAATGGGCCCAACTACTATGTGAGGGAGGCTACCCTATAACTAAAAAATGTTGAATAAGCTAAAATAATAATGATGATGAAGTTGCTTGTACGCAATTCTATCCAGCCGTACCTGGGTTCATTTTTATCTACCTGCAGTAACTCTAATTAAAAATTAGGATTCAGTAACTATCCATCATTTTTATCCACATCTGTAATTTGATTATTATTACATGAGTTTATAAAATAATAATAATATTCATTATTCACTATTAATAATGGTTTTATTATTCACCGCTTCCACGGATATCTCAATCCAAACTCCAAACAAGAGCTGTGCTCGATCCAAACCGGCTTGGAATGCGATTGTACGCACAAAATATAGAAAATTTCAATGTTTTGTTTCCATGTTACTTACACGTTATACTCATTCAATATTTTTTTGACATTAAAAATAAAAACTTATATTAAAATTATCTAAATTTTTTTGATAGTCCTCGCATATAATGGCTGTTATTCATAACAGCCACCATTATATGCGCATTGAATAATATACTATTAATATTTTGTATATCTATTCAGTATTATTCACGTCAAACATATCGCTGAATCATTGTATCTATAGTGATATCCATATCCGTGGCACAAATTAAGATGGCTATCGGCCTGATCCGCTGCGACCTTTTCAGATCTATTGCGGTCCTCTTCTGATCCTTAAGTTACATTTTCGAGTTGTATCCTTTTCAAAAAGTCTAGAAGCTTGGATACGGAACCCTCCATGTAGCTGTCTGTTAATGGCCTATTGTAATTGCTTATTACCCATATAACACAACACAATCCTATAGATATCTTGAGGATATCCACCAAGGATATAGTACATATCTTAGGGATATCCAAAAACCAGAGGAGGATATTTATGGGATATCCAAGTGGGGCAAAAAAAGTCATCTTCAAGACATCCCTAGGCAAGCCTTTTACGATTATTTGGGATATTTCTAGGATAATACAAGGATGATGTTGGGAGCATTATAGAATATTTTTAGGGCATTATATGAAGACTGTTATTTGACAATACTTACTTCATCCTTAGTTTATAGTAAAAACGTTCGCGATTTAGTTTTATTTAGCCACATTTTGACATTTATTCATTGGATATTTTTATTAACAGCTCTAAAATATACCTACATATTATGTCACTGAATTTTGCGTCAAAATTTAGAAGTTTATTTGTATGAGTTAAGAGCTTTCAATTTATACTGTACCATCAACGGCGTTCAATTGGCTTGAAAATTACGATCGATGACATTCCCCATATAATTTTACGTACAAAATAACAGCAATCTTCATTTCCAAGCCACCTCTGACGCCATTTTTTTCGATCGTATGGTATTATACCAGATTATACTACCCTTTATAGGACGCTATATTTTTTCGATCGTATGGTATTGAGTACCAGATTATACTACCCCTTTATGGACTCTAGCAGTTTATGTCCAGCAGCAACAGTTTACATCAAAGTTAGCACACAGGATACAGGTATAATTTCTAACACCACACATTCCAGAAACCTCACAATTTAAACCCAAAAATAGGATTTCTGTTTGAATAGATCAAACACGAAAAATGGGTATAGGGATAAAAAGAACAAGCGATTTTCAACAAATTTTCACCTATTATTTTGTCACAAATTCTTCATTATGAGACCCTGAGTTGTTCGTCGTTTTCGACATTAGTTGAGGTTAGGATATAATTTCTGCTAGAACAAGGCTAGAACTATGAGTATAAGAAAAAACTAAGTCAAACTCAACCAGTTTTGTTAGTTTCAGTCATTTTTAAGCCCATCCAATATCGACAAACGACCGAATCCACCTCGAATTTCACTAAATCAAAGAACTGAATAATACACCATGCAAAAACCATCGAAAATAAACAACTGTCATGATGGATTGTGGGAATTTTTTTGCACGGGCGTTTTAAATTCTCGGTATTACTGGGAGTGGCCAAGTTCATAAATATCCAGATTATCCAGAAGATACCAACAGGATATTTTGTTGCCTTGACGTAATATATATCTATCTGTATGGTTTATTGCATTTTATGTAATATAAAAAGTAGTACATTATTTATTTTTCCTAAATATCTTGACGATATTGTTAGGATATTTTATTATCATGAGCATGTTTGATATCTCAGCTGGACATTAGATATACGACAGAGATATCCATAGGATATTCTATTCTGAGACATCTACAGGATTTCAGGATGTCTGGAGGATATCCTATAGATGTCTTTATAAGATGATTCTATAATGGGACATTCCGACATTCTATGAATATCCTGCGGATATTGTGTGTTATATGGGTATAGAGAACCGCACATTTGCCAGGCTGTCGCACCGACAAAAAATGTGTTCCATCGTTTCTTCTTCAGATTGACAGAACCTGCACATGGCTTCGTCCGTCAATTCCATTAGCTTTAGATGCCTATTCAGCTTACAATGCCCTGTTAGTAGACCTACTACAGCTTTCTGTTTTTGTTTATCACATCTGCCATGAATTCTGGCGAATGTTCTACTATAAACTTTTTCGCCTGTCTCTGCCCTGGTGAATTTCTCCACCATTCTCGAGATTTGTTGGCCACCCATCGTTTTGTTGTCTAATAATTCTTAGAAAATCAATTCGATTTTGATCTGCATTATTTAACACCATTTCAGACGAATGAATGAAGAGAACTACACAAATATCGATTCTGAGAGCTGGCCGTTTCGGAATAAATTCCAATTAGCATCACAAATACGAATCTTTACTGTGTCAAATTGCAGAAACCCACGACCGTTTTCTCGTACCATTGACACTTTCCTGCTATCTTATTAACTGCAATAATTATGCAAAATTATGCGACCAAGTTCGGCTAAAGACAAATCGCGTGGCAAATCTCTCGGGTGTCTGTAGAACGCCTCGGCGATGCAAAACTTGAATGAAATCTGGTTTTCGTCCACCCACGACCGTCTCTCTTTCTCGCAGCCGCCTCGCCACGAAACACCTATTCGCAAACTCAAAAAACCAACTGCAACGTTAAGTGTATTTAGCAAATAATGTTTTTCATCGTTTTCTATTATTACAAATATTGATGCCTTAACATACCACATGATATTTGTTAATCGCAGTATCTTCTAGACTGCAGAGGTTGCCTAAGTTTATTTCTCGTAGACCACTTTTAAAACTTTACTGGTTCCGGTGGTTCTCTACTGCTACATATTCCCAATTCTCCATACCTACTCCATGCTACCATATTCCCAAAACTCGCCAAAAAATGTGAATATTAGATCTAACGATCTAAACATGGAAGTTTGCATAGTGTCGTAGACCTCTGGCCTACTTTGTGCTGGAGAACGACTCTACCGAATGTATTCATTTTCTTTAAGTTTTCTAATACTTCATAGAAGGCTCTATCGGAAAGAAAAATTAAGAAGTTTGCGCAGAGAATTGAAAAATTTCACAAATCTTAACGTCTAGGTACTCTATGCGTCTACTCGAACTTTGCGCGTCTGGCAGTTCGCGCACCACAAACGTGTCATTCAGGTGCATCGGTCGACATCTATCAATGAAAACATAATTTCATTGAACGTAGTAGATGTTGAAAATAGTTCCGTTGGTAACCCGGTACAGATCCGGCATCAGCGAGAAATTTCTACTAAGGAGTAAGCCCATATTTCCTTCTTATCTACAGCACGGAATAAAAAAAAATAAAATCATTCCTAGTGGCTTTACATCAAGTCACCGATCCAAGGAGCAAGATTAGACAACGCTAGTCGAGCATTGATTCGTTCTCAAATAAATTACCACAGGTGGAAGAAATTACAACTGCTAAATGACATCCAGCAAAGGTTTGAAGAAATTAAAGAATTCACTTTGGGAGAAGACCATAAACCAATAATGGACAAAGTTAATAGGAGGGTGCCATAGAAATAAAGGAGACATCCAGAAGAAAACTGGCTGCTTCCAGATACCAGAGCCAATGGAGATGTAAAAAAACAATTGTCAACTTATTCTCTAGGGTTCTCTACAGTTTTGTAGGACAAATCTTTAGCAAGGGGCTCAATTTTACCCTTGCTTCACAAAAGACACCCAGTGCAGATAAACTGAGGTGGAAAATAAAAACAGTCCTGGAAAAGCCAACACTAACAAGGAAGAAGAAGCTGCAATTAGTGAGCTAAGGAAGGACGACACCATTAAGACTCTACCAGCACATTTTTCATTATATATAAGGCCACAGTTTTATTCGGGGAGATTTATGGCTATATAAGGACATATATAGCTTATTATCTAGTGATCCTATTAAGAAAATTGAAGGACAAATCTACCATGCTTTATATAAATATAAGAATTTTATACCTGATAATTTAACATCACACACACCACGTCATAGTAAACCACCACATCTATATGGGTTACCAAAAATTCACAAAAATGGTCTGCCACTGAAACCTATCACTAGTTCCAGGGATTCAGCAACTAGCAATTTAAGTAGACTTCTCCTTCAAATTGTCCAACCATTAGTAGGAAAAACAACTTCATTTGTTAAAAATTCAAAACATTTTGTAGAAATACTTATGAACATAGAATTAGGTCCTTCAGACAAACTTATTAGTTTTGATGTAGAAAATTTATATACTAACGTCCCATTGGAGGAATTGTTAGACATTGTCAAGGCTAGATTGAGGGCACACATAACATTTTCTGAACTTCTGCCTCAGAGCAGGCCGCTCATGCATTGATAATATCTTTCCAATAACTCAGATCATTGAGAAAAAGACGGCAACGAATAACGACCAAATTCATCTTCTGTTTGTGGGCCTTAGCAAGGCCAAAGGATACGGTACCAATTAAAAAACTATGGGAAGTTCTCTAAAAAAGCCCAATAAATATAACACTAATAAAAGCGGTACAGCAACTTTACTGCAATTGTTCCGCAAGAATTAAAATAGGTCCAACTCTATCTGAATTATTCCCAATATCAAAAGGTCTAAAACAAGGTTGTTGTCTGTCCCCAACTTTATTTAAAATCTACCTATCAGAAGCTCTTAAGCACTGGCGCAAGAAGTGCTCTCAGATGGGAATACTTATTAATGACAACCTTTCTCTGTATACTCTGCATTTCGCCGATGACCAGATAGTAATGGCCCAAGACAAAGAAGACCTAGAATACATGACCAGAAAATTGATAGAGGAGTACGAGAAATGGGGACTGGAGCTAAACAAGAAGAAGACAATATATATGTGTGTTGGTGGCGAGTTGGAAGACCTAGTATTAAATAACAATATAAAAATTGAAGCTTGCGAAGAATATATGTATTTAGGGGTAAAAATCGCAAGCAAAGGAAGATGCGAAAAGGAAATCGAAGAACGGATTGGTAAAGGCAGAAAGGTGATAGGAGCGCTGAACTCGGTGCTTTGGTCTAGGTATATCTCGGATCACAGAAAAAAACTGATTTATAACGCGATTCTGAAAAGCGTAATGTTATATGGCTCTAAAGTATGGCAGTTAAGCGAAAAACATAAAAAGAAGTTGATGTCGATCGAAATGGACTTCTGGCGAAGATCAGCCCGAATCTCCCGTTTAGACAGAATTAGGAACGAGAGAATACGTGAAAAAATGAAGGTGGAGGGTAACATTGTACGAGATATACAAGAAAAACAACTGCAGTGGTACGGCCATGTACAACGAATGGCTGACGATAGAATACCGAAGCAAGTGTTGCAGTGGACCCCTACAGACAGACGTAAACGAGGCCGACCTAAACTTTCCTGGAATCAAGGAATCGACAGAGCCATGTCGGAAAGGAACCTACTACCAGGTGATTGGGACAATAGACGGAGGTGGCGCATGGAGACCGGAGGGCGACGAAGAACGCTGTAAATCCGGAAATACATACATACAACTTCTGCCTCATAGGGAAGCGATGGAACTCTTGAAGTGCTGTCTACACAATTCGTACTTTCAAGTTAAAGGTAAGTTTTATGCTCAAAAAGATGGTGTTTATACCGATGGGTTCCTCGTTCTCTCCAGTGATAGCTAATTAAGCTATATAATATACCTATATGGAATAGTTTGAGACCCATGCCATTAGCTCTGCAGTCGTCAAACCTAAAATCTGGCTTCGATATGTTGACGATACTTTCATAATCTGAAACAGAAACGATAGACAATTGGATTCCTTCCTCAATCATCTCAACTCACAAAACGATCCCATCAAATTTACGATTGAGAAAGAGAAAAGAGCTCTGCCGTTTCTAGATGTCCTTGTTAACTGAAATGAGGGATTTATTAAAACTTCTGTATACAGAAAACCCATATAAGAAAGGAATAGTTAAAACTTTTTGTTTGTATATTACATTGCTCTAAAAAAACGACCGAATGATAAAGTCGGCTGACTTGAAACGCTCCTCCTTTCCAAGCGGCGATTTTTGAAGTGAAACTTCTCTACGAGCGCTGAGAGTATAAATTCAAGGCCATGCACACGAGCTAGCATCACGACAGGACACGTGTCACATAGGCTCTAGTGGTAACAAAGAGTGGCAACGATCGAAAAGGTGATAAACCAATGAGGAAGTTCAGATGGGTCTTTGGAGCGTCGTAACTCGGGCCCTATGTGAGCTAGAAGGCTGAAACTCCGAGTGTATGAAATGTCAGAATGCTCTTCGAGCCCTATCTTTTCATGATATTTTGACAGCGTTTCGTGCACTATGAAACATGCAACCCCATCATCAATGGCCAAAAAATCGTCCATTTTAAATGAAACTTCGTATGTCGTTAGATTGGACCAAGGCCAACTTGACCGTGTACGACACTTGTTACTTGTCACTGTGACATTTAGTTTTGACGTAAGAAACGTCAAAAGTTGATGTGCGATCGCGACAAAATTTACATACCAAATTTGGTCGCGAGATTTTTGGCTATGGTCGCGAGATTTTTGGCTATGTGAGCTACGGTGCACACAGTCCCAGCTACAAAGTTGGCTAGGTTTCGTTTACATCTTCATCAGGGTGGGACTAAGGATTTGATATTGAAGAAAAATGTGGGTCGATTTCGACATAATTGGGGACGGGCTACAGGATGTCCTCGAGATTTCGAAACAATGCCTCTAAATGAACGAAATCATGAGGATTTTTCTTGATTATGAGTCGATTGGAACCAACCTCGGCACGTGGATAGAGGTACCCGAATGGAGTCTTCAGACGGACAAACGGAGAGGCGGACAGACGGAAGTAAGAAGTTTTACTTCAAATATGCGCACATAGTGCACACACATTTTTTTATTATTCTGATAGACATTTATCTACACAAAATCTGTTAGAAAACATCGGATTTTTTGAACGAGAATATTTAATCGAGCAAAGATTTAATCGGCAGGACAAGTCAGCAGACTAATATAGGTACGAGTTTTAATACGCGACAGGCCAAGTCGGCAGGCCGAATCTTATGGTGTATGGGGGGCTAATTGTTTACTCAAAATCTGCTCACTCTATTAGAATACATCTTCCTTACCTAGTTCATGGTTAAATAATTTACACTTTCCAGAATCCAAGAATAATGTCCCAGCATTGAGGCGCCAGTATACGTATTACAAACGGCGACAGATGTCCGAAGAAAAAAAAACAAAAAATCTTTAACACGATAATGGGAAGTAATGGCGCGGGCCGCTTCAAAAAAGGTTTATTAATGGGTTGTGATTTTAAAGTGCAGAAGTGTAACGGTCGCGATGTGTGCGAGTGTATGAACGTGTGAGCGGGTATTGGCCCAGATCAAGATAATAATCCTGCTGTTCTCTGCTCTTTACGATGGTCCGTGGGCTGCAAATTCTAACGAGTGGATATAATATTATAAAAGAATTTCTATCAATAAAGTCTTTTATTTATGTATTTAATTCTAAATATTTTTTATCAACTCCTTTAAGATCTTTTAAATTTTGAAATTACTAAAATTCTTAGAACTCGTACAGGTAGCTCTATCTTGCGCCGACACCACGTACTACTGGTATTGTATGAAACAGAAAACTGTAATTCAAATTTCCTTTATACAATATCAATGAAGAAGATAACTATTAGAGGTCGCCACTAATTTACAAAACAGCAAAACCCCTCTATCCACCATACATCCAACAAAAAGAATAAATATACAGGGTGCTCCTTAAGAGTCAGTCCATTTCACTAGTCACTAGTAGTTTATACAACTTCTTTATTTTCAAGATTTTTATGGTCAAACATCAACAAAATATTCCTTATGTTTGGACTAAATTTTTCCGAAAATATAGACAAATTAAAATTCCGTTACAATATACGGAAATAGATTGAAGTTTTGTGATTACAGTGATATATAATTTAGGTAATGGTGTGGATCCGGTGGCTGACCTTGAAACGAGTTTTTGCTGCATATAGTCACAGACACTCCGCATGCGTACATCTTCGATGTTGCCAGATTGTGAGTTATTTTGGAATTATTTTTAGTAGAAAACAAATATGTGCTTTTCAGTGTTTTTTTGTCAATATATACCGTATGATCGAAAAAACGGCGTCCAGTTGTCTGGGAAATGACGATTGAGGACATTTCCATAAAATGACAGCGATCTTCATTTCATAGTCATTGCTGACGCTATTTTTTTTTTTCAATCATAGTACGCGTGTATATTATTTTAATATTTCGCACAACACGTGAACGCTTATTATGTATTTTCAGTCAATAAAAATTATATAGGAAATAAAACTCTAGATTCCTATCTAGATTATTATGCTACGTTTAAAAAAGTGCTTTATTAAAAATTCGGGAAATTAAAAGAGATGTGTCCAAATTTTTTCTTTTTTTTAATTTTTAAATGCTGTAGCTCGAAAATAAACTGCAATTTGGCAACATCGACGATGTGCGCTTGCGTAGTATCGATGATCAAATGCAGCAAATATAGGCTTCAAGGTCAGCCACCGGATCCACACTTTTACCATAATTTATATGGTTTTTTAACAAATTGCTCGCTACTTTATGGCAAATGCTGAAGCTCTGCAAACCTTAATCTACCTTTAACAGACCTTTAATAAAAGCACGTGTGTTTGGAATTTTGGGTGTGGCTTAACACTTGCTGGCGTAGATAAGGGTACTGGGGACAGTACCCCCCCCTGACGCTTGACGAGATACGAAATTGAAATAGTCATTGACTATGAAAGGATTTTTAAATTAAAATCCGACATTAGAACACTTTGTATGCTTTTAATTATGTTGATTTATCGTTTATAATATGTTCGACTCTAATTAAAAGCACACAAAGTGTTCTTATTGGCCAGGACAGATTAGTGGGTTAACTCTAATCAATATCCATAAAGATATTGGAAATAAAATGTTGATGCTGTTATTGACAGGTTTTCCAAACAGTGTACTAGAAAACTTGATTTTTGTTTTGTAGTTTTATTTATAGTTTATAGTTTTATAGTTTTTTTGATAGTTTAGAGTTTTTTTTTATAGTTTATAGAAAATTAACTAATAAACGTCGTTGTTTCATTTTTGTTTATGTTATTTACATATCTATATTTTAATTTTTGTGTTATGTTTTTATATCTTTTTGAAGACAAAAAAATCGCCGTCGTTTTAATTCGACAAAAAAATTCCGACGGTGATTTTTTTTGCGACTTAATCATAGTACCACCCCCATAGCATACACCTATCTACGCCCCTGCTTAACACGACAGGATAAGATTAAATCTTAGGCAGATTGCTGAAATATAATATAATATATTTCCTTCGGCTACACACCCGCTTTACCCGACCCCTGAGAGCAACCCGAAAGTACAGCGTAATAGACTCTTAATGGCATGACAATATTTAGGGAGGAGATTCTTGAACCTATTCTAAGGAAAAAACACTTCATATGAACGTGTCCTAAGCATCTTCAATTTTGAGATAGAGAGTGATAAAAATAATGTGTTTTAAGGTAAGCGCGCATTTGTTCGCACCGGACGCAACGGACGCATCGGACGAATCGCAATATACTTGTTATCATCGCATATTATATTCGGATTTTCTTCCCGCATTTTCATTTTAGTGCAATCCTCGAAGCGGGCTAATACGAAAATTCTGTTTTTCACATTCGCTTCCCAAATTTAAAATGAGTAGTATTTCTGATGAAGAATTATTATTTGCAATTGCATGTGCATTTCAAGAGGAAGAGCAAAGGAACAAGAAAAAAAACAAATTTAGGTCCATAATATAAATATGAACCGTATTTTTAAAAAGATGTTAAACTGATTTTTCTGCTGTTTAAATATACCTATATGTTAAAGATTTATTCTATTATATTCCGTCTACGTAACTGGTTGTTTCATTATCTGCCCAATTTCCTCCCATATATTTTGGCGTCCTTGCTGATTACTGTACTCTTTGTTTTTCAAATTATAAAGTTCATTTTATTGTTGCACTAAAGAAATTAATAGTCCGTCATCCATTTTCACTCTTTTAGGCACCTGCTCAAAATAACGTTAAAAACAAATCAAATTCTGCAAGTCGATTCCTTTTTACATCGCGCATTTCATC
>NW_022145747.1:0-6561 GCF_002938485.1 Sitophilus oryzae
TATGACGTAAATTATGATTGCTTGACATATTCAATTGTTTTTGGTCACTTCCTGTTTCACCGGAAATGACTACAACTTATAATTTTTAAATAGCACCCTCGGTATTTTTTTACGTTATTCAATAGAAAATGACATGTTGAATCGAATGACATATCATACGTCAACTTCTGACATATTCGCTCAAAAACAAATTGTATTTTAAATTTTATTCTAGAGTGCCATGGTTGTGTTGAAAACACTAATTTTTAATCAAGCAGCCTTCGAAAAATAGATTTGATCGTCTAATGTTTTTAGTGTCGTGTCCTGGCCGGTTAGAATATGACCAAATCGTATTTTTAATCATATATCAATTCGTTCAAACGGAACGAGGATGGCTCATCAGCATATTTGGAAAAGCATTTTTTTACGAATAATTTGATACCACACACTTGGTATGGTATTGAGTCAAATTGTTGTTATGAACCGCATGTTACAATTTCAAATAAACCATATGCGTAAATGTCAAAAGTTGACATATGATATGTCATTTTATTCAAAGTGTCATTTTCTATCAAATAAAGTAAAAAAATACCGAGGCTGCCATTTAAAAATCAAAAGTTGTAGTCATTTCCGGTGAAACCGGAAGTGACCGAAAGCAATTCAATACGTCAATCAATCCTAATTTATGTTATATACTAACATACCAAATCTCGTTTTTTTATCTAAAAAAATAAAAAAGTTATGGGGGTGAACCACTTTTGAGACGCACCCGGTATAGCATATAATAATTCAGGAACTAAGAGGGCTATGACATATCTGTGTGTAGCATCTTTAGTTTCATAAAAAAGTAGCACAGTGGTGTGAATGTGAAATCTTTGTATCTCTACTCATAAACGAGACACCCTGTAAATCACACGAAAATGGGACACCCTGTACACAAAACGTGCAATAGTACAAAGCATTCTGTAGTCTGTAGAATGATCCACTCAAAAAAAAAATTAAAATTCAAAATTATGGTTGATATTTTTTCTGAGTATACACTACAAAAAAAACTTATTGAAACTATGAACTATTTCAGCATTTTCTGAAGTCTTCAGTGTCGCTTATGATGCGACTCAAAGCAAAACTGTAATAAAAATAGATAATCCTTTAAACGACACTGTTTTAACTAACTATTCTGAACTAAAACTGTCCATGACGATTACTAAAGTTGGTGTGTCTTACGGAGATGCAGTTTTAACCATTAAGTTGCCCAGCCTTAGTTTTACCAACAAGTTTTATGTGGGGACTTACTCTGTGGAAAATGATGCAGCTAAAATCGATATTGATGCTATGTCAATTGAAAACGCAGATTTATCACTTGTTGATGTCACTCTATCAGGTAAGTTTTAGAATTGTTGAATATTTCCATATCATATACTTATTAAAATTAAATTATTTAGTACTAAAACTTAAAAAAAACTATTATTATATTGAATTGTTCTGATTAACCTTTATATATCTTATTTTAGATTACTCAGACTATTTTACAACAACCTTGACTGATAACAAATTGACTTTGACAAGTTCAAAACCCTTAACTTCCGAGATAACGGACAAGAACGAGAATCTACCCATCACGCTTACAGCAACTAGAAAAAGCGACAACAGTGTATTGGCCACAACCAGTCTAGTTATCAATTTACCTTCTAGTACCAGTGATAGTAAAAAACCAGAATTCACCAAATTCACCTTTAATGGAACCTATACTGTCACAGATAATGCGGCAACTGTTGCATTAGATAGTGATATAATTATACTAAAAAAGAGTGGCATCACTGTTACTTCAGTTTACATTGAAGGTAACTTTTTTGGGAGTAATATAAGTTTAAATCATAACAAATAGACTTTTAGCTACGTAATTAAGCTTGACCGGAACAGCATTGCCGACTTTTACATATTTTCTTTTAATCAGAACATTTTAGGAAATACACATGAATTAATTATAAATATATAAACAGTTATTTGTCTCCGAGACAGCACTTAAGGGGCATACAGGGCCATTATATTGGCGCTTTCCCGTTCAAAATATTCTAATAAGGTTGGGATAAGTTTCTTGCAACGGCTGTTAAACTGCTCTGGAATCTTGTACACTACACAATAAAAGCGGTCCTAAAAAGAACAATTTTCGACTGCAAGGTCTGCTAGTAAAAAAATCTTAAGCTTAAAGTATCACAGCAAAATACATTTACACCAAAAACTGGTAATACAAAACTACAATGTCAAAACGAATCAAAATAAATAAATGTGGCAACTAGACATTTTTTACAGCAGAGCTACCACCTGAATCCGCAGCGAGAAATTTAAATTCCAGTTAGTCAGCCCGGCGCCGAATATGTTCATGGTTGGTAACAATGGATTTAATAATCGCGCCGTCGATGACGTAACTAAAAGTTTATTTGGTATAGATTATATAAAATATAAAGTCATTCCAGCAAAAAAAGGACAGTTTCGATAAAACCCATCCAAAAAACTGACAGAAAATATAGTCCAAGCTTAAATTAAAATGACAGACCAGAATTGCCAATGACATATATTAAATTGTTTTAGATACTATATTATTCTTGGCTTGTGTTTGAATTAAATTGGTGTAATTATTAAGAATATATTTGACACCTTTTCATAGCTAGTTTTATATTTTTAATTGCTTGTTGCTTCTACAACAAGATCATATCTCTTAGTTCCAGAGTTTCTCTGTCATTTTAATTGAACGGAAACCGATTATTCTGTCAATTTTTGGTTTGTTTCCAAGTTGAAATTGTCTCTTCTCGACGATATTTCCAGAGGTGTATTAAATTATTTTCGATTGTCTTTTACCTTTTTTAGATGCAACATATTCAGGTAATTTTGAGCTAGAGAGTAAAGAAGAAAACACCTATACAATAAAAGTGAACAGTTTCTTATCTGACAACACTCTTAAAACTGAAACCAGTCTTGTTTTCACTCTGATAGCTGTATCTAGCGACGGTAAATAACCAAAAATATATTTGACTTTTTCTAAAAATTCTTTGATTTATTAACAGGTGTTAGTGGTTATGCATCCTTAGTAATTACACTTCCAAAAATAGCTAAAGAACAATCAGTTAAATTCAAAGACATTTTGTATACTTCAGAATACAAAAATGGAGAACTTAAGTTAAACATTGACTTAGAAACGGATTCTAGTGATAGTGACATCCAATATTTGTCCTCTCCAATGGTATGATAAGCTGCAAATTAAAAAACTTAAAAGTCATATGAGCAATTTATCTGATTTTTAGAAAAACTAGCAGCTTCGTATTTCACAAAACTTATTCCAAGAATGTTCTTGTGATTAGTGCTACCAACTTACCCGAAAGTGTAACCAGTAACAATGCAGTTATAGCACTAAAAATAGTAGTGACTGATCAAAGTACTCAGGATGAAGCTAGTGCTGTCCTAAATGTGAATACTGGTGTCAGCAATAATTCAAACGATGATAGTAGTCCAACTGGCATGAACAAAGGTTTACTGGTAACTGTGATTATATTGGCCTGTCTTTTAGTTAGTTTAATAGTCACTGCAGGAGTATACTGGTACTTTAAAAACAGGTAAATATCTTTTTGTTTTTGAAGTGGCTTTAGGTTTAATGGTACCTTTTTTAAAGAAAAAATTACGCCAATTTGGAAGAAGATGTCGAAAAGATAGAACCAAAGCAGACCAAGTTTACTAAGAAGAATGACATCAAGAAAAAATCTGATTCGTAAGTGTTATTTGAATCAAGTTAGTTACTCAATTTAAGTGATATTCCCCATATAATATTACTTTCAAATTGATACAGATCTTCATTTACAAGCCATCTTTGACGTCGTTTTTTTTCGATTGTATGATAAAAATTATTGTTATATAAAATATAGTTTGATTATTTCCCTCATCGTGAAATGAACCAATCAGCTAATCTAATTTTTCATCTTTTTCTTTACTTCACCTACATCGACTTCTATATCTTGCGATATTTCTTTCCATGCATCATTTTTCTTATTAACCATTTTGTACATCTTATGCGTAGTATCCCACAAAACAACATATTTTTCGTATAATTTAATTAAACTTTGCTAACATATTCCACAGGGAGATTTAGAAAGAAGCCATATATTCCATAAACTATAAACAATAAAATCTTCTTTTTTGTAGAATTTCTAGTGAACCCTTACGAAGACCTACAGGTATCCACATTATACCTCCCACTCCTCCCATAGAAGAATTGGACGAGGTTCAAGTAGATGGCGCACCCAAATCAGGCTCAGACAAAGTTGTAGCTTTCAGTGATGACGTTGAGAAAATCGAAGACAACACTAGTGACGATTTTACCGACAAGTAACATAAATATTTCTCACCAAAATAGCTACGTAATAAAATCATTATTTCTAGTTATGTTAATGTTGCTGAAAGGAGACCTACAAAGTTCGTTTTTGCCAAAAATGGCGCAGCAGAGACAAACGAGGATGACGACACTGACTCTGACAAGTAACACTCAATATTTTTGAAATTCATCAACAAAGCATAATCCAATTTATATTTCTAGTTATATCAGTGTAGCTGATAGAAGACCTACAAAGTTCGTCTTTGCAAATCCTTTGGAGGAAGGAGTTTTTGATTCAACGGACTCATCTGCTAAGTCACCAGTACCAAATCCTGATGAAGAACGAAAAAAATCTGTTGCTTTTGACGATAATGTTGAAAGAGTTCACATTGACCCTATCCAAGATGAGAGCGACAGTGATGAAGATAGTGATACTGCGGAAATGAGAAAGCAGAAGAGAGAAACCTGATGAAAGCAACTAAACAGAAATGCCGAGTATACTGAAACAAGTGTTCTAGAGGATATAAAAATAGTGAAATTTAAGAGTAATTTTTTTCTCAATGAGATTAATGTGGAATAATACTCAAGTAATGTTGAGTAACAAAAAGAAAACCAGTTATATTTTTTACTATTTTGTTGTTTATAGGTCTGAAGTATTTGTTAAGCCTTTGTGCAGAGCTATTGTAAGTTATTTACATAAACATGATTAAAGTTATAACAAAAATTAAAACTTTTGTAAAAATTTTTCGTTGTTTTTTAACCGACTTCCCTTACCGACCATAAATGACCTAAATACAAATAATATTTTCCGCTGGTGTCTGTCTGTCTGTCTGTAACACGATAACTCAAAAACCGCTAAACCGATTTTAACCTAATTTGGCACAAAAATACTGTGGCACCCGAGAATCTGGCTATTAGTTTTGGTGGGGTGAGGGGTTGTTAAGGGGTATGGGAGGGTTAAAAACTTAAAAAAATCGTAACTCCAAATTACAGTAGCTAGCGAAACGCGGTTTTTCAGTTTAAGATTAAGAATAATATTTGCAACAAAATTTGTAATAACATCAAAATCAGTCAAAGTCGCAGTTTTTAAGATAACTGAAATTAAAAGAACTGCCTACCTGCCTACCTACAACTTTTCATTAACATATTTTAGTATGGGCGGCTATACGTGCCTCCCGGCGCAAATTTTTTTCTGAGATTTTAAGTTGTATATTTTTTAGATTCAAAAATGATGATTAGAAATGAACATTATAGAGAAATCAATAATATTATTTCTATGCCTTAAACAGAAGGTATCATTACAATAATTTATTTTAACTGATATAAAAATTAAACTACAATGGTTCACTTAATCTAATTACTCCAGATATCCTGCTTTACAAAGCAGTGCGTTTATCGACATTCCTATTTGTTCAACTCAATGTTGTATCTAAATAACTTCAATTGAAACTTGACCAATTTATAATTGGCCTATTTATGTATATGCAATAAGTAATACGAATATAGATACAATAAAAAACTGTCATACCTATGTGGCGGATTCATCTCTCCAAAAAAATCCATTATGGGTATTTCGCCACTGCACTGCAAGAAAATCTACAAAATAAAATAGTTATTTTTTGTAAACACTTCTGGCGTTAAACCCAAACGGAAACTACTTGTCTTGAAGTTATGTTAGTTATACAAATTTGCCTAACAAAGAAAAAAATGCTTAACGTTTCGGAAAGTTTATCTCTTTCCGTCGACTCGGAAGCAAAAAAAATACAAAGAATAAAGAAAGAAACTATTTAAAATATTTAAATTTAACTATTCGAGAAGACTTTAGTTTTTTCAAACTGATCCGTCGACAAGAAACCGTTGACGAATGATTGAGAGATGAATCCGCCACATACATACATAGATATAGACACTTTTTATTTATTATTTACTTTCGCATTATTTTGTGTTTGCTGAATTCCTTTTTTATCAAATTAAATTAATAATAATACAACAAACATTTATAAATATGTTCTATCGGCTGATTCCACTTGGTATGATATACGGGGTGTTTCAAAACAAATGCGAAAAACTTCAGGGGGTGATTCCTTGTTCAAAATAAAGGGTAGTTTGCTTCATAAACGTTGGGTCAAAAGTCAATCATTAGGGAGATATCGCGGTACAAAGATGGCGGAAAAATAATGTTCTTATTTTTTATCTTGAAAACGAAAAGAGATAGACTAATG
>NW_022145748.1:0-2602 GCF_002938485.1 Sitophilus oryzae
TATTTGATTGATCAAATTCCTGATACTTTCAGAAACTAAATTTTCGGAGTTTTTTGATCGACCAAAAATTTCAGAAATCAGTTTGCTGCTTTTTTGCGATAACTACACTCAGATGCCAAAAAATTTTCGTCAAATTTAAAGCGTTATATAGGGTGATTCACGGCGATGCAATGGCACGTTGACGTTTATGGAGAACCGGTCATAGATTTTTTTTTAAATTTGGATTTTTACATAAAGGCACCTGCTCCATCTTTCTAAAATATTTTCAGCATTACAGTGTTGCCGCATCATTCGAAAAGTGGTAGCATCTTTCTTCTAGCATCAAAGTAGTTTTCAAAAATGTAATAATATACCGGGTGTTCCATTTAAAATAACAAAGACGTTACCACTTTTAGTATGAAGCGGCAACATTGTTAAGGCTGAAAATAATTTAGACAGATGGAGCAGGTGCCTAAATTATTTTCAGCATTACAATGTTGCCGCTTTATGCAAAAATCCAAATTTTCAAGAAAATCCTATCAGCAGTTCTCCATAAACGTCTAACGTTCCATGGCCGTGAATCACCCTGTATACTCAAATGCAAAAAACGCAACGGAAACAATTTTTGTCAACTTTAAAGTGTTATATATTTTTTTTATTTTTAGCCCCATTTACTTGATTTTTTAGCAAACTGTACATTTATCAACTTTAATTCGTAAATTCAGTTTGTTATAAACTTCAGTATTTGACTTATTATTCAGGGTTAATCGAAGAGTTGTTTTTTACCCTATCTTTAAAACACCCTGTGCAATAATTTCGTTAACAAATTTTCCTAAAACATTATTTTTCGGTCAGAACCATGTTTGTTGACTCGTGAACACATGCCTCGTTAATTTTTTGGAGCAAAATGAACTTGCCACAAACATTTTACATTTTTTTCACTTATTGTTACTTTTTAATGTTATTTTTCATAATAATAATAATAAGGAGGTGGCTTTGGTGACTATTGTTGGCGTGTTGGCACCAACAGTAACCAAGGCATGTGTTGACATGAGTCAAGAAACAAAATACCCAGGAGACATGGTTCTGATCGAACTATAATGTATTAAGAAAAGTTACTCATGAAATTATTGGACAGGGTGTGTTTTAAACTTAGAGTAAAAAACAACCTTTTAATTAACCATGTATAATCAACCAAATACTAAAGTTTATAAAAAACTGAGTTTATGAATTAAAGTTGATAGATTTATATACAGTATGCTAAAAAATTGATTGAAAATTGAAAATAGAGTTAAAAATAACAAATATAACACTTTAAACTTGACGAAAAAAATTTCCGTTGCGTTTTTTTTTGTAAATACAGATTTTTTTAAATTATTAATAGAAGTTACAGAATAAAAAAAAAAACAATTTTGAATAATATACTTTTTTTTATTTAATTTACTTTTCTGATAATAGAAATTTAGTTGCTTAAGTTTTTTATTGTAGCGATCGGATGCATATTCAAAAAATAAATCGGAGTGTTTATTAAGATATGATTGTTTATTCGTTTCCCCTATTTGGTATAAGCATACGGTGTGCTTCTGTGTGGGGATCATGATATTCCCATCGTGTTTTTGTATTGCAGAGAAAAGTAATCCAGATTTTGTCATGAGTCACATTGATTAACTGTCCCATTTTTTCCTTCCAATGTGTTGTCATTAAATGATTGATCATGAGCGTATACTGCGAGGGTTGTCTTTTATATTTTGCATATAGAGGCAGAATAAAACAGTAGATAATTTTTAAACACTATTCTTTTTTGAAGTATTCTTCCCGAAGAGAAATGTATTTTGCATCCGTTGAAACCAATTCTCGAAGTAGATATTCCACGCGCTTGTTGGTACCTACAAAGTTGCGTTTTTGAAGGCGCCGACTCCATCTTCTAGGGACTGGAATCTTTGATCAAGCAGTTCATTCTTAATTTTTGGAAGAGTAAAAAAGTCGTTAGGACTTAGGTCGGGACTGTATGGAGGACGATCAATCGATGTTTTTTTCCCTAATAAAAATGGTAAAATCTTTGTGGGAAAGAGCTGTGTGGGATGTTTGTCTTGGTAGAGAACCATTCGACGTTGAGGGTTGGTTTTTCGAAACTTGGCAATTACTTCCGGCAAACAATTAGATATGTACCAATCAGGCGTAACAGTTCTTTGATCTTGCACAGGAATTGTTGGTACATGACCCGCTTTTGAGACAAATGTCGCCACTATATTTTTGGAAACACTTCGAGGACAGATAACCTTCCTCGGTTTTGGTTCATCTCGGAACACCCAAACTGCCGATTGACGTTTCGGTATAAATTGGCGGTGTTTATAACCAAGCGATCAGGTAGCTATTAAACTACAGAATAGCTACAGAACGATCAGCCAACGTAATAAAGAGAGAACAGTTTTTTTGCTGCAATCTATTGAGAGTTGTCTTTTATATTTTGCATATAGAGGTAGAAAAAAAAAACAGTAGATAACTTTTAAACACTACTGATTTTTTGAAGTATTCTTGCTGAAGAGAAACATATTTTTGCATCCGATGAAACCAATTCTGAACGTAGATATTCCAGGCGCTTGTTGGTACCTTCAAAGTTGCG
>NW_022145749.1:0-346461 GCF_002938485.1 Sitophilus oryzae
TGTATAAATTTAAGGAAGCAATAACATTTTTCAGTAAAGTTTATTTTTTTACCTTTAAACTCAGCACAAGAATTAATTCTGAAAAGTAATGCACAGGATGTTATTAATTAATTCTTTTGTAGCATGCATATTTAAATATCTTTAAATATCTCAAAAATGAAAGATTTTGCAAATTATCAACGGATATGCAAATGTATAACAGTCATATTAAATGAAAGAAAAATAGTAGCAGAAGTTAACAGGGTTCGGCAATAGTGCGGTGGGCATCTGTAGCTCCTAGAATAAAAAACTTGAAAATTTTATTTAGGTGCAAACCTAAGTATGTACGAGAATGAATTTCAGGAAAATATTTTAACATATATAGGGTGGCTCAAAAAAGGGTGAGTAGATCGGGATGATTTTTATAATGGAACACCCTGTATTTTACTGCATTTTTGGCTTCGTTTCAGATCACTTTACATAACCCTAAGATATGAGTAAATATATTTCTCTATAACTTCAGAGTTCAGAGATATCAATAAATAAATAAAAATTATATATTTTTCAACCTACCTTAAAAAATTATTCCGAATACAAGAACTGTCCGGAAATCAAAACTATAATATCTATTTACTTTAGATGGTCTATCCATACTATACTATAAATATCGCAATCTTAAGTCATATAGGGTGTTAAAAATTCTACGCCAAACTTTTTAAAATATAAAATAATTTTTCTTGTTTTTTTTAATGGAACACCCTGTATATTATTTCTTTATTAGATGGAAACTCCTCATCTAACTATTTTAACTAAAAAATAAACATTTTTGGTATTTAAAGTTTTTCAAAAAATGGTTCTTTCAAAGGTAAAATACCAGAGAAAAATCATTGGGTAGCTAAAAATTTACTATGAAAAATGCCATATGAAATATAAAACTGCGAATATTTGCGAAACTGTTAAAATTTTTGAAATACTCTAAATGTGAAAAATGTTCATTTTTTAATTCTCCATCTATTGAAAAAATAATATACATAGGTGGTGTTCCATTTAAAAAAAACAGGGTGTTCCATTTAAAAAAAAAGCGAAGAAAAATTATTTTATATTTTAAAAAGTTTGGCGTAGAATTTTGAACATCCTATATGATTTACGATTACCATATTTATAGCACAGTAAGTGCAGACCATCTAAAGTAAATACCTAATATAGTTTTCATTTCAGGACAGTTCTTGTATTTCTAATATTTTTTAGGAAAGGCTGATTCGTACAGCGAGAATAGTTAGTTACAAATAGAAATATAAGTAAAAAAAAAAAATCTAAATAATCTTATCTAAAATAAATAAATAATAATAATAATATAATAATCTAATAATCTTATCTAAAGTGATCTGAAAGGAATCTAAAAATGCAATGATATGCTATTTAAAAAAAACTCCCGATCCACTCACACTTTTTTGAGCCACCCTGTAGAAGTTAAATTATTTTCCTGAAATACAACTTGATACATACCTTAGGTTTGCACTTAAACAAAATTCCCAAGTTTTTTACTTTAGGAACTACAGATGCCCGACGCACTATTGCCGAGCCCTGTATACTAGTATAGTAGTTAGAAGATGTTAGAAATTACAAAAAAATAAGGGTGGATGCTAACCAAATTAATATAAATTAATTATTTGTTGGAAAGCCAGAATAAAAAAAGAGACATTCATGCGTAACGCTATATGTACTTGGCAAGCACGCTTAAGATAGAAATTAGAAATTACTCTTTTTTTATCTAATTTTGTATTTCGGAGGCAATGTATTCTAATCATATTTTTCATTTTTTCTTCTAACCTATTAACCTAATATGGTTAGCGAGTCCAGTGTTAAAAGTAAAGTTTTGTGGTTTATTGTGGTGGATTAGTGATTGATTTTGCTGTTTTAATACATCTAAAAGTTTTCCAAGTAGGCTAATAGATATTTAGGACCAGAATTTAAAAGCAAAGTGCTCAGATTTTACCAAAACTACTTTTTCTTATTATATTATTGTCCATCAACGTGTTAAGCGTTTGAGCTCTCTGTATAAAATTTGTTTCACCCTGCGGTGTTGCCAGGTCTACTCGGTAGCTATAATCACTTTAAAAAAAATAATTGTTTTTATAAAATACCTAATTCTCCATGGGGCAACGACCCAGCTACGTCGAAATCGAAACACCAATATATCACCGAAGCACATTAAGAAAAGTTAGACGATGCGAGAGGATAGATGGGTGACCCTCTGGAAAGTCTGTGGTGCTGTTGTTCCATGGCAAGACGGTAAAATCTATTGACCCCCACTGCTCATTCACGCCGTAGGTTCGAAGCCGGATGGGATCGGATATCTCGTGAGTAAGAATCGAAATAGACACTAGCCAAGTCGGTTGACTATGATCTGGCCGAGGACCGCGGTTCAGATTCCGCGTAAACAAAGTAAGCCTCGTACAGATTAGCCAGGAGGCGTTTACTTAAAATACTTTACTTTAATTCTGCAAGTGTCTAAGAG
Source organism: Sitophilus oryzae (assembly GCF_002938485.1). Taxonomy (NCBI): domain Eukaryota; kingdom Metazoa; phylum Arthropoda; class Insecta; order Coleoptera; family Curculionidae; genus Sitophilus; species Sitophilus oryzae. The sequence continues at coordinate 2,498 of NW_022145749.1, forward strand.
GGCCCTTGTCGTGAACAACCCCATATATCTTTGAGATAATCACATAGTTTTATTGTTAGATGCAACTAATAAAGATTTATTTATGTATATGTTTATGAAATAATCAAATAGTATAGCGGCATTTACGAGGAATAGGAACATACTCTTATATATTATGATCTAGCGTTTAAACTAAAGAAAAATATTAGCACACGTGGTGCGGCACTAATGCTTTTCGAAAGTATAATTTATCGATTCCCAGGAGGAAATATGTATGCAAATAATCTTAAAAGGAAGTATGTATAGCCGCGAGTGTGTTATATAAAAGAAAATATTTTCGAAAAGTTCAAGGACCTAAAAGATCTTTTGCCAACAATTCTAATGTACTTCCGAGAAGTTTTTGTTAACCTCAAGCGAATTTAGCGTTATTTTTATCGAGTGTTTCGAAGAATCGGTTCTAAAACTTGTTTTGGCGTTGTTAAAAAGTTGTGTTGACAAGTCGTGTCACACAAAAGCTTGTTGAAAATATTATTATAGACTGTGATTGAGTGTTGACCAACGAAGTCCTAATCTCCACAATTTTTCATTTATAATTAGATCAAAATGCGTGGTTGTGGTTTTATTTATAATTATTGTGTCTTCGAATAAATTTGTTAAACATGTAATCTGTAGTTAATTTTACATATTTTGGAATTGTTATTGCGTCATAGTCCGGACATATACATATGTATAGGTTGAGCTAAAACAGTCCACAATAAATATACAGTCTGTTGCATCGCTGACCTGAACATAGGAGAAATCCCATGTAAATTTAAAAATGATTAATAAGTTTTCCCCATTTTATTTTGCAAAACAATTAATGCTTTAAAAAGAAGCAAATTGTTAATTTTCAGTATCTTCTAAGAATTCCTTTTGGCATTATGAAGGATAAAAAAAAATTAAATTAATTGAAAAAATAGTCCGGTCCTGATTGGAATAACAAACATGCTATTGCACTATTTAAAAATTGCTGATCTATTTTAAATATCTATTTTACATAAAAACTTCGTTCATTTCAAATACACACACAACACTCATGTATTTTTAAACCAAATCGAAGCAGACTCAAATGCTCTTTCAAACTATATTAGGGTTTCCTATACCTATCTAGCTCAGATTTTGAATAAAGAGCCATTTTTCAATAAAATGGCAACCAAGAGGGCTGGTGTCGTAATAGCAAGTTTTTAGTGACAGTTAGTAGCTATTTTAAAAATCGAAATTAGTTTATGGACTTTATTTTATTTAATTTAGCTACAATAATTTAATAAATAATATTTATTATTCTATCAACAAAAATGAAGAAGTAGCTCTTTGAATTGTTTTACGATGACTTGTAGATATATGAATATTCTATAAAAGAGCCAATTAGGGCAAATTAATTTTCTTCGGTTCCAACGACAGGATTCTGCCTAATAGGTTTTTCATAAATCCCACTCGGTACCATAAGCAATACCAGTACCAATACATAAGTAGTTTTTCAAAGAAACGCTTATTTAGAAGATTCCTATTTGAATATCTTTGAGCATAAGCTCTTCAGGCCAAAAAGCAATTTTCCTCACAAAGTAAAACCACAAGTAACACATATTCATATATTCATTTCGCGAGCAGATACTGAGTTATTTTCTTTGATAAAATAATGAATACCTTATTAAACTATTGTGTGTAAATTTAAGTAAATTGTTATAAATCTAAATAATAATGTCCATAAACTAACATCGATTGTAAAAATAGTTACTAACTGTCACTAGAAAATTGCCATGGCGACATCACCCATCTTGATTGCCATTTTATTGAAAAATCGCTTTTTATTCAAAATATGAGCTACATAAGTAGGTATAGGAAACCCTAATTTAAAAAATGTCTATACCTATGTGGCGAATTCATCTCTCCAAAAAAATCCTATATGGGTATTTCGCCACTGCAAGAAAATCTACTAAATAAGAAAAAATATATTTTTGTAAACACTGCTGCGTTAATCTAAAAAAAAAATAAAAAATATAAATAAATTAAATAAACGGAGACTAATTGTCAGCTGGTTTACTAATAAAAAAGTTTGCCTAACGAACAAAAAAAAATACTTAATATTTCGGAAAGTTTATCTCTTTCCGTCGTTTTTCTTTGCAGTGGCGAAATACCCATATAGGCTTTTTTTAGACAAACTCTAATATAGTTTGAAAGATCAATTGAATCTGCTTCGATTTATGTTAAGAAATATAGGGTCTTGCATTTGAAATAATCAAGCTTTTATGTAAAATAAATATTTAAAATTGATCAATAATTTTTGGTACCCCTGTATAATTTGAAGGAAGCAATAAAAATTTTCAGTAAAGTTTATTTCTCTGCCCTTAAACTCAGCACAAGAACTAATTCTGATAATTAATGTACAGGGTGTTGATAATCTATTTTATATTATAGCATGCATATTTAAATATCTTTAAATATCTCAAAAACCAAAGATTTTAAACATATTTTACCCTTACAATAAATGCCTTTTTTGAGTCCAAGAATCCAAAAATGAAATAAAATACCGGGTGTTCCATAAGAAAAAATATAACTTTGGTATGGATCTTAGTTCTGAAACAACCTGTATATTTAAAAATAATTTTAAATTGTGCACATTGCGTCCTTACATACACCCATAAAATATTTTGTTTCTACATCTTTCCGTTTTCGTATAGTCAACCAAGGCGAATGAGGTGCACCAATCTAAGGGTGCACCACCCTGTATATGCTATCACAGCAAATTTATAATTTACTATTAACCAATAACAAACAATTTTAAATAAAAACAAAAGTTCTGAGTACTTAATTTGCCACATTTCATAACTTGTAAAAAATTGTGAAAAACATTCAAGTCATTCTAACTGTTAGTTCCAGTTTGTGATCGAATCACTAAATGAACCTACCGTAACAAAAACCGAACTGATTCGTTTTTATTCGTATGATAAATGGTACGACAGGACCTTATTAATGATGGTCAGGTACCATTAAATATTCAGAGATACAACAACCATTAAGTTTCGCGCTGAGAATATTAAATTCGACTGGCATTTAATTTGCAAATAACACCTATGTCTAGCAATTAATCTTAGGCGTCAAAAGAAATTATAGGTGGATATGGCTTTCTAGTTTATAACTTTTTTGCATATTTGTTGCTGAACTAGATTTGTCGACGATATAACATTTATGTAAGTGCATTATTCTTGAATCAGACTTTTTTTAATGTATAAAAAAATCAGTATTATCAGTTCGTAAATTAAATTAAAAATAACAAAAATTGTGTGCACTATGTACGCATATTTGAAGTAAAACTTCTTACTAACAGCTAGTAAATTGAAGAATTTGAAGAGCATGTTTGAAAAAGTGTAGTCTGAAATCTTGAAAAAATAATAAATTAAAAATGAATAAATAATTTGATTCACTTTCACAAAATTTGTATTAAAATGACCATATTTTCATTCACTGAAATAAACCATATACGAAAATGTAAAAAGTTGACATATGCCATGTCATTCTACTCAAAGTGTCATTTTCTATCGAATAAAAAAGAAATATATCGAAGGTGCCATTTAAAAATAAAAGTTTTAGTCATTTCCGGTGAAACAGGAAGTGACCAAAAACAACTGAAATCAATCCTAATTTATGTCATATACTAACATACCAAATCTCGTTTTTATCTGAAAAAAAAAAGTTATGAGGGTGGACCACTTTTGAGACGCACCCGGTATACCTTCACGTATCCAGATTACATAAGATCACTTTCCTCGGGCAAAAATCTCGTAACTCGCGAGCAGCGCAGCGTCGTCCTCTAATCTGATCGAGAGTAGCGTACGTGACGTGTGTGTATGTAACTCCTCCAACGAAAGTACTCTCCAACAACTCAAACTGCGAGTGTAGACAAAATGGCTGGCGTTCGGGAGAAAGCCAGTCTCGAGGATTAGATCGACGCAAGAGATATGTGTACCACCTATACGCGCGAATTATTAGCATTTGAAGCGAAGTGGAGCTAAATTAATCGAGAGATAATGTTAGGAATGTGCGGCATCTGAGGAAACGTGATATCGGCTGCGATCGTGCATGATAGATCGCATTCGTTATTAAGCGCTAGAATAAATTGATTCGGAGATTTTTGTTTAATTCACCATTACAGCAGGAAATCGTTACTTAGATGTGTTTTCTCTAATTTAGACCCAGAAATCTACATAAAATTTACTTTGTTTTATTCCCGACTAAACTTATACTGACCTAGCAACATTTATAAGAAAGCACTTGCGCCCAAGGTACGGACCATTTTACTGGGTGGTAAAAGTTGCTTTTACCTACAGTGTCCATCCGAAGTTTGCAACAAATTAGAAAGAGTATATTCATCGCAATGTCGTATCGGCTTCCGGAGAGATCAAATGATATCCAGGCAGAGATACATGTTATTGAAAAGGCCTGTCAATGGCTGAGCGGAGGAGACACGTTCGAGACGGAAAGCTGCAATAATCACTGACAGCGAAGCAGTTGGTTTGGTTGGCTTTGAACGTCGGCGCTGAACTCATTTACCATACCCTCCAAAATAGTTAAAAAACTTACAAGTTAACTAAGTACCTAACCAGTAGATACGACATAACTTCGCTTTGGGTTAAACACGCTGATCGTGCCTTGGATCACATACATCAGAAGCATCATACAATTACATCATATTAAATACATTTACCTCCACTTTCTGGCTGTGACGAGCAGTAGATGGGAAAATTCAACTACCTGCAGAACAGCCAGGAAAACTTGACCCAAACACGAGCTTAGAAGATTGGGAGAGCTCCCAAGGAAGGCGCGGAGGAAGTAGCGTAAAAATATTGCCAGGCTAACGGCGGTATATACGGGACACTGGTTAATTGGTGAATATGTCGCGAGAATAGGCATCCCTTTTAACAAAGTTTCCTGAAACTGCAAGAACCCTAAAGTAAGAAGGAAAAACGGTTCTACATTTCCTCTAACCGGCTTTATATGGGACCTGGAATTGTTTCCATTTTTTCAATGCTACCGAATGGTCTTAGAGTAAGTAGTGTCAAAATGGCAATTACTAATTGGAGTCCGACGAGCTGTCGTATTCGCTACTTTAACCAACCATCCATCCATATTATATACCGAGTAGGAAAAAAGTGTTTCATAACTATCATGAGAAACTAAATCTTGATACTGCAATGAAAACATTCCTCCGAGGTTTGAATACTATTTTTTTTTATTACTACACCATTAATCAAAAAGTAGCTGTAATATTATCGAGAATATTATATCTCACCAAAAACATAGAATGTAAAAAAATGCCAAGTCTCGCAACACAATTCTATCACTATAAAAAGTTGTGAGATCTCATGTAAAACCAAGTCAGTTTATTTTATTTAGTCTCTCCTTAAGCACCTATTCAACAATTTTGTTATCAATTGTTAGTATCAATTCTCTTCATTTCATAATTCTTCATTTCTGTAATAATTATAATGACTTGGCTATTGAATTATAAAATAATAATGTACCATCTCGATTACTAAGGAAATCTAAACCGTGCCCTTAAAAATAGAGTTTTTTTAATTAGAATAGAATATCATATCGTGCAATTGCCAAGTCATTATAATTATTACAGAAATGAAGACGACTAATATTGATAATAATAATAGCTCCCGTATATAGCGTTTAACGCCTTGGGAGTAGCAAGGTACAGCTTGTCATACTAGAGCCGTCCGGTATACAAGGAAGGTAATGTGGCTAGCACTACGCTTCAACCGCCTATTATTACCTCAGGATTGTGAATCCCAAGTACTCATTTTAAGGCTGAGTCGACCTAGGTACCCAAACTATTTTTATTTTAATAAAAATAGTCGGCTGATGAAATGCCGGGTGTAGGAATCGAACCTACAACCTTGAGATTGGTAGACGAGAGCCTGTACCTCTACGCGACCGGGAACCATACTAATATTGATATCTACTAACAATTTATAACAAAATTGTTGAATAGACGCTGAAAGAGAGACTAAATAAAATAAACTGACTTGGTTTTACATGAGATCTCACAACTTTTTATAGTGATAGAATTGTGTTGTGAGACGGCATTTTTTTACATTCTATATATGTTTTTGATGAGAGATCTCATTTCTTTTTGCAGGTTATCCTCCTTTTTTTTCTCGGGTAATATATCATTCAAAATAATATTAAAGAAGTTTGACTAGCAATAATTCATAAACTTTGAATTATCGTATAAAGTCAGATAATATCAAATGGATTATCAAATGGAAATCCTAGGTTTCTAACTACTTAGGTATGTGTGTTTCCGACTTTCGGAAACTAAATATCAGCTATCAATCTAGTATATCAACTTTAAAATTAATTTAAAAAATGTTCAATTCATGATTTTAACATTGCTTATTCAAAATCATGTTTTAATTAATTTTACACCTATTTGATGTTTTATTTCGAAAACTATAAGAGATAGGTACATATATAAAACAAAATCGTCAGGTATGAGAGTAGTTTCCAAAAATGTAATAATATACTGGGTGTTCTATTTAAAATAAAGAAGACGCTACCACTCAAATGATCCGGCAACACTGTAACGCTGATAATATTTTATATAGATGGAACAGGTGTCGTTATATAAAAATCCAAATTTTCAAAACAATCCTATCACCGGTCCTCCTATTATCTTCGCCGGAAAGTCGGTTACAGGGAGCGGCTAGACAGCTAACTTTTAATTCATATATATTCGATATTTCGAGATTTTTCATTTTTTCCTTTCATTATAAGCTTAAAGCTACCTAAAATTCGAAATTTGAAGTTACTGACACATCTAGTACCTTAGAATTTTGATGACGGCGAGTGAGTCACTGGCGAAGTTAGAGAAGTTTGGCTTTGGAAAATTATTGTCAGTTCCTTGATATACAAATAAAATCAGAAGAGATCGCTTCGATTAATTCTAGCTTTCTACATTTTTCCTGACTGGAAAGTCAGTTACCAGTAGCGGCTAGACAGCTAACTTTTAATCCATAAGGATTTTTCAAGATTTTACATTTTTTCCTTCCATTATAAGCTTAAAGCTACCTAAAATTCGAAATTTGAAGTTTGTAGCACATCTAGAAATGCCTTAGAATTTTGATGATCTGTCAGTGCGTCAATGTCGAAATTAAAGAAATTTAACAAGCGATAATTCATTAAACTATGAGGTATAATTACTAGATATTTTAGTAACCTAGTCAGCTAAAGTATGCCTTCATGTCTATTAAAAATTAATATTCTCACTTTATCCACAACGAAGTTACAGGGTGCTCAAAATTGCCACTAATACCTTCGAGAGCCTTTTCTCGAAGGTACGGCTGTGCTCGACTTGGCGTCCAGATATGGACTCTTGCTGAAATAGCTTTCCTCCTTGAAATTCACACATTCTATCAAAATGTATACAACCAAGCTTAATTATTATCCTGAGCAATCAATACATACAATATCGACTTTCAATGTATCCTATTGACTGATAAAAATATTTTTTTATTGGGTTTCACCCCATCTTAAATACTTTATAGTTAAATAATAATCTGTAAGTATGAAGTGTCTCCAAGGAGCCAGAGAATATTTCGACATCCAAAATAGACAGAGTTTCGATGGACAGTCCATACACAGACTTAGTTTGTTTAGAAATAGCTACCGAATGCTAAAAAACAAAATTCAATCAATTACATTGCTCTAAGCTAAAGGCTTGCGTACAAACATACCTGTCTTTGTGTAAACAAAGATAGCGTATGCGGAAACGGACGAAACGTAAGGCTGTCAAAGGATTACGGGAAAGGAAAAAAACGACCATTCCTGTGTTGTTGACTGGGCTGACGCGGAGCGTAAACACTACAAAGGCTTCCTGATAAACAACTGCACAATGCTGCCGCAATACCACACACACATTCGCATAACATAGGAATAAATTAATTAAAGAGATATGTATGTTCTGATTTATTAGCAGAAGCAAAGCTGTGTAATTATTATCTGTGACACGCATCTAACCAGTAATTAGTGTAGTTTGCGTCCAGGTCGGCACAGCTGGCTCGTATTTAATTGTGAGAAACGGGATGTTTTTATTAATAACAGTCGTTAGTTTCAAATAAAATAGAGACATTTTTGTAGCCATTGATATTTTGAACTAAAGTTTTCGCTAAAAACCTTTATTGCATTTGAAGCAAACTGTTATTATCAAATAAAAATATCCCGTTTAAAAGTCTGTTATCTTTTTGTTATCTAATTGAAAATTACTATCAATGATTTTGACGTTCTTAAGGCTTACATTGAGATTGAGGAACAAACTTATATGCTAATTGAAACCATTAACTTATTCCACTAATTTCGAGGATCTGAATGAAGGCTTAACAACTATCTAATGATCTTAGAATGAAGCTAACAACTATAGGAAACAAGTCTAGATTGGAAAGTGCCCATAAGGACAATGTAAATACTATTTGGTGCTATTCTTACAACGGTCGCTCTCCAAAGCTTTTGATAATTTCGGAGCGGTTCGGCTTTTTCCAGAATTATGTCGCCAAATATCACTTATTCAAATTTATTATTTTCTTTTAATTTTTTAAATAAAATACAGTGTATAAGAAACTTTATTTTATATAAGGACATGTATGAAATACCTATGAAACATTGGAAACTGACGTTATGCCACGATCCACGATGGTTTTTGCAGTTCACAGTTCACACAGCTTTTTAATGCCACTTATCACAATTATCACGGGTATGAGTAAATAAAATTTAAATTAAACTCACAAGTTAGCTATAATTACTTTAAAAATGGACGCTTTAAACACTTCGATATTTTTTCAATGAGAGCAGTTTAAATTTTGAAAGATTTTATAATTTTTGAAGATCCTAACTTTGACAAGAAAAAATGATTTCTGTTCTTGTTTACGATGGTTCTGGAACCGCTATAGCAGCGCCAGATCCCGTACAACGTATGCACCCCAAAACAATTATTGGCGGCAAGCCGAGCATTCCAATCTAAATTTGTTTCTTTTATCTATGCTACTAACTAAACTTTAGAACTTCCGAGTAATGCCATTTTGGTCTTTGATTGTCATCAGTCAAAGACGTGAATTAACGTAAATTCGTAAAGCTTCATTCAGAAACTCTCAATTAGTGGAATAAATTAGTGGTTTCAATTACACTTTCCACATGTCTTCTTCCATTTGTCAAAGACATATTATTGCCTAATACAAAGAAACCGCAAGATTTGCACATGGCTTCATCTGTTAATTCCATCACGTTTAGTTTTTTTATCAGGTTCACCATTAAGCTTAAAATGCTCCGTTAGTAGACCTACTACAGCTTTGACAGTCTTCCTATCTTTGCTTATCAGGTTTACCAGAATTTTTGGCGAATATTCTACTATGAACTTTTTCACCTCTCTGCCCGGCCCTGGTGAATTTCTCCACGATTGTAGAGATTACTAAGACCAATAAATACTCTATATCACAGATCTTACTTAAACTCTGCAACAAAGTATACCCTGATTTAACTCCAATATACTTTGAACTTATTTGCCTTCTTTTTTTTTCTCTTAGTATATATAAAAGAGGACCCATGCACAAACTTATTTTTAAGTAGTTCAATTTAACAACAAAAAAAAAAGATTTAACATTGTCCTTAACGACGAAACTTTAATGGCTCACTTTTTTTCTAAGAACGTTTTTTACATTTATTGCTTTTTCCCTTCGCTGTAATGTTGTAATTTGGATCCGAATATCTTCATAAATATCCCATTTACCTTTTTTGCGTATCACGTAGTCTTCTCTGTAAAATAAAAAATGTTCCATTTAGGCACTGATATTCCTTGTTTCAATTTACGAACCTCTTCGCAGCATATCTTCACAGAAAATTAAGATTAGTTCTTTTAGGAACAGTCCATTCCCAGGTACAGCCTTTGTATTCGTAAAGGAGATTATACCAATCTGCAATACTTAGCTCAGGTACCTATAAGTGTTGGATATCTTTATGATGTTACGTTAAAACTGAGAGATTTAAAAATGAATGTTTAATGAGACAACTCTCGAGACGTAAAAATAATCAATTAGATGAGGATTGGAGCTTACTATGTGCAAGGGTGATGACACCGGTCTTAAATAGATATGCTTAATAGAGAACGGTTAATTGGTTTAGGCACATTCAATATAAGGCTTGTGGGTAATAAAGATAAATGAGACACATTTTAAATAGCTATTCAGTAATGGATTTTGGTAAAACGTTAATCGTCGAGAAAAATTTCATGTTTTACATTTTTTCTGAAGTTGAGAGAAGCATTTAACAGCCGTGCACCTGCTTTATGTGCGAATTTTCTGGTTAAAGCTTGCCAGAAAACTCGCACATAAACCAGGTATACGGCTGTTAAATGCTTTTCTCAACTACACTGAAAAAAAGTCATTTTGCAAAAAAACTGAGAAAGTCTCCGAGCGTGGGTGATTAGTGTTTATATAATTTAAGTGTAAGTATATTATATTAATTATGTTTATATGTACTTTCTGTAAATATAAAGCCCTCTTAGAATAGAGATCCATCTCTATTTTTCCATTTATTATAATTATTTGCATTATAATCTTAGCGATTTTTTCATGTAAACATAATAATTGTTCCATGATCTCTCTATATCAACATATCTGAAGTATTATTTATTCTTTCAGACTGCGTTTCGGAGGACAAATTTAATAGAGGACCGGAGTAGAGGACTATACAGGTCCGGTAATACGATATCTAGGCATAGGAATTACATGCATTGAAATGAAACGCCTATAGAAAGTCTAAGCTTAAACAGAGATGGACAACAACTTCCCCGTTTCCACTTCCACTATGACTGTCGAGTTAGACAAACTCCAATAAGATAACAAATTTTGGAAATTCCGCCGCCTCCCAACCACCCATGATACCCATCCACCTGCCCTTTATCGCCATTATTTTATTTCCCTTCCAGCGCCTCCGCAAAACGCCATCACCTCAGTCCATCACAGAGTTGCCAGGTCTACCGGTTTCGTCTGTAAGCTACCGATTTAAACAAAAATCTAACGATATGTTCAACTGCGTTTTTAGTCTAATCTGACTTTATTATTGTTTGTTAAATTTTATTTAGTAATCATAGGTCATCGTTCTGTCTAGTTGTAGAGTGACAAAGATATTCCTACAAATCCTTATTACTCTTTATTAGGGGCGGTATTGGCGATATGCCCGAAGAAGTTGATATCTTTTGAAAAGATTTTGTTTCATTCATCTACTAAAGTTAAACCCATATGTTCCCAAAAAAAAAATATAAACAAAAAACAAAATCTAAGTTAAGAAACAAAGTGAATACGGATAAATATTTTAGTGCTTTTCCTGTCAAAAAAATATATTAATATGAAAAAAGAGTTGAGAGTTGCTACAGCTTTCCCATTGAAATGAAATTAATTTTAGATATCACTGACCAAAATGTGTACAAAGGTAAAAAGTGACTGCTATCCCTACTTGTTATAGTTTTTATTAATATATTAATATTGTTCAATATATAATAATTATTCAATATATTTTTTTTAATAATTATGTGTTAAATATAGCACAAAACAGGGAGTCATGGAAAAGGATAGGAGAGACCTATATGGCTAAGGGAGGAGTGGATGAATCCGGGTTGAGGAAGAGGCGAGGGGTGTCTCACTATTGGAATTACATGTACATTTTCTTGGCAGTCGCTGGCAGTCATTGGCAGTCTTATGGCAGTCGCCTATAATAATTACATGGCAGTCATAGGCAGTCTTCTTCATAGACATTGGCAGTCGCTTAGCAGTGGAAGGATATTTTGGCAGTACGTGTACATTTTTACCCGAGTGAGACACCCCTCGGGAAGAGGTATATTATTTAATACCTCTTCTTCAACCCGGATTCATCCACTCCTCCCTTAGCCATATAGGTCTCTCCTATCCTTTTCCATGTCTCCCTGTTTTGTGCTATATTTAACCACCGCTTACCTGCCAATGTCACGCAGGGACGTGCCCCTGCCCACGCGAGCCTTAGCTTATCTCCCAAGACCATACTGGGGAAATCACTGTCCCATCCCATTCTCATACCCAAACCTCAAAATTTTCTAATCAAAAGCGTGGCCTTGAAATTGCCAAACCTCTAAACCACGAAATGTCGAACCTTAAAACAAAACTACCCCAGGCGAGTAGAACGTATGATTCAGAATCTCGAACTGAATATAATATACCTACCTATTTCTAATTCTTGTTATATTTACTATATTTGTATTTTATTTGAGTGATCTAGTATTACGACACATACGAATACTAATTTTGGACTTAAATATTATATTTTATTTTGTTTTTGTACTTTTGATTTTTGTTGAAAATCTACCGAGAACTTTGTTCTCGTATGGAATTATAATCTAACAAACCCGGCAACCCTGTTCGGCTACACCTTTATAAAGTTTTTTCGGCCTAATTCCTTTGTCGCCGCCGCCGACTGGTGTCGGGGCGACTGGAAGGAAGATCGTACAGTATTGCCATTTCATAGAATTGCACTTGTTATTTTAGAAATTATTTCAAAGTTCTGCATGTTGCTTTTTGTTTTAGAAAGAAGTTGTTATGTGCCTAGAGAAAACATTCTTAAAATTGTTATGTACTTTATTTAATATTTCATTAAGTAGGCAAGATAATGCGATTAGAAGATTCGGGATTTAGGATAAGCCAACATAATTTTGATTTAACAGAATGGCAACACTGTCCTTCGTCTTTCTATTTTTGTTGATTCTATTCTATTAGTAGCCGGTAACCCCCACACAAACGTCTTAAAGGCCCGCCCCCTCACGCAGAAGCTCTCTTGTCGTATCACTTCTATGATCACTTCCCCTATACAATGGTAGGGAAAAGACACCTTATCCGTCTTTGTTGTACTGCAGTGTATTTTGCAGCCTTACCATCTTTTTTTATCGCATTGAAAATCTCCTATTGCTAATGAAATTTTGCCACACGTGTATAAATCCATAGCCTCTAAGTTGGTAAGTTGAATCTTTTGATGAGATACATTTCTCTTGCATGTTTTTTTTTAATTTTGTATCTAATAGAAATTTGGTTTCTATTTTGGTTAAGCTCAGTATTCCAGTAAGGTTCTTATAGACAAGAAGAGATGTCAATAAGTATCTTACATACATAAGTTCTGTTTTGTGACTTTTTATTAACCTTTATAATAAATACACTACTCAAAACAATTATCGCATATTTAAATAAAAGTAGTTATTACCTATTTCTAAACGAAGCATGCATTTTTCTGCCATTCTCTTGTGAGTTTTTTTAGGATAATTAGGGTACATATTGACATGTACCACGCTCACATGCAATCAAATAATTGGCCGATTGACTCTATAAGTATGTGTTGTTTTCACTTTTGCAACTAAATAGTCGGCCGACTAAAAATTACAGGTCAACGTGTTGGCTTGTTTCGAATTTCCCGTCACAGTATTCAAACTATTTAAAACCGTAAGTCAGAGAATTCAAAGTGTCTTGTGTTTCAAATTAATACTTTTTTAGAAAATATGCGATAATTGTTTTGTGTTTTATTATAGGTAATTATAAACACGTGTTTTATTAAAAATTTATTAATATTTACTAACGCTTTGTGAATTTACGAAAGCAATTGTAAATTCGCTTTGACAATTTACAAAAGTAATTGTAAATTCACTATAATAAAATGTTTAAATTTGTTGTTATGTTTGTTAGAAGGAATATAAAAAATATGTTCAGCGGCTGGGACAGAAAAATATTGTAGCAGGGGATATCGATAAAACTGTTCTCTTGTAAATTTATTGTATGACATTAATGATGTAAATAAATTACTAGAGTAGTTAGTTGAGTGTCCATTTTTATCTTATATTATTGCTCAAAATCTCTATTGTATTTCATCTAAACCTCAACCGTGGAAGGGTGTATACCCTCGGAGGAGGTAGATGCTTACTCCTCAGAAGAAGAACATCTGTTGTCAGAGGAGGATGGGAAATACCCTGTCACCCCTACAACAGAAAGATCCCCATGTATGATGAGTTATAGAAATGTAACTCAAGAAAGGGGGACACAATAGATCTTTAAGCTAGCGGTGATTAATCCCCACTCTTAATCATTCTACATTCTATAAACCTAAAGGAATTTCATGGTTGTTACCTATAAAAGGTAGAGGGAATTATGGCATCTTAATAAGTTTATATTAATTCAGTAAGAAATAAAGAATTGCTTTTAAATCAATTAATATTTCGATGATGTGACCACATGTTGATTTAATAAAACCACCTTCGTTTTCTTTTTGAGTATATCCGCATAAATCCATCCGTATTTTGAAGTAGCACGGCATAACAAAACCATTTAACATTCCCCATAACGACCGACTTTTATGCCTCACCTTTTTCCAGACAACGTTATTTAGATTCTTTCCCTCCGCTCTAATTTAGACCCGAATAACCTTGTAAATATCGCCTTTGCCTTCTTTGCGACTCAACTTACACCTTGTCTTAAATCTTTTTTCCCCGACCGTATCGGGTAGATATATATTTTTTATTTCCTCGCTTGGATCTCAATATGAGCCACACCTGTATTAATCTTGGTAAATATACATGGATATTTGCGAGGGGTGTCTCACTGTTGGAATTACATGTACATTTTCTTGGCAGTCGCTGGCAGTCATTGGCAGTCTTATGGCAGTCGCCTATAATAATTACATGGCAGTCATAGGCAGTCTTCTACGCAGTCATTGGCAGTCGCTTGGAAATATAATGATATTTTGGCAGTACATGTACATTTTTTGCCGAAGTGAGACACCCCTCGGATATTTGCTTATAAAAACTCTTGAGAGAACAGAGTATAGTAAACTATGAGAAATAGAAGTAAAGAAATATTTATAGAGATAGTTTCGATATTCGAGAGAAAGATGCATTTTCTACAAAAAGTTAAAGAACATGAAGAAATCTTGTTTGGTGCCTTTTCCGACAAATTGAAAAAAAAAACAGACAAAGTTGAGAAATGGAAAGAGTTGGCAAATTGAGGAAAGAGTTTTTGTTTAATGCCATCTGATAAAGACTGGACATATGCCAGAAACACACTATGGCAAAATATGATGAAAATAACAATGGTAAGTAAGGAATTACATATTAGTAATTTTACTATACTCACCTACAGTATATTTAACAAAACTTTGGTTGCACGTCATCAATGACACCATGCGTATGCGTCGTCTTATGGAGTTTGCTGGTGGTCGTATTATGATGTGCAACCAAAGTTTTGTTAAATATACTATACGTCCTGTCTCTCAGTAAATATTGACGTCTGATGGGTAGTTGTTATAAGCTTAATGGTAATATTTTACCCAAACTACTTGGACTTTTTTTTAAGGGAAAAGTAAATAATGCCAGAAAAACGGGTACAGGTGGCCAGGGGAAAATGGCAAAGATAGATGATATGGTATTGGACATGTTGGGAAAGAGTCACCAGTAATTTTTGGTTTTCGAGTGCCAGAATCGTTGGACGATGCAGAATCACTAACTCAAGATAGCATATCAATAGAAAAGCCAACATTGTTGGCGTAGGAACCTGTGGTAACCGTAAATAGTCGCACAGGTAAGTAGAAAAGCGACTTTCTACGATAATGCAGATAACAGAACTTGTTTTAACGAATTATTTGTGCAAAAACTATCCTACTACTCATAGTTTTTATTAAATTGCACCTTTAAGCACAAACAGTTCTTTTAAGAACTAAATTTTCGAGTTTTTATATTGCATTTCTTGAAATTGTGTGTTGAAAATATGCCGAAACATTTAAACAGTCCAAAAAAAGAGCTTGTAGCTTTCCTGTTTTTTTTAACTCTTTTGAACGTGACAATAAAGGTCCTTTATTACCCTTGACTGCAGTCAGAAAAGTAAGTTTGATTGATAAGCACATTGCACCACTTTCAAGTTAGTTTTTATTAAATTCTGTGATTATTAGTTTGTGCATTAATAGCACCCTCTTTACTTGTTATTACCACTTATGGCGTTGTAAGATGTACATCATTAAATAAATAATCCATAATAACGCTTATAATAATCTTCATAATGGACTAGTTTTTGCCAATATGTAATAATTAAAATAAGCTACAAAACAAATAAATCAATTAATCACTAAAATATTAGTTATTAAATTAAAAATAAAACGTAATACTCTTTAAAAAATCATCAAAATAATTTTGACTGCGAAACACACTTCAGTTCACTAGTGCAAAAAAAATTACAGCATATCAAAAATATTTAATGCACTACTTACAAACCAATTAAAATATGTATTTAAATTTTTTAGGGAAAGCGAAAGCGTAGCATTACGCGTACAGAAGGGGAAATGTCTGATGACAAGAAGAAAAAAAGCTTCATTTGCAAATTGAACATCTCAAGCTCCAAAATCATAAAACCAAATTAGAAATTTTACAGTTGGAAAATGCACTACATCTTCCAAGATCTGAATTTACTCAATGTTTTGGTGTTGAATACGTTTCCCATAAGCGGCCCTCACACGACCAATAATATTGTCAATATTTTGGATTATTGACAATATTATTGAGCGTTTGAGCGTACATATTGATGTACTTTCAATAAATTGATGGATTTTCGAAATCCTGAAAATACTCGACAATATTAAAGGCGGAGCTAGTCGTATTGACAATATATTGATCGTTAGGTCGCATGATTGACAAAATTTGACTAGTTTATTCGTAACCATGGGGGAAGACGGAACATCGCCGTCGTTGTTTTCACCAGTTTTAGATCGCAATCATCAGGCTCCCGTCTCTTAACGTACTTTAGAAGATTTAGTTGGCCGAACCTTTTTCTTTTTGGATATCCATTTTTTATATAACGTCTTTTCTTAAAATTTTTCCTCTTTTTTCCATATTTTTTCTCACTGACTGACACTCACTGCCAAAATGCCAAAATGACAGGCTTTTTTTATCTTTAATTTTTTGGCATAGGGTATAATTCACACTTAATATCTGTACAAAACTTAATATTGATATATGTATTGACCGTGTCAGGCCAACTTTCAAATATTGATAAAATATTGACAATAAAAAACATTGACAATATTATTGATCGTGTGAGGGCCGCTTTAGACAAGACCGACAGACCACTTACATGAATATTTGATTTTTGAATGACTTTTCAATAATTTGTTAAATATTTATTTTGTAACACTTTTTCATAATGCCTTAAAACAAAATAAAGTTGATTTTCCGTTTCCACGCTAATTATTTCTAAAATAGTCAATCAATTGTTGAAGTCTGGCTCGAGCTGCAATTGGAGATGGTTCGTTGTCTCTGGGATTACGCTCATCACCTGCATCGTCTTCATTTAGTTCAAAGTCATCCTCATTGTCTCTTGTTATATTGCACAATGTTGCACAACATTTAAAAATGTTGCCGCAAAGACTGGATTAACTCGTAAATGGTACAAACATGGGAATTTTTCTTTCAATACGCCGAAAGCATTTTCAATAATGCGCCGAGTACGTTTATGAGCTCTGTTAAAAGCGGCCTGTGCTGGATTCATCGGATCCTCATAGGTTGGTGGAATTAACGATTCACATAAAAAATATTAAATTGCGGAGAATATAAATATTTAGGTTTAAAAATCACTCAAGATGGAACCTTCGATGCAGCAATCAAAGATCGAAATTCACAAGGTAGAAAAGCTATATCCATGATGAAGGGAATTCTATAACACCAAAATATATTTAAGTCAAATAAAAGACTAATTTATAATACTATATTAAAAACTATAGTTATATGTATAATAGTAGCGAAGCATGGCCTATAAAATAGAGCACCAAAAAATGATGTTAACAATAGAAATCGATTTTTGGAGAAGAGCCGCTGAAAAATCAAGAAGAGATATGGTAAAGAACGAAAGAATACGGGAAATAATGGGAGCTAAACCTACGATTGTTGATGATATCAGAACCAAACAGTTCATATAGTACGGACATGTACAAAGGATGTCAGACGACAGGCTTCCAAAACAGCTGCTGAAATGGATGCCCCAAGGTAGAAGAAGAGGAAGAGCTGGAGAGAAGGAATAAGAAAGGAAATGGGCCAAAGACAGGTTGATGATAACATGTGGCAAGATAGAGAAAGGTGGCGGTTATGTATCGGAAAACGTCGTAGAACGTTGTAAACCAAATGTATATATATTATAGTGTTATTTTATTTCCTGTAATATATCTAAAGTCAAGAATAATATTACTACGAAGAACTGAAAAAATCTAGTAAATATTTCAAACCATGCAACGAAAAACATTTCGAAAGCGTCGCAACTATTTGCCAGCAATATTAATCGTTACCACCTGTAACGGCAGCGAGCAAGTTTACGTTTTCGACAATAAAAATCAACATCTGCGTTTATTTCTGCATCGTAAAAGCTATTTTCGGACCCTGTACCGATACATTCGGGAGCGCGAGCCGAACGGCTGCCAACCGAAATAAACTTTATGTTCATTATTAGTCGTGGTTAGTTCTCTCTTTCCCACTGACCTACAAAAAGGAACTAGGTCCGTTTCGTTCCGTTTTTATTGCCATTTTCTACAATGTCGCGCTCGTCAAACGCCAACGGGAAGCTGGAAAACAGCGGAAATCCATTAAAGTTTAACCAGCGTAGTTAATCTATTGGAAAGGTATTTTTGAGGGAAAACAATGAATTATGTAATACGAGTATATGAAAATTTCATAGTAGTACTTGTTATTCTTAGGTTATCCCAAAACTTTTTTTTGGATTAAAAATATTTACAATTGCATTGCGTTACATGTAGTTCTCTGATTTCAAACACTAACAACAAATCAGTATAGGGAAAAATTGACCGAAAGGTAAGGGGAAGAAATACGCAAAAAATTTCCACCCATCTGGCCCAGTCCGACCCTGATTGATGCATTCCATCGAGTTTCGATAGTTTTTGATTATTATTTTTAGTTCATCATCATGTTCAGCTTATTCAACCATTTCCATTTATGGGGGGGGGGGGTATAGCCTCCCTCACATACTCTGTTTGTAGTTGGGCCCATTGTTGTGTATTGTTGGCTATGCGGGCCCACGTTATCTCTGCTAATTTCCTTATATCATAGTCCCATCTCAGATATGGTCTTCTCCTAGGTCTTTTAATTCCTCATGGGTGCCATGCTGTAATTGTTGTGGTCCATCTGTTGTCCGTCCTTCTTGCCAGGTGTCCTGCCCATTGCCACTTGAAAGATTTGACTCTGTGGATGACATCTATTACCTGGGTCTTTTGTCGTATCCACATCCACTATATTCTTTTACGATTTCTCTGTTTATTCCCAGCATATTTCGTTCCATTGAGCGTTGTGCAACCTGCAGTTTCCTTATGATGTTCGTTTTAAATGTCCAGGTTTCGCATGCATAGGTTATGACTGGTAGTACACAAATACATTGGTCGAATGTTTTCTTCTTTAGATAGAGTGGCATTCTAGATTTGAATATGATTAAGTTTCTTCCATAAGTACTCCGTGCTAATTTAATTCTTCTGCTCTGTTGATTTCTGGTAGGTAGTAGAGATCCCGAGCTGTGTATTAGTTGTCTCAAATATATATATTCTTCTACTATTTCCAGTGCACTATTATTTATTAGAATGTCTTTTCTTTCCACTAGTTCGTTGTACCACAGTTTAAAGAATACATATTTATATTCTTTAAACTGTGGTTGTATATTACTTTAGTTTTTGCAAAATTCATTTTTATTTTTTTTTATTTTTAGTTAAAATGCATAAATAGTGTGTGATCACAGAACAATCTAGACATTCCAATCTATCTCATTATTCCACTTTAACCAAACCACCAACAACACCGTGAATTAAAACAAATATATGTAAATGTCCAGGCATTAGATATGCAAATACAATTCGATAAAATTTAATTCGCTTTGTGGCAAAACGAGGAAATTAATACCATTTACCAGATGAAAATTTAAATTTTTGTTAATTTAATCAACATTTCGGTGATTTAAAAATAAACCGCTTTCTTAAAAACAATAATAAGGTAACTGAACCCTATTATATACACATATTACAAGATAAAAGTTAGAAATGTGGGCGTTTTAATTGTTATACACAGAAGACCATTAGAAATTACGAAATATTTACGTATTATCAATAAATTATATGGCTTGTATTTACTATTAAAATTAATAGATATATTGATGAAGAAAATGAAGGGCCAGGAGAAAAAGCAGGTAAGTGTCAATTCCTCTCCAAACAGAGAAAAGCAAATTATTTAATGTCCAAAACGGAAATTTTATCAGGTAAAATACCTATTGTAACATATAAAACGTACGAACCCAACAATGCCTGGTTTTCCTCTATTTGCTTCAGTTATTGCCTGCTTTTTTTCCTTTACAGTTTAAGTGTCTGACGCTATATATCTTCTGACTAGGCTAATTTTTTCCCAGTTTAGTGGTTTCTAAAGATGCTTACATTCCTCTCCAAACTGAGAAAAGTACGAGTTAATGTTCAAAACGGAAATTTTATTAGGCAAAATAACTATTGTAACATATAAAACGTACGAACTCAACATGCCTGCTTTTATTCCTTTACAGTATAACTTTGACGCTATATATCTTCTGACTAGGCTGCTTTTTTCCCAGTTTAGTGGTTTCTAAAGATGCTTACACTCACTATGCACCAAATGTACCGAATATTTAAATATAGCAAAAAAATTGACTTGCCTGTTTTTTCCCCTGACCCTTCAAATGTTCATTTAAATTCGTACCTGTATAATTAAAAGTTTTCAAAAATATTTTTTGATTTTGTACTTGTGGTACCAAGATTGTTACATCTAAATAAATCAAAGTCGATAAAAACAATTATGACTCAAGAACTGCCAGACTTATCTCTGATATGTGGTATTTGTTTCCACCCGGAATAACTATTAAAAATTGGAAACATTCACAAAAAAATACAGAAAATTTAATTTCAAATAAACTAGGTCTGTAACTCCGTAATCTTGTTTGTAACTCCTTAAGGGTGACGTGCTACATGTACAAGCCCAACCTGTATAAAGAAAGTCTACTGCGATAAAGATCCTGAAACAGCGCAGCACATAATATATCACTGCTAGGCTCTGGAACGCAAGCACACTTTCTGTTTGGGAAAGCACAGCTAGAACCGGAAGAACTATGCTCCCACCCTATCAAGGACAGGTGTAAGAGAGTGGGTGCAGACATAGAAGGGGGGCAAAGTTTTCCAGACAGGACATAAGTGGCCGTCTCTGTTACTGAGAAAAATAATACAGGGTCAATCAAAACACATATAGCTGTAAAAATATCCTAAAAGTATTTGTTCATTACTATATTCTAATTGAATATAAAATCATTTCTAAGTAAGAAAGTATCAACAAGAGATAGGAAACATTGTGATTTCTATTAAGATATACAACTACATATTTTGAAAATACTAAAATTAGCAAACAACTAGTGATGTAAACTTTAGTTACTTATATGGACTCGTAACTACTAGTTACTTTTGATAATAGGACTCGTTACTTTAGTTACTCGTTACTTTGGTACTTTGTATCGTTACTTTATAATCGTTGTTTTGCGTACGGGATGAAAGACTTGGGCTTGACTTGGAACTTCGTTACTTATTATGCGCGGGGATTTCCTTTCCGTGCTCGGTTTAACCTATAAGGGGTTTCTACTTTCTTCTAGTGTAATGGCTTAATAGGATAATTTCAATACTCGGTATTCAAGTACTGAATAATATGTCTTTAATAATATGTATAATATTTTTATAATGATATGTTATCACTATGTATTTATAAAATTAAAAATAAAAGAAAACAAATCAAACAAAGGAAATATATGCTGTGGCGTAGCGTGAGTTAGAGGTTACGGTTAGGGGCGCCCGGGGCGGAGAACCTCAAGGAGGGAGGTTTGCCGCCTCTACAGAATCCGTCCGCCGCTTTTATAACATTTTTTTGTCGCTCCTTAGGTACTTGAAAGGTCGCCGCCCGGGGCGGCCCGCCCCCACCTATAACACCATAACAACTAGAACACCATAACAACTAGACCTACGTCGAAGTAAAGAATATTTCAGTATCGACTTTCGAGTCCTCGGTTCGTGCATTTCCAGGGATTACGATTACTGCCAGCGCAAAAGTAACGAATTAGCTTAGTAACGAGTAACGAGTCCTAAATTCAAACAGTAAGCGTTACTTCGAGTCCTCGTAAAGTAACTGTTACTTTGTAACGATTACTTAGAATTTTTACATCACTACAAACAACAACAATAATAATATCTTTAAGATTTTATTATTATGTTCTTATATCTTAATTAAGTTTTAAACGGATTTACTCCAGATTCGACACGATTCTAGACAAAAGCCCGACGAAACGAAGAACAAGAAGTAATTTTTCTGTTTTCCGAGCCGGATATCTTAACCGAGACCGACAGACTGACTTAGCTAGAGTTGGCGGCGCTTCGGTGGACAAATAAACAGAAACAACATTTTCATCGAATTTTTTAGTTTCGTAATTTTTTATCGTTCCTGGAAAGCCACTAATAATGCCGGATAATTAGCAATTTACAGATCTATAATAAAAAAAAATAGTTACCTATATATTTTGTCTTCGTTATTCATATTTCTTAATAATTAGGCAAAATATTAAATAATCTATTTAGGATTCTTTTACTTAAGAAACATCAATACAAATTGATAACATTTAGGATGGCATTTTGTGGGTAAAGTACTATAATTTTGATTACAATTACAACTTAATATAAATAAATACTGTTTCTGTGGTAGGTCTATTACAGGAAACTATAATGTCTATACAGCCTGTAACTTTGTGGCGAGTTTGTTTGTTGAAAAAAGTGTGGGTCGTAGACTCTAGAATAGAATGTAGAATGAGCGGGAGGGGGGTTAATCACTGCGACCTTACAGATATATTGTGTACCCCATTCTTGAGTTATAACTCACCATACAGTCCCAAGGCCATGAAAAAATCCAGTAGGTATTTGATACGGTTTTAGAGAAGATAGTTTTCATCTCCTATATATAGGTCGTACCACAATTTATGAAAAGAATGGTTGTCGTCTCGGCGCACTGATCAGGTGTTCTGGTATTTCCCCCTACTTCGAAAACGACTTGTTTTTTTTTATCAGAAAGGCATCTATTAGACCGAGGAGTTTATCAGAAACTCAAAAAATACTAATATTTTGAAAGAAAACTGTGGTCAATCAACAATCCTGTCTTCAATTTTTATTATTTATTTATTCAACGGCTCTTATTTTCTTTCAAATATTATGATTTTGCATTATTCTTTTTTAAGGGCAATTTGAAAATTATAAAAATATATAAATAAAAAAAAAGCGTTTATAAAAGTTTTCTTTTTAAACCTAAAATATACCACAAGAATAATAATACTCCTTGTTAGCATGGCTTAAACAATTATTAAAACCATACCTAACAGTGATTAAATAGAACACGTTTTAATAGAATCAAGAATGCATATACATTACAGAATATAAAAAATATGTTAAGTATTATTAAAGGCGGGTATTGTTACGTGAATTATTTTTATCTGCTTTAATCTGACTATTGCCCAATTTTGTTGGCGCCGGGCTTACTTAAGTATCAGAATCACGTTTCTTTTTGTTCGTATCGGCAGTCGAATCAGACAAGCAGCTCAATAGCTCGAGCAGTTTAGGTGGTCAGGAGCGGGTTTTGACGGTTTTGATAGACTGTAATTAGGTACGATAAAAAACAATACAGCTAATTTAAATGGCCTACTCTTTAAATTGTTTTAAAAAGTAAGTCAATTACTGTATGAACTTAATAGATTGATATTTCCATAACTAGTCTTAACATATTTTGCCAAATATAATAATATATTAAACAGTTATTACATTCTTTTTAAAGAAAGCTCAGTTATGACACAAATACAGCAGCATGCTCTTTTGCAGCTCCAGAATCATATAAACTTCTCGGAGGTAAAAAGTTGTCACAAAAAGTAGTTAACTGATGTTAAATTCATGAAGAATATGTAATAAATCGCCATTTTTCTATCCAGTATTTTCCAAATGTAAAAAATAGTTAATATTAGAATCTAGAATGTAGAATGAGTGGGAGGGAGGGGACGTTAATCACTGCGACATTTTTCCTTGTGTTATAATACAGTCTGTCATCATACAGGGGATACAATAATAAATGTTATAATACAGTCTGTCATCATACAGGATACTGGGATATAACCCATCATACTTGAGGATTTTCCTGTTGTAGGGGGAACAGGGAATCACATCCTCCTCTGACAACAGATGCTCTTTCTCCGAGGATATACATCCACCCACGGTTGGGGTGTGGCCCTCCGTGCCTTTCACACTTAAGGAGCTTGTCTTCGGCTGAGGTACCCGTGAGGTGGAAGCTGGAGGATCGGTCTCCATTTCCCTAACGTTTTAACTTGGTCTCTCCTTAGACCTGATACCGTTGCTATCCCGAATCTATAATAGAATATATACCCCTCTTTCTCTATTGCCTCCTTAGATTTGAGGTCAATTCCTATTGTGAAGACCTGATCATAACCCTCCTCGCCAATTCTTAAGCTTAGGTGCCGTTTCCACCAACCAATCCGCCGATTCTTGAGATACACAATCTATGACGAGCATGCTCACCTGAAAGTATATCCCCGGAAAATGCAGCTGATCCATATTTTGTGGACCGTTGCTTTGCAACCTGCTCGCTACTACTTCGTCCAGTATCACCTCTTCTAGAGATGTTTATAGGCCGGATACCATTTTTTGGATATTATCTGTCGGCATATTCCCTGAATTGTTCGACAAATTATACTATTGTACAACTGGCTTATACAACAACGAAATTCAGAAATTTTATCCCACAAATTTCACAAATCATTATCAGAAATTCACGAACGAAAATATAATTTTTAGCAAGTTATGAATTGCTAGATAAACTCAAGTTAGGACACAAAACACGGTTTTTTTTGACGATATGTGGCCAGAAATGTTACTACTTTACAGTGATGTCACCGCGGTGATTCGGTTTCAAGAAAAATTAGATCTGTTGTTCTAGATATGACAATATGCAAAGAATAAGTATACAACGCAGATCAGTTCATCAAGATGAAAAATCAGATCCATATTAAAAGATCGAAAGACCGATTAACTGATTATACCGTGCGTGCAGCCAGGAATCAGGTTTATATGGAAAACTAGTTCTATATATCTATAGTTTAGATTAATAAACGTAATTTTTGATAGTTTTTGAGTTATTTTCATTTTTTAAAGAAGTAAATTTAAGTAGCTCCAGTACTCCGGGCACCTCGATGATCCGGACGTATGCCGGAACAATATCTGCCCGGACTACTGAAGTTATACTGTAATACCGTCTTATACTACAAGTATAGTAAAAAATGTGTATAATCTTTCTTTAAAGTAGGTAATCAATCATCGAGGTTAAGCAACAGTATACGCGGTCATAATTGTATGGGTAACCAAATATTTTTGTAGATTTTTTAAACTTTTAGTAGTACAGAAAAGAAAAAACTGAAAGTCGCAAATTTTTAAGTAATTCACAAAAAACAGAGTCTAGATTGTGTTGTACTGAGACCTCGGTGGGTAAGTCCGATTCGCATCTGTCTGGTTTTTTAAATAACTTTTTACACTTTTAGGTACCAAAATCAACTAACTAAACTAAAAAGTTACTAAAGTAATATATACAATCATCATTTATTAAATTAGATTTCCAAAAGAATATTTTGTAGTTTTTCTCTATAGAAATTGAATTACATAATTAATAATAGAGGTGAAATAAAAAAAGACATGAAATAAATTATTTAGAATATTTTAATTGACAGTGTATTTAAATAACCCTTGATAACTTATGTGATGGTATCACGGATTTAAATTAAACGTGATTGTGGGAGTGTAAAATTGATTTACATATATACTAACAATAATTATGTATATTGTAGAGTAAAACATAATGTCAAATCGTTTCAATTAGTCTAAAGTTACGCGCTAGATTGATCCCGACAATCCTGTTTACCACTAGATTAAAATAACTTTATTTAATATGAACTTGATGGTAGAAGATATTTTAGTTCTTAAGTCTAATTTTGTATCATCGTCATCCATGTATAAAATAATTAATCATTACTTAAATGTTGAATAAAAGTTATTAATAAAAGTTTTTAACGGTAGGTATACGGGGCACGTCTCAAAAGTGGCTCACCCCTATAACTTTTTTATTTCTCCAGACAAAAAAACGAAATTTGGTATGTTAGTATATGACATAAATTGGATTGATTGACGTATTCAATTCTTTTCGGCTACTTCTTTCACCGGAAATGACTAGAACTTCTGATTTTTAAATGACACCCTCGTATTTTTTTTTACTTTTCGATAGAAAATAACACTCTAAATATAATGACATATCCGAGGACATATCATATGTGAACTTTCGACATTTTCGCTTAAAACTAAATTTTATTTAAAATTTCAATCTAGAGTGCCAGGGCTGCGTTAAGAACTCTAATTTTTAATCTAGGAGCCTTGCAAAAAGATTTGATCGCCTAATGTTTTTAGTGTCTTGTCCTGACCGGTTAAAAGATAGAAAAAGCCCTTTTTTACGAATAATTTTTTTAATAATTATTTTTATGGACCTGACTATTCTCACAACTAATAGTCTGTATTGCCTCCTCGAACCTCAATGGAAGCTGTGAGACGACGTGGCATGCTCTCAATTAAGTTGTCCAGAAGATGTTGAGGAATGGCTCCCCATGTTTCGCGCGCAGTAATTTTGAATTAGTTTAAGGTACGGGGGGATCATTCCTTTTGGAAATATGGCGTTTTAGCATGTCCCAAGCATGCTCCATCGTCCATGTAAACAAATTCATCCCCCACTGCCCCTAGAAATGGACGCACACTAGGCTCTAAAACGTCTCTAAGATATGAGGCACCTGTCATTGTGCTATTAATAAAAACAAGAGGAGTTCCAGCTCCTTTCATTATACGGCCATACCATAATGCTTCCCCATTGAAACGGGAGACGGGGTTGAGCTGCATTCAAGCGAGCTCGTCTTCCAGATGCTCTCCAGAACAAAGTTCGTCGCGAGTCTGACACTAGGCCTATTCCTGTTTCATCACTAAACATGACGAAATTCCAATTAGGTCCATTTGCTCTCATCTCCTAAGCCCATTATAGTCGCGTAATTTTGTACAGTAAATTAAGCTTCGGAACACGTAGAGGCCTCCTTAAATGTAATCCTCTGTCATGGAGTCTTCTTACTATGGTACTTTCTTAAAACATTTACTCCTTCAAGGCGAGCTAACTCATTTTTAATAGCAGTACTAGAAAGCAGGGGATTGCGTCGTGCAATTAGGGATATTTGACGGTCTTACACAGCAGTAGTAACTCTCTTTCTACCTCTTCCAGGCCGGTCTGTAACCTCGTTTGTCTCCCTGAATTTTTTTAATATTCGCGAAACATCGCTTTAGTTAACTCACACCTTGCCGGTAGCCCTGTTGAGACAATGTTACTATTCTGACTCTATTAAACTGTGAAATAATGTCTCTAGGCATTTTAAGGCCAAAACAGTGGTCAAATTTCCTCTGAAATCCAAGAGACTACAAATCGAAATGTGCAAGAATTTGTAATAATATTATTGGGTTTGAACGATAAACATTGTTTACCATATCCATTTTAACAAAAAAATGTTTATTACAGATTATCAAAGCTATGTATAAAAAAATATTCTTTAAATTCCTTTCCGTATATTTTTAAACGATATATGAAATAATTTTGGCCATGTGTTTATGTTTTGGTGCCTGAAGAAGCGACAATAAAGTCGCGAAACGTCGCAAAAACATTGTTTCCTTTCGAGCCTTCCCAAACACACCCGATTTTTTTCCAGCGTACTAACTACAGGGAACTAACAATAATCATAATAAATTTTAATATAAACAAAACATTGCTAACAAAAAACTGTCAAATAGATGGCGACTCTCGGCAAATTGATGGCAACCATCATTTGATCAAAAAAACTCCCACTTCACCTGTTAGGCGGTAAGAAGCTAGCTGGGTCAGCTATCTTGATAAAATGAATCATATAATCACAAAGGTAAATTTGATTTAAATACACCTGTTTATAATACCTATATCGTTTACCTTCCTATTTCTTTGTAGTCATTAAGTATATTAATACTAGCAGTCAAACCTGCTTAATGAGGGGAACTGCCAACAAATCAACTTCATTATAATTACTGAAATACATCTAAGCGGTTTTTAATTAAAACATTCTATTTTTATGCCTATCGTTTTGGCGCCACGTCTTATTTTTAGACGCCAGCATCGACAATCGAATGAATAAAAAATAAAAAAAGGACCGTGATTGGCTGTTCGGGAGGTCAGAAGTAAGTTTGGCACGCGAAGGTCAGCTACTAAAAAAGAGACGTACATGAATTATAGAGTATAACAAACGTCTTGTAATTAGTACGTACATTAAGAAGTTCCCGAAACTGAATGGATTCAAATTAAATATTTAAAACTAGAAAATGTCAACGTGTCTAGTCAAACAATGTCTGGCGCCGTCGGACCTACATGATTGTTTAAACATCGCACAGTAAAAAAAACGACAAGCAAAAAAAGCAGAAGAGAATGTGAAAGTACTGTACTGTAGTCTTAAGTTTAATGAATGGTACGTAAGTTTAAAAAATTGCAAATTGCTTTTTAGGAGAAAGTTGTTACAGAACGTTATGCCTAAGGCATTCATTTCATGCAAATATAAGATTACAATCATAAAATAGTATAAACAATGAGTTCATTACCATTTAGCCTTCGGTTAAGAAAAATTTTGATGGTATAAACACAATTTTACGTTATGCGAAAAAACAGCACTACAGACGTGTCAATCAAATCAACAGCAGAATTAAGTTAGCATAGAGTACTTATGGAAAAAACTCAATCATAATCAAATCTAGAATGTCACTTTATCTAAAGAAGAAAACATTCGATCAATGTGTTCTATGCAATAGACCGAAATATGCTGGGAATAACCAAGAAAGGCCGTAAAAGGATAGAGTTCATACGACAAAAGACCTAGGTAATAGATGTCATCCACAGAATCAAATCCCTCAAGTGACAATGGACAGGATATCTGACAAGAAGAACGGACAAAAGATGGATCACAAAAATTACATTACAGTATATATTACCAAACCAAACCAAACCTGAAATCCATGATATTACGAACTGGGGATATTATTAACTTGGGCCCGCAGAGCTAACACTGGACAGCCAATGGGTACAATTACAAAGAGATTATCTAAATATGTGAGGGAGGCTACAATATAATTGGAAATAGTTGAATAAGCTGAAAATAATGGTGATGAATATTCTGTCATAATAATTCATTATAATTTATAAATAATAATGAAGAGCTACAAGAACAAGTTAATAAATGATGTAAATAAATTATTAAAGTAGTTCGATGAGTGTCCATTTTCATTTGATATTATTACTAAAAATCTCTTGTATTACAAAGTTGTTACCTATAAAAGGTAGAAGGAATTATAACATCTCAATTCCCGTTAATAATGTCCGAAGAGAGATATCTAGTCTATGGAGCTATACATGCGCATAGGCATACCATGGTTTTTGTATCATGGACATTATAGAATAGAATTCAACGGAAAATAGTGTGAAACTCGCATATTCAAATCTAGAAGATTATTGAAAAATATAGAACATACTTGAATCGAAATTTAAACGAAAATATAGAGAATAAATGAGAACAACTCTCAAAGCAATTGGTCTCAATCATTCGGTCAATCTGTCATCCGTGCCACAAGATTGTCAAAAAACTCTCACTTCACTTCAATTCGCTGTCAGCTAGTCCTAAAGTAATCAAAAAAATTATTTAGTGAAAAACATCTCTATTATTTTAAACCGTAAATAAAATGTTACTTAATTAGGCAAGCATCAAACAAATATCGAAACCAAACTATAAAATTTTCCAGGTACGCGATAAAAATAATTTATGATCAAAATAACAAAAAAAAAAGACACGGTCCTACCATGCGTCCACGCCACATCCTCCTTGTTTAAACAAGACGTTCGATGTTTTCCCGTCCATTTAAACTTCATTATTCAAAACCATAAAACTCGGAAAATATTTGTTTAAAATCTTAAAACAGTTTTTGGGCGCCCACCCGGCAAATAAAAATCTTTTTTTGGAAAAATATTATACTTCGGTCGGTTTTATTGGAAGATCACTGCTGTTTCGAAGAAACAATAATAGAGAGAAAATTTTCAAGTAGAATTCCTACGCGTTTTAACTAATTAATGAGCAAAAACAAAAAAGGATGTTTAAATGTTTTTCACCAAAGTAATTTATAGTCCAGGAGCCATTGAAGATTTTCAGTACTTATTTTCCCAGGCAGCAAACACCGATAGAACTCATTTTGTATCTAAATAACAATAAAAGCTAAAAGCTACAAAATTTGCTTCATTAATAGTTTTCATACAGTTATTAATATTGGGCATACTGTAACGTTTTTAGTTCGTTACATTTCTTTGTATATGATATATGATGTCTGGTGTATCATCACCGAATTCCCTATCGTTCAGGCCGGATAATTTATTTGACGCGCTTGGCGTAATTTTTACGTTCTCTAGTCCACAACCCTGTTATCGTTTGACTGCTCTGTGGAGGCGCTGTCAACATCGCTTCAAGGTTCGCTCTCTGCGCTGTGGACTCCCTTTTGCTTTTGTCGCTCTGTAGCCAGCACTAACACACCATCCCGACTTTTAAAAATGGTAATTATTTAAATCTTGCTGTATAATCTGAATCAGCTGCTATTTCAAAGCAACAGGTAAAGATGAGATATTATCCTTTTAGATTCGATATTATTACTGCATATTTTTAGAGTAGAGTTTTGGATGTCCCAACTTAACTTGTATTTGTATTTTGTTGGCACGTTGGCGTTCCTTTTCTTTTGCCCTCCAGAATGTTACATGGAAGAGAGGACAGTTTCTTTGTTTATTATTGAGCCCTCGGAAGTAATTCAAGGTAGGTTTATTGTGTTTTAAACACGAGTTTCGTATTTTTAGGGTCCAATGGTTGGATGCCCTATGTACGGATGTCCTAGGGACGAGTGTCCCATGTAGGGATGGTTTATCTTATATATAGAGTGCCCCAGCGTGGATGTAGCTTGAGCCCCATGCTGCTTCTTTCCCATTTCTGAGCCTAGTCAATAGTTGCGGCTGTGTCGATTCATGGTGTCCTCATTCTGGCCTCTTTTGTTGTATTGGCCAACAGGATAGCCGAGAGACAGTACAGAGATGCGAGCCCACCTCACGCTGTTACTGTTTGAAGCATGATTGCATAAAGAACAGCTAAGTGTAGATTTAAGTTCTAGTTTTCAGTCGATTTTCAGTCTTAACATAATAACGTACATTTTAAATAATATCATACAGACTATGTTTAGTGGTTAGATCGTTAAGAACATTTATGTCGATTTAGTAGTTACAATATGATTTAGATCTTAAGTTTCATTACATTACGTCTTGTAATAGTATTACTTTCTATAGATATTATTACTGCGCTATTTTAACAGATGAATAACCAAACATAGATTCTAGAATCTACGGGTTGCAACATCTTCGATTTAACATCATATAGAATATATCAAATTAATTAAAGTAATGCTACCTTTTATACATTTTCTATAACTTTGCATGTAAGGTATTTTTTATAGTCTTTTATTTTTTATATTTAATATTATTTCTAACATAGCTTTTTTTACTCGACATATAACCACTATAATAATTATTAAAATTGTACAATGCTATTTACCATCAGAATACATCATGAATGAATATAGTCACTAGTTTTCAGTAATAAACAACTGTGTTTTCTTTCTCTGTTCATGCCTGGCGCCCAATATTTGTATTTTTGATTTATTATGGTTAGTTAGTTTCTGTCCAGTGAAATACCTTATCCACGACTGCTCTACCAACGAAAAGCTGCCGTTCGCAGTGGTAATGTTTTATAAAAAACGCTATAATACTAACTATCCAAATAAGCTCAAAAAAGGCATAATCAACAATTATTATACATAATAATTATCTAAATTTTAGTTCATTAGACATTTAGGCAAATATTTGCAAAATATCAAAATATTGTTCGAAAATTAAACTAGTAGCATTATTGTCACTAAAATTTATTCCAAGTTTTCTCAAAACAAGCTTTTTGAGGTTAACTCAAATTTAAACTGTTAAGATTTTAAAGCAGATCGATAAAGAGACTGCTTAAAAAATCATCAAAATCTATTAACTAGAACAAAATATATTTTAAGGTGTCAGTGTAGTTCAAAGAGATGGAAGAAAAAATAAAATGCTAAAACTATACAACGATTTTGTTCACACCATTGCAATTTGCAATACATTTTTCATCTTACTATGATAAATATTTGATTTATTGGCAAGTAACTATGTAAATTTAATAATCAAAGATAAATTATCGCTTAAGAAGCTTAATTCTGTTGACCTGCATAAAATTAAAAACTGTTGCATAATCCACATTTTTTTAGTAATCAACATTTATTATACATAATAATTATCTAAATTTTAGTTCATTAGACATTTAGGCAAATATTTGCAGCAAAATATCAAAATATTGTTCGAAAATTAAACTAGTAGCATTATTGTCACTAAACTTTATTCCAAGTTTTCTCAAAACAAGCTTTTTGAGGTTAACTCAAATTTAAACTGTTAAGATTTTAAAGCAGATCGATAAAGAGACTGCTTAAAAAAATCATCAAAATCTATTAACTAGAACAAAATATATTTTAAGGTGTCAGTGTAGTTCAAAGAGATGGAAGAAAAAATAAAATGCTAAAACTATACAACGATTTTGTTCACACCATTGCAATTGGCAATACATTTTTCATCTTACTATGATAAATATTTGATTTATTGGCAAGTAACTATGTAAATTTAATAATCAAAGATAAATTATCGCTTAAGAAGCTTAATTCTGTTGACCTGCATAAAATTAAAAAAATATTAATCTGAAATCTTTAATTTTAATCTTTATGGTCCTTTCGGCGCTCTCCATAATTACCGAACCGAATATTATTATTAATATTAGGCATTCCTTTTTAATTAACAATCGGTTAAAAAATAAATCCTTCCCTGTTCAAAATTTTTAACTTTGCGATAAAATTAATTAAAGCCGCTGAGGTATCGAGGTTTAAAGGTCCCCATACACTTCGGTTATTTTGTACGGTTTTAACTAGAGGGTAAAGATTGAACGAGTCGTTCCTTTGAACGAGTATTAAAATTGAATCGTGAGATTCGATTCACCGTTCAGAATACGGTTTGTTCAATTGAATAGTGACCAGAACGGATCCGTAGAATTAGAACGAACGAGTCGTAACGATAAATAAAAATGAATGGGGTTAATTTATCGGTTTTTAAACCATAATGATGCATTTTAATTTAGAGAAGAATTATAGAATAATTGTTATATTTATACTTACGAATTTATCAATTATTTAGATTGCTTTATATTGGTTGCTTACCTGAAACAATAAAAAAATAATAATTAAAAATTTAAAATACAGGAATATAGTTTTTAAAAAACTTTAATTCCTATTTATAAATCATTGTCAATATCACCAAGTGGCGTAACTCATTTTTTGATATTTTTGAGAGAGCGGTTTAAAGCTTCTTAGTACTTTTGTCTCAATACCAACCAAAATATAGTGTAGGTAGTCACTGTGTTTCTTTAACAAAAAAGAAACACAGTGGCTTCAATATATCTTGGTTAGCATTGAAATAAAAGTCGTAAAAATCCTTTAAACCGCACTCTCCACAAAAATATCAAAAATGAGTTAAGCCACTTATCGTGATATTGACGACGAAATATGTACGAGGTCGGCAACATTAGACTTTGGGTGACAAATTTCGTGTACAGGAAGAGTACAGTCAATTTGTCCCATATAATCAGATGTACTGAACAAAGAAAGAAGAGCAGGTATTTTCAGAGTGATTATGTAAAATCAATTTTTTTCTCTCTTCGACAAGGCCGCCATAACAATTCACTGCTAGATATGAAATGACCGACCCAAGATTACGTATATAGAAATAATACATATTATTTCAAAAATAATAATCTCAACTCATAACTTCGTGGACAATTATTTATTAATAGTTATCTTTCTTTGCGACTTAGGGTGGCTGCAACGACGTCCCAACTTTACTGATATAAAAATTATGATTACGAAAATGTTCTAGAAACGCACATTAAAATTGCGTTGTGATTATAACGATGATTAAGCCTGTGATTATGATTACGACTTATGTAAATGTTGTATAAACCCGGCATTAATATTGACCAGTGTTCATTTTTTTTCTATCATAGCCAGTGTTTTAGAGTTGAGAATGAAATAAAATAAAGTCGAGGCAACAAACCGTATATTGGTAATTGGTATTATACACAAAATTATATTGGTATAATGGTATTATAAAAAAAAAACTAACGGTAGTTGAAACTAATGGTGGGTTCGTGGAGCACGCTATTTGCGCTATTCGGTACTACTTTTCATGCACGAAATTGCTCCGCGAACAAAAAGTAGTATCAAATAGCGCAAATAGTACACTCTAGCATGACTTTTCGGTACACTCTGTGTCCAAATTTTTCCAACCAATCTTCCATAATAAAAAAATAAAATAAATACCATAAAAAATAAAAGTAACAAACGGGTAACCAAAATAGAACATAATAAACTAACAAGAATTAACAACTAGAACTAAAAAATGAACGCACAAGGTTAGGTACGAAATAATAACCCAAAACCCACAAATCGAACTTAACCTTACTTATTCAGCTTTTATTTGGTAATGGCTCTTGTTTCGTCAAACGGGCGAGTTGACGTAGTTCGTTTGCGGTCCGTTAAGATTATTTTTACTAAAATTAGCATAGTTGTTGTTCATTTTTCCGTATTACATTTTGTATACGACGCTTTCTATGAAATAAAATATATTGTGCAACCGAAAGTCGGACAATCAATAATTTTATTAATTTTTTTAGGAATGTTGTGCCGTCATATTGCTTTTAACAGAAAACGGACGAATTTCGTATGCCCAAAAACTAGGGGTTTATTTCATGTAACGTCATTTAGTTATTAATTTAATAACTAAATGACGTTACTAATAATTTTTGTTTCGGTGTTTTACTTGTTTGTGTTATTTATTATTATATTATTAGGGTTATGTTGTTTGGGTAACTTTTCATATACCACCGAATCTTAAAACAATGCACTACTGGTCCAAATCTACTCTTGATGCAAGTAGTTCAACACCAAGATCAAGGTCGATAAATGGTTGGGCAGGAATTCTAGAATGGCGAATGATTGAACTTTTTTAATAATCTGAATGAAATGAACTATCCACAATTTCTAAGAGATGAATTGCCAATTTTGTTGGGGGATCCATCATGATGAAACTGCATTTATTGATATTTCATCAGCATGATGATGCAGTTGTGCCGCTTATTTTGCTATGAATGTGTGGGGCTTTTTGGATACCACTTATTTTAGTAGATATATAGAGACGCTGAAGCGTTATATTTCCATGACCAGCTCGTTTACCGGATTCAATATGCCTGTTTTTTTATTTATGGGGTCGAATCAAGAACGAACATGGATAAATAACAATTAAATGACTTTAAAAAGAAACTAAAATATATGCTTTGATATTTTGACGTATCCAATTTACCTCTTTTTGTTTCCTAGCCTACTACTATAATTTTTAGAAAAAGACACAAATCTAGAAAGATATTGAAATATATAGAAAAGACTGGAACTGAAATGTAAACAAAATTATAGAAAAAAAATAACAACAGTTGTCAAATGGATTGGTCTCAATCATTCGTCCAATCTGTACTCCAACCCTTTGACAAAAAAATTGGCGCCGGGAGGCACGTATAGCCGCCTTACTAAAATGTGTTAATAAAAAGTTGGTAGGCAGTTCTTTTAATTTCAAAGTAAAGGAATTTTTCCAATTTTGTTTTTTTTTTATTTATTTCCCCTATCCGCCACCTGGGGTCGCGTCCGATGGGAGTTTGGAGTTCTCCACACGGATTTTCTCAAAAACGGACTACGGAAACATGGAATATCTCAAAAACTGTGACTTTGACTGATTTTGAAGTTATTACAAATTTTGTTGCAAATATTAGTCCTAATCGTAAATTGAAAACCGCGTTTCGCTAGCTACTGTAATTTTGGTGTAACGATTTTTTAAAATGTTTAACCCCCTCCCATACCCCCTTATCAACCCCCCACCCCCACCAAAAACTAATGGCCAGATTCTCGGGTGCCACAGTATTTTTGTGGTAAATTTGGTTAAAATCGGTTTTGCGGTTTTTGAGTTATCGTGTTACAGACAGACAGACAAACACCATAAAAATATTTTGTATTTATGTCATTTATGACCCAAATAACTCATTTTGAGTGAAATTAAAAAACTTTTTTTTTGCTGATATTAATAGCCTACCATAGCCTATTGGTATGGTCGGCTAAAAATAGGAACTCTCACTTCGGTGTTAAACGGTAAAGTTAGTCGGGTCTGCTAGTTTCTATTACTATTATCAAAAAATAAGGCAAATGAGATATCTTAAGAGAGAATATTTAAAAACTATGAATAGGAAATGTGTCAGACCTATTTTAAACATATTACCCGAAATACGCAGCTTAGTTGGGAAGATATTTCAAAAATTATAAATGTATGGTCATAAAAGCGAGATAAGAAATATGGGTCTTCCTTCCCCCCTTATATTTTATGATAATCCTTTTCCATTCTCATACTATAAAGGATAAGATTGGATTTCCTTCGATATATTGAACCCCAGATAACAAAAAAAAGAGATTTAAGAATGTGTATGTCTGCTCTTACTAGTGTACGAGGTAAAATAAAAATGATATAAAACTGAAGGTACCTAAAATAAACCTGTAATATCATATATCTGTTTCAGTAATATTAACTAAACTAATAAATAAAATGATAAACAAAATTATCATCGATTGTCATTGTTATATTTTTAACCTTCTAAACAAAATATTTATTTAACCTTCTAAAATCTCAAACACCTATAATAATTATAAATTAAAGCCATTTCTGTAAAAAGAGGAAATAGTTTTTAACCATTATTCTCAATTTTATGTCCATTTTGCACATGACTATTGTCTTTCCAAGTCATAAATTTTTATTAGCCCTTCGGAAGATTTTAAATCCTATAATTTCGATATCAAAAACTCTAAAATGGGCGGCTAAAAGCCGGAAAACAATGGAACAATGTGCTGAAAATGGCCAGTTTAGCGTGAAGTGCTTTGAGGTCGCCGGTATCTCTAATAAACATAGGTACAGAGTAAATAAAATTGCTTTCTACTGGCTTGCCGCTATCGCGTTTAGTTATTTCTGTCTACCCATCTTTCTATCCATTTCCTTATTTCTGTTTAAGAATACATTTTGGGCTTTTTCTCAAGTATTCTGAGACTTTCCGAGAAGTCAGTTCCGTGCGATGTTAACGTTCGTTTTAAATATTTAATTTTGGTGCCAATAAAAGAATACGATATGGGTTTAACATTTTGTTTTCACACCAAGAAGGTCGCCATATTCTATATCACAATCGCCAACAAAACAGAAAGCTTAAAAATATCTCTTTTATACAAAATCCAAAGTAACTGTACACAAATTTACCGATCCAACATAAAATATTTAACATATCATATATTTCAAAATGAAGGTAATAAGCTTTGTTTCCATAGTTTAGATTTTTTGAGGTGCATGAGAGGCTACATATAAGCTATGTTTCCATAGCTTATGGGAACAAGACTTATAAAAGTTGGAAGACGCTCTCAAATGTTGGTATTTGTTGGTATTTTGGGTTTTTTTATTCAAATATAAATATATTATAGATATTATCATCAAGGTAAAGCATAATGTACTACACAGTAAACTATACTGTGTGGTGCATCAGAACATGGGGCACGGAAATCCCATGTAAATTTTGAAAAGGTCAAATATTGTCGCCCTAGATAATTTTAGGCAAAAGGTGTATTAGAATTTTGTTAAAGCTGTACTTTTGTCTAGAATTTCCTTTCATTTTATATATTCATTTAAAAGTTATTTGCCAAAATCTAGGTCAAAATTAGTAAAATTTATAATACGGCCCAGAGAGAACGCTACAATTCTTTGAATAAGAAGACTAAGGAAGGAGCATATCAAAAATCTTAGGTACACCGCGATGGGCCTCAAATATGGCCGACTTAAATTCCGGTTTATCAGTGCCGTTCTAATTTTATTTAAAAAATGTAAAACTATGATGTAGGGTAGACGTGGGACTCAATAATTTGTTATTTTATTTTACGTTATGAATAAATGTTGGTAGTTATTAAAATTGTTATAAAAATATATAATTCGTCAAGTATTTATTAACACAAATAAGTATATGGTGATAATAAGTATTTATTAACACAAACATCCGATACGCTACTGAAGCAGATAAGTCAAATTAACGTATCAAAATTCTTTGATCATCTGATCTTTGACAAGTAGTAAATAAAAGCTAAAATGCAAGAAAAATATATAATTTAGTTAATTTAAGTGAATTTCATAAATGATCGGTTTACTACACGTATGTATATTATATAGTCACTTACTAGCGAAAAGTTGTTCCATTATTTCACTCAATTTTTGCCGAGATCTACCGCACGCTACACAACCAACTATTTTAGAGTCTTTTTCGATAAATCGCGATAGTGTCACTGTTAATTTAAGTTCTGCCACAATTTCCATTTATACAACTATCAGTAGTAGAATAAATAATAAATAACATAAAATAAGCTCCGTAAAGACTGACAAATCCACAAAATTTCAAATCAAATTCAAATGTGTCAAATGAATCGTCAAACAGAACTGTCCCCATCCTAGAGTGCTTTTTCCGCCCACCATGCATGAATACATGGATAGCATTATGCTCCTTCCTTAGTCTTCTTATTCAAAGCTACAATTAAAATGCCAGCAAAATGTGATTGTGTCGTTGTCAAATTCGATGTCACATTTTGTTTACAAAAACTTGAAGGTACCAAATAGAGTAATTTGGTATAAAATAATTAAGATTTTTGCAACTTTTGAAAAAGTTACGATGTTTAAACGGCATTTTGCTGGAAATAGTATTCCCGCTGTGTTAGATTTGTTCTCAGCTCGGTCCCCTGAAAGCCTACACCGAATAAGTCAGCAGTTTAAAGAATAAACTAGGTAGAGGTTTGAAACTAAAGAAACGGTATTAAGGACATGAAAGTGTGAAAATAAAAATAATTGAATAAGATGAAAACAACAATAACTTGCTTATTCTTCATGTTGAAGAAAAGAAAAACATTCACTCTCGTGTATTGGGGATACAGTAAGAAAAGACCACAGGATCTTTCGCCAAACGACTTTTTCCTGTGGAGAACACTCAAAAACCTCTTTATGGGCATATTAAATACAGAAATTTATATGAACTGAAAACGACATCTCTGTGGAATGCTAAAGATTCTCCCCGTAATAGCTTACAATAATTTGGGGTATTGTTTGGCGATGCATAGTATAGTTTAATAAAGTTCCCTTAATTACAAATATTTCTTTTATTTGTCAAATTATTGTGAATGTGTATAGTATGAGAAAAGCATGCAAGTGATATCGAGTAATGAATAGCAATCAAGTCATACTCTGCGAATACTATTCTCAGTTCAACTAATTCTTTTGTAGATGATCATTCCAATTCAGAAAAAAAACATAAAAAAATCATCCTTTTCAAACCACATAAATTCTTGTAAAAAAAAGTATGTGACAGCAAATTTGACAACGACAAAATTATAATTTTGCTGAAAAACTGGTATTTTCATTGAAACTTTCTCTGGGCAGTATTATAAATTTTACTAATTTGTAACTAGATTTTTGAAAATTCCACATAAAACGAAATTCTAGACGAAAGTACAACTTTAACGCCTCTTCAAAAAAGTCTAATACAATTTTTGCATACAATCATCTGGGGAGATAATATTTGACATTTTCAAAATTTACATGGGATTTCCTATGTTCCGTGTTATTATGAGGCTAAAGTCAATACCAAAAGCTGCTTAGTTGTTTTGTAAATTGGGTATAATGTATGATAATGTCAACACTTTGAGAATAAGGAGTTACTGACTCTTTCAATCTTTTGTTTTGAAGACAAACGACTACTCGAAAATCAGTTGGAAAGACATCTATTATTATGTACTATAGCCCTTTCGAATTGCCTTCTCTTCAATGATCCGATGAACAATACATTGAAGTGCAATAAAATGCAGAATAAATAAACAATTTTTCCCTGGATTTTTCTTTTTAGTAAGAAATAAATTAATTTTCTATTGAAACTAAAACAATAAACAAGAAAACTATAATAACTCATATCGCTCATTAATTCCCCTAAGCCTTTAACAGATACCTTATTAAGATTACGCAGTAATTAAGAAAATATCGCCAAAATCTACAAATTATTTTAATCGAGAGGCTCCGCGTTTTCGATTTATAATTCGTTAATTATCGGTGGTAGCGAAGTGCCGGGTGAGAATGCCGATCTGATAACTTCCTTTTTTTTTCTCACTAGAGATGGGTCCGTATTTACAAATCTGTTGTTTTAAGTATATTTTTTAGTGTGGCATGAATCAAGTGTTGTAAATTTTAAAAAAGATCGAGAGATATTACCGAAGACAAAAAAAAGTGAGAATTAGTGAAAAAAAGTAAAATAAAGATTTCAGTTAACGTCTCCTTTTTGCTGCCAGAGCTAATCTAGACGGGGCCTACTTTGTTTACGCGGAATCCGAACCGCGGTCCTCGGCCATATCATGATCAGTGGCCTACCGACTTAGGAAATGTTTAAATTAACTCATGCCTCGAACCGGCATGAATGAGCAGTGTGTATCAATAGATTTTACTTTTTTCCCTCGGACAACAGCACGATACAGAGTTTCGAACTGGTCACCCGTCCATCCACCAGTATCGCCTTACGTCGCTTAACTTCGGTGTTCTAATGGGAAACGGTGTTTTAACGTAAAGTACGTCTGCTGGATCTGTGTCTATGAAAGGAATGCGGACAAAAAACATTTAAATAAACAGCAATATATTTTTTACGTTGACTTGACGAGTACGTCACCACGTGCCGCTTTGATCTTTTTACGCTCGGATTTGCGATTCGAAAGAGGGGGAACACTAGAGCGGCGAGCTCTCTCGCCAAAACCAATAGCCGCGTAAGCGCCAGTCAGCCCAGAGATGTATTCAAAAAAATTTTACACGTGACGTAAAAAATTATTCGACTGGTGCTAGAACATAATTTAGATACACGTTTTTAAATTGTTGACTTTAAATAAATATGCATTCTCAAAGAAAAACATTTAAAAAACAAATTAATTAATTTATTTCTAGAAATAACAGCAAAATGAAATAAGTACATTGATTACTTATAGTTATTTACGAATGTTTCTAAATTAGGAGCTTTCGGTTTTTGTTTGCTACATTTAAGTTCTTAGTAATATTCTTTAAGGTATAATAATTTCTAACTTTTGCGTATAAATTTAACAAAAAATACATTATAGGAAAATTTTGATTGATGGTTGAATTTAATTGTCTGAAATAATTTAACGAATTTACATAATATATTTTCATTTAAGAAAAGTTCTTCAAAATTGTTCTGAAAAATTTTATAAAAAAACTTTTTTAAAAACAAGTTTTTATTTAAATACACTAAAAAGAATAAAATAAACTTTTTCTTTAGAACTTTTATTATGAACTTATAACGTCATTACACAATTTTAATATTATATAAAAGCTTGTCGCGAGATTTGAGTGTACATTTGCACTCATAAAAATCTGGTACGACAACTTTATCTTGTAATTCCTGGTCTAGTGGTCTATCATAACAGAAACTTTGAGAATGAGACAGGGTAGACACAGGTTTTAGTTAATTTACTTGTTTATCGATGTAGAGAAATCTCGCGACAAGCTTTTATATATCTAATATTAAAATTGTGTAATGACGTTCTAAGTTTATAATAAAAGTTTTAAAGAAAAAGAGTTTATTTTATTCTTTTTAGTGTATTTAAATAAAAGCTTGTTTTTAAAAAAGGTTTTTTTATAAAATTTATCATCTACTTTTTAGTTATGCTTGTTTCTCAGTGCCACACACTTAAACTCAATTTTTTTCTTAAATAACTTTCTATGGGTATCCTAATAATATGTATATCGATTTTCATTAAAAAAGGAGAACTTAAAAAAAACGACAGCTGTCAAATTTGACA
Organism: Sitophilus oryzae; assembly: GCF_002938485.1. Classification (NCBI taxonomy): domain Eukaryota; kingdom Metazoa; phylum Arthropoda; class Insecta; order Coleoptera; family Curculionidae; genus Sitophilus; species Sitophilus oryzae. The sequence continues at coordinate 44,957 of NW_022145749.1, forward strand.
GTTCAAATGTGAGACAAATAAAATGAAAACCGACTATGGGGTAGGGGGCATCCAATATATCGATTTTTATCAAAATCGGACAAATTTGAAATTATTTGACAGCTGTCACATTTGACAGCTCAAAATTTTTTTCTTTCATTTTAGCCCACGGCCATCATCGATTTTTATCAAAATCGGACAACTTTGAAATTTTTTTGACAACTGTCAAATTTGACAGCTCAACATTTTTTTTTCATTTTCGCCCATGGCCGTCCTATATATCAATTTTTATCAAAATCGGACAACTTTGAAATTTTTTTGACAGCTGTCAAATTTGACAGCTCAAATTTTTTTTCTTTCATTTTAGCCCATGGCCATCCTATATATCAATTTTTATGAAAATCGGTTGACTTTGAAATTTTGACATGTCATTAAACTGTCATTTTTTCAAGATGGCCGCCCATATATTTTTTTTCATATGTATATACCCACAATATACCTATACAGGTTGTTAAATTGTTCATTACTCGCGGCAAGAGTTTTATGGTTGAAATAACCTCGGCCCGCTCGTCGATAGACGACGCGACGGGACGAGTCGGCAGAAAAATCAATAATGCATACGTTCTCAATAGGCAGTGTTGCCATTCTGTTTCCCTATAAGTAGTGTCGAGTTAACAACCTATATATATATATATATATATATATATATATATATATATATATATATATATATATATATATATATATATATATATATATATATATATATATATATATAATTTCAGCCCGATCCATTCATAAATAGAATTTTAAAAAATCAAAAACCTCAAAAATGCCGCCATTTTGACAGCTGTCAAAAAATCGGGTCATGCCTTGCAAAAAAGATGTATTGTCATCGGGACTGAACCTACATGCCAAATTTCAATCTCCTACAATAAAAGGAAGTGGTTTTAATTTAGCTTACAAGATTTGCCCCGAACAAACATACATACATACATAGATAGTTACATACAAAGCAAGTTAAATAAAAGCTTATAAAAATAGCCTCCAATGAGGAAATTAAATTAAAAAAATGGTCACTTGGCATTAGCAAGCCTCCAAATAAGTAGTCTTCATCGTTTTGAAAAGCTCTAAAGTGTGAATATACTTTTAAATTGAACATTAATTTTGAATTGAAAATTAAACAGACTATATTTTGAATTATTTCCATAATTATTTGTGCAACCAGCAGCCGCACATTCCGGAAAACCTTTTCCCATTCCATCAATAAAAATAAAATTGAAATAAAAGCACAAATACCTATGATTAAATATAAGAAAAAAAATCGAATTAAAATCTTCCGTAATACGGCCCTACGCGCCACCGGTGGAGGGTATGCATCGACTGAATGAGGCTGACTGTCGGTCGCTTAATTCAGTTAGCGCATCGTCGGAGTGGGACGTTTTAAATTCGAGCGTGGGAAAAATTGGCGAGTGTCAAAGCTATGTTATTCTGTAAGCTGTGACGTCACCGTAATTGGCTCCGCCCACTCATTTTATTGGCTACTTGCAAATTTGTCGAATTTTTATTGATGGGACGCGTCGTCTAATTTTTTACGAAAAACATCGGGAGAATATCGTTTCCCCTCTCACGGATACCCCGTAGCTACAGAACGGACAGACACAGAATTAGTGAGAGTTATTCATAATTGCTAAATTTTCTGAACTTTTGTACACTTTTTGGACTCAATATCTCTCTGGTGGACTATGTTGCATTAACCCTAATTCGTTCTTCATTGTAAAACAGAAATAAGTAGTTCTGAAGTAGCTAGTAAAACAAAAAACAGAAGACTCAGTCTCGATATATTAAGAAATTAATAATAAATAATTAATGTAGAGTTAATTGTACATATTATATTTACGATTCAAAATATAATTCGAGATGCAAAAGGAATACACTACAAATGAGTTATAACAAGCACTGTCAGCAGATTATTACCATACTTTTAATGAAACCTATATTAATTGTAATAAATAATGTTTTAGAAATTAAATCTTCTAGAAATCGTTTCAAGCAGTATGGTTTTGTACCATTTACAGTGAAAAAGACGATGCGTTTAAATAACATCAACCATTAGGGTGCACAGATTAGTTTCAGGAGTACGATGATACTACATGTACAAGAATGACCTAACCCTAACCAAACCAAACCAGCCTATAATAAACCCTATACCGAATAAGTCAGCAGTTTAAAGAATAAACTAGGCAGAGATTTGAAACTTAAGGCACGGTATTAAGCTCATGGGAATACTCCAGATACGAAGAAGAAGAGCAGAATGGTTTCAGAAGCGGAAGATCATGTACAGATAATATCTTTGCATTGAAACAGATCGTCGAGAAGAAATCTGCAATGAACCAGGAAGTTCATATAACATTCATCGATCTACAAAAAGCACATGATACAGTGCCAATAATAAAATTATGGGAATATTGCACGAATCAAGAATTAACGCAACTCTGATAAAAGCTGAGAAAAATCACAAATAAAAACGGTCAACGGTCTCTCAGAGGAAATTTCTATCACTAAAGGGCTCCGACAGGGTTGCTGTCTATCCCCAACACTATTTAAAATTTATATTGCCCAGGCCTTACATCTATGGAAAAGAAAATGTAACGGAATGGGTATAGAACTAAATGACATATGCCTATACACCTTGCAATTTGCAGACGACCAGGCCATAATTGCAAACGACAAAGATGACATGGAATATATGGTGCGGAAAATAATTGAAGAATATGCTAAATGGGGTCTCACAGTAAATACAGAAAAAACAAAATACCTTCCAATTGGAGCTAATACAGAAAATCTTATTTTAGACAATAATATGGACATTAGGGCATGTGAAGATTACAGGTACCTGGGATCGATATTTACAGGAGATGGAACGGACGATAGAGAAATAAACAACAGAGTAATACAGGCACGAAGAGTTATCAGATGCATAAATGGCATTCTATGGAGCACTGAAATTACAAAAAAACAGGAAATATAATATATACGAGACACTAGTTAAAAGCATATTACTCTATGGATGTGAAACATGGCGACTCACCGAAAGGAATAAAAGGAAATTAGAGACAACAGAAATGGACGCGATTAGAAGAGCAATGAGAATTTCACGGAGGGATAAGATCAGAAATGACGACATTAGACAACAGATGGGAATAGAGGGAACAATAGTAAATGATATAGAACAAAAACAATTAATATGGTACGGCCACGTTCAGAGAATGCACAATGAAAGAATTCCAAAACAAGTCATTCATTGGATACCACCTGGTAAACGAAAGAGAGGACGTCCCAAGAAAACATGGATGGAATAAGAAGGTCGATGAGCGAGGAAAATCTGACCGAAGATCAATGAGAAAATCGCACAGGGTGGAAGTTAGGCATCGGACAACGTCGTAGGACGTTCTAACCCGAATTTATATATATTAAGCTCATGGAAGTGTAAAGACACAAATAATTGAACAGAAAGAAAATTACAATGACTTCTTTATTCTTTATGTTGGAGAAAAGAAAAACATTGACTTTCTTCTATTGGGGAGACAGTATAAGAACAGACCACAGGATCTTTAACAGAACGACTTCTACCTGTTGAGAACACTCAAAAACCGTCTTTATGGGCATATTAAATACAGAAATTTAGATGAACTGAAAATGACATATATGTGGAGTGCTAAAAATTCTCTCCTTAAAAGCTTTGTATTGTGAGGCGTGAATTTAACAATCATTTGGAGTATTGTTTGGCTGTGAATGGGGGATTATGTAAATATTTTATTAATTGGTATAGTTTAATAACGTTCCTTTTGTTACAAATAGTTCTTTTATTTTTTAAATTGTTGTGGATGTATATGGTATGAACGAGGACTGATCGAGTAATGAACAGCAATCAAGTAACACTCCGGGAATACTATTCTCAGTTCAACTAATTCTTTTGTAGATGATATCATTCCAATTCAGCAAAAAATAACCATCCTTTCCAAACCACCTAAACTCTTGTAAACAAAAAAATGTGACATCAAATTTGACAATGACAAAATCATATATTTGCTGGTATTTTAGTAACTGTAACTTTCTCTGGGCAGTATTATACATTTTTAGTAATTTGAAGGTAGATTTTTAAAAATAACTTTTAGGATGCATATTCCAAATAAAACGAATTCTAGACGAAAGTACAATAACGCGTCTTCAAAAAAGTTTAATACAATTTTTGCATAAAATCATCTGGGGAGATAATATTTTACCTTTTCAAAATATGTTGTATAATAACAAGGTAGGTATATGCCACAAACAACCGTTCATTTCATTTCAATATAAAAATAACAGTCTCACCCATCTCTACTACAGTCGTCACTCCCTTTTCTTGTTCTTTTTTGTGAAAAGGCAGTAGCGGCACCATTAACCGTCGATTTTTTCCTCTCTTTATCAGTAATTAAAGCGATATTTTATTGCCGGCAAAGGTAAAACCGACCCTGGCCTTCAGATTAAACATATCTTTTAAAAAAAGTCAGTCGGTCTCGCCAAGGGAAAGAAGGGATGCTTTAGCGGTCGAGGCTCCTAACCGAAAAAAAAACGAACTGGTTAAATATCCGCTAATGAATGAGGTACTCCGGTTGAGATTTATCCATTTTTCTTATTGTTTTAATTAGAGAATTATCGAGCTGCACCTTGTTTTGACTTCATTTTTCTTTTTTAATCTTTTATGATTAGTAAGCCATTCACTTATTTAATATATTTAATTTTATCTGTATAAGTTTAGAAGAAATATACAGAAAATTAAAACAAAATACATGAATGTTACATGAAAAAATACAGCCCTTTTTTTAAAAATATACCCGTTTTTTTAAAAATATACCAGATTTATAAATGTAAAACCTTATTTGCCAGACTGAAAATAAAATTGTAAAGGTGTGTTTTAAGGTACGCGCACACTGACAAGAGCCGCACGCGCCGCATCGACCGAAGAAAAATATTGTTTGTGTTACTTTCAATGAAGGTGCGCACACTAGCCAGAGCCGCACGAACCGTATCGACGAAAATGCGGCCAGCATTCTTGGGCCAGAATGATTTTCGGTAAATGCGGCTAGTGCGGCTGACGTCACACGCAATTCATTCCACTCTACGTAGCGTAGGTAGCCGAAGAGGAGATTAGAAATTCAATATGCTAAGAAAGTTCGCAAATTTTTCATGGCTCATATTGAAAAATTTTTAGTTCGTCCTCAATTAAATATGGAAATAGTGGATTTTTGCAAATATTGTAAACCTATAACTTTCGATTCTTTCTCGTGATTTATTCTTCTTCTATTAGCAAGGAGCTCATACTTACTTCTTGTTCGTTGTCATTTACTGTCGAGAAATAGTAAAAAACACGCTTATCACCGCAGACAGGACTTCGGAAGCGACTGATGAGAAATTCGATTGGCAAATATGGGTGTAGTAGGGGAAAAAAGAATCAAAATAGCGAATAATGCGGTGAGTGCGGTGCGTGCGGCTCGGGTCAGTGTGCGCGACAAAAAAAAAGTGCGATTCGTGCGGCGCGTGTGGCGAGTGCGGCTCTGGTCAATGTGCGCGTACCTTTACGATACAATATATGTTTTTCGTGCTTTTAAAGTTAAGCGGTCAAACAAGTCAAATGATATTGCTATATCTATTAGATAAATTAACTTGGTAGACATCCTGATACTCGTTAAGGAAGATTAATTTCAAGTGGTTAATAACTATTTAATTTACCATGGAAATATTCCCAGTAGCATCTGAATTAGCTTGCAGAATTCGAAGAATGGTTACGGGAATTTTTTCTTAAGTTTTTCTTAAGTTAGTCCTAATTTAAGGAGCTACTAATAATTACTAACATATATTACGAATCTGGCGTGTTTTTTTTTCAATCGTAGGTATGGTATTTTCATAAGGGAATTACTATAATACATATCTTTTTGCGTCTATCTTAATTCTCTACCATTGTATATAATATTTATAAACATTGTTTATGTCATAAACCACTGTTTATTATCAATATTACAAATAAACACAACATAAAATAAAATTTACTTTAACCTTCTACAACACAACTCTTGACCGTATTGCTCTTTTTCATTCTCTGCCAGTCGAGCCATCTTGTCTCCATTGGTCTATTGACATAAAGTCCTTCCCAGTGTGTATTTAGCATTTCTTGCGCTCGTCTCCATTAGCCAGCTATTTTCTCAATAAACGCGGTCAAGAGACACAAAAGGTACAAGTGCCTTGTGTGCACTCCGTAAAAACACGACTTTCGATTGATTATATGTTGTATGTACTCGACGCTATACTTAATGTACTCTACTATTGTTATAGCTTTTCACGAGAAATGCGGATAAATTTGAGTTTGCATGATGTACAAAAAATTCTACTATAATTAAAAAAGTTTCTATAGATCTATTCTCATATATGACTATGTAAAAAAGCACCTAATTTTGATCTATTTATTTGCCATATTATAGACGTACTAATTTAGTTAATTTCATAAAAAAATAATTATGGTGTACAGCCAATTTGGTTTCCATATTTTTGTTTTCCTGAAGTTCAATATACAGGGTGTCCCAATATTCCGTGGATATAGAGTATTGGCCAAAAGTGGATGAACCAGTACCAATAATTGCGAAGAAAATCATATTTGAGGTGTTAAATATCAAAATTATTTTATGTACTTTGTAAGTTAAAAAATACATTCTCACCAAAATACTACAAACAAATATAAATTCTTCTGTTAGTCCTATCAGTTATAGATAAGAATTGGCAAATGTTGCTTTTTTGTCTTGGAGAAAAGTAGATGAACGAAATATTTTTGAAAATCGTTAGTTTCATTTGTTCTGCTTTTATGAACAATTGCGATTTAAAAACATTTGAGCTCTTGTGATATATCATGCCACGTGGAATTAACTTATCTGCAGATCTTAAGTTGCGAGTAGTGAATGCTTTTAAGGATGATTTGAAGCAATCGGAAATCGCTAAGCAATTACGCCTTGGAAAATCAGCGGTACATTATATTTTAAAGAGATATAATGAGAGAGGAGATATCTCTATAAAAAGAAAATCAGGACGACCCAAAAAAGTTGGTCCCAGTGTGATAAAAGCCATAAAACTAATTTCTTCACAAGATCCATTTTTGCCGTCAACAAAGATAAAAACAAAATTTGAAGAAATGGGCTATCCACCAATGAGTACAAGGACGATCCGACGTAAATTAGTTGACTAAAAGTTGTTTTCCCGAAGACCCGCTATTAAGAAACCACTGCTATCAAAAAAAAAAATTGAAGGCCCGATTAGCTTTGCCAAGGAACATCAAAACTGGACTGTGGCACAATGGAAAAAAGATTGTTTTAGTGATGAATCAAAGTTTAATTTGGTGTCATCAGATGGAATTCAACATGTAAGAAGACCTCCCAACACACGATTGCTACCAAAGTACACGCGACCCACTGTAAAACATGGTGGGGGCTCAATCATGGTATGGGGCTGTTTTTCTGGGTATGGGATGGGGCCCCTCCATAAATTTGAGAGCATAATGGATCGGTTTGGCTACAGAGACATTTTACAAAACCTTTTAGTGCCTTATTTGGAGGAAAAAATGCCAGTTGTACACTACTTCCAACACGATAACGACCCGAAACATGCCTCACAATTGGTTAAAAGGTTTTTGGAAGATGAAATGGTGACTGTTCTCATATGGCCATCGTAATCCCCAGACCTGAATCGAATAGAAAATTTATGGGAAATTTTGGATCGACACATTAGGACCAAATTCTACAAAAATAAGCAAGAATTATTTGCAGCTTTGGAAGAGTCTTGAAAAAATAATAATAATCGATTTTTCAATAATTGAAAATCTTCTGGTATCTATGCCTAAGCGATGTCTGAAAGTAATTAAGAATAAGGGTTATTACACTAAGTACTAGTAAATTATAAGTTAATTTTTCAGTTTTTGTTAGCAGAAGATTGAGGTATCTAAAAGAAGAAATGATGTCTCTTCTAAAGTTTGTCTCTAGCGATCAGGTTGTCTCAAAAGAAAACCTAACTGGACCAGAACCGTTCTGCTACGCAAGTGGAAACTCCATCCGTAACCTGGAATGGGAGTCCTCCAACGGACTAAGACACTCGAAGAAATTTCTCGATCTACGACCGAGAAAAATCAAATATATTTCTCGATTTTAGTAAGAACAATCTTCAGATTATCCGTGGGGTTTTTAACAGAACACTATCTCCTAAATAACATCTCTGAAGCTAAGAAACAACAGCGAATGCAGATTCTGTGGGAAAAATGGGGAAACACCAGAACAACTCATCACTAAGTGCGCCGAAACGACAAACATTTGTGCTATGAACTTTGGTACGACTAATATCGGAGATGGAGAACCAATCTCTGTAAAATCGTCTGAGATAGTGTGTTTTGTCTAAGCCCTCAGACTGTCTGATGAGTTATAACTCAAGAAAGGGGATAGATTGACTCCCATACATTTTACATTCTACAAATACAAATTTTATGTCAGGACTGACAATGTTTTCACCAGTAAATACAATAGTATTCAAAACATACATAAGTGGATTAAAAAAGTCAATTATTTAAAAACATAGGTTTTATCGAAACAGCATGAAAGAAAACATTGTACGTCATTCGTCCGCAGAAAATGAAAATACTATTCATTACATGCAATTATATCTGTTGCAGTATTTGTTTCGAAATTTTGATAAAACCATCTCACTCATACTGTAAAAGTTGCAGTTTACCAGACTTATGATGTCAAAATCAATTTTTATATACTTGTGTATATTTTAAGCTGTAATAAAATTACGATACCTATCACAATTGCTGCGTAGTGATTACAGAATATATTGCAAACTATATTTTTACTCTATACTGCAATACCGATAAATATTGAGCTGGTCCATTCGTCAGCAAATGTCGAAGAAATCACGTGTGACCCTTAAGTGAATTCATAATTCATCGTTAGGAAGCCGCAGTAAGATTTATAGTTAGGAATGCTCGTACTTTTTCGTTTTGCGTCTCCGACCATTCCCCGGATAACATTGAGAATAGATAGCTTTCCCTAGTTTATGATTGGTACAAATGACTCCTCGCTATCGACAGAAATGTAAAGTCGGACAGGGCTTTCGGCTGTGAAAAGACGAAAGATTAATATGTTGCTCTTCGGTTCGTCGACGGACTATCAACTTCCGAGTGAAGTTGAAACGAATTGAGATGTTGACGAGCTGTAGTCGCTTTACTTTTATTACTACGCGAATAAAAGTTCTGTGAGCAGGAATGAGGCCGTATTTGCATTTTCTTTTACAGTTTTTACAACAAAAGCTAACCTATCTAACGTCTCGTGTGGCATATGGTTTATTTGAAATTGTAACATGCGGTTCATAACGGCAATTTGACTCGAAATACTAAGGTGTGGAACCAAATTATTCGTAAAAAAAAATGCTTTTTCCAAATATACCACCCTCATTAATTATTGTTGTGAGATAACGCACGGAGCTTCGTTGCTATCCGTCCTCTGTCGGTTTTGCGACAGCCGATCAAAGAAAGCTCGAGACTGCGAGATATTAGCTCTGATTTATGTATTTCGACTATTTAAAACTAAATAATCAATTTTTTTAAATGGTATTCCGTATGTTTTATCATTTTTTCTGATAGAATTTACAAATTTTGCGTGATATTTTTTACCGTATAGAAATCTAACATTTCTTTAAACAAAATGAATTATTACAAAAACTATTAATTTTAGATATATATCATATGCAAAAAAAGTTACCGAATTGTACGCAGAATCTAATTATAAAATAAAAATAGGGTATTTACATTTAAAAATATATGTTATATCCGCAACACTATTTTGAAGTACTCTGTATACTCTACAGTTATTTAAAAATGTGTATTTGTAATATGTTCTTAACCTTCCCTATAACTTTACTATTTAACATTTTGTTCTAAAAAAAACATTAAAAAACGTATTTTGTAAAAAACAAAAAAGTTTTGCCTAAAAACAAATGAAGGGTTAAAGGGGAAAACAACCAAAAGGGAAAAAACCGACGATGAATAAAATACGACGCACCAAATACTATGTTAAAAATACAAAAAATTATTACTGTATGCGTTATTATTGACCATTGACATTGATTTTATATTCAATTACAATTTGGTATGTGTTGGGTTCCTTTCACTATGATCCAACTCGCTTGTTTGGTGGCAGGCTTGCCTCAAAAAATGGATAGAAGATGTCTCGCTCTCGTCTTGCTCTTGTGTCGCTCTTGCCTCGCTCTCGTCTCGCCCTCGACTCATCAGTTTGGACGCACCTTTACAGGTGGGTTAAAAATTTGAGTGGAACATAATATACAAACAAAAGACGGTAAACACATATTGGATGCCGCTGTTAAAAATTTATGATAAAAATATATGAAGAAAAAGACTTAATTTTTTTTCTAAAAAGACTTAAATCTCATAAAAGACTTAAACTTTTTAAAAGATTTAAATGTTTTGTAAAATGACTTAAGTCATTAAAAAAAGATTTAAATCTTTTTTAATGACTTAAATCTTTTCTAAAAAGACTTAAATCTTTTTTTAATGACTTACATTTTTTTTCTATTTCGGAATAAAAACTTAAATCACAAGTCATTTTGAAAATGACTTAAATTTTAAGTCTTAAGTCAGCTTTCAAAATATGACTTAAAATCAAATGATTTAAGTGATTAAAATTATTTAAGTCAAAAAAATTAGATTTTAAGTTTTCTGTGAGCTTGCAGCTAGCAAGAAGCTTGCTATAGCAAGAAGAAGGAGAAGGTATTTAATATATAGTTATTATTATTATTACAATCTTAAATTACATTTTTCATACACATTTATATTATATTTCTAATTCGTCTGCTTTATTAATAAATAGCGTGTACCCGCGACTTCGTTCGCGTCGAATTGATCATTTGTAATGGTGATGATAACGCAAAGCAAGAATTTCCATTAACATACAAACTGCATAAAATTTTCTCATATTTATGTCAGCATGAGAAAAAACAATATGGCGATATTATTATATAACTTGGTAATATTTGAGAGGTAGTTCCATCTCGATGGAATTTGACTTTCGAAAAATCCGTTTGCCAAAAATAAGCATTTACGTCTAGCAGTTTAAGCAGTATCGTGGTTAATCAATTACCCCACTTTTTGGAACACCCTGTATGATTTTTTAAAAAATTTAAAAATATGTAAAAAAACAAAATAAATTATGCCTGTCCAAGTGTTTTCCCGAAAGACTAACCGTTTTTTAAATAACAAATATTGTAATATTTGAGGGGCGTTTTCACCCTCTTGGAATTTGAGTTTCGAGAAACCCCTCCTTATTGAACCTCTACACCCCACAGTCAATCCGTTTACCAAAAATCAGCTTTAAACGTCGAGCAGTTTAAGCAGAATCGTAATTACCCATATGGTGGTCATATTTTATGAAACACCCTGTATAAATTTTTAAAAAATCCTAAAATATATAAAACAAAAATATAAAATATACGTGTTTAAGAGTTTTTTCTGAAAAACTCACCGGTTTTTAAATAAAAAATATTCTAATATTTGAGGGATGGTTTCACCCCCTTGGAATTCGAGTTTTGAAAAATCCCTTCTTATCGAACCTCTCACTCTAAAGTCAATCAGTCTTCCAAAAATCAGCTTTTTACGTCAAGCGCTTTAAGCAGGATCGTGATTAATCAATGACCAGATTTTTCGAAACACCCTGTATACATTTTAAAAAAATCTTAAAATATGTAAAAAAATAAAATAAAATATACGTGTTTAAGCGTTTTTTCGGAAACTTGACCGTTTTTTAAATAAAAAATATTGTAATATTTAAGGGGTGGTTTCACCCCCTTGAAACTGGAATTTCGAAAAATCCCTTCTTATCGAACCTCTACACTCTGGAATCAACCTGTATGCCAAAATTGAGCTTCTTACCTTGAGTGGTTTAAGCAGGATCGTGATCGTGATCAGCAAGATCAGTGAGTCAGTCACTTAAGGATTTTATATATCAGTATTAGTATAGATTATTCAATATTTCCAGAGAATGGATATCCATAAAAATTGGAAATGCTCCTCAACATTCGTATTGACAATCGACACACAGGTGCGCTAAAATTTTCGAAACCGAAATTATAACGAAGCGATGCGCCCAACGAATCGAAAAAGCCAGTTATGGTGACATAGGCAAAAATATGCGATTTAAAAGTTTCTCGTTCGCACCTGATACAGGCCGACGCGCGACGCCGGCATATTTTTCCATTGAATAGCGAGCAGCTCTATTAAGTATAAATTGCATTAAGTTCCGACATCGGCAAACACAATCAGCCGGAACAGATATGATATATGCAACACTATTTGTTAGGCCGTCATTAGACGCGTGTTTTTTATGGCTGCGAGCGCGGTGTATCGAATCGTTTAACTTTCGGTATGTCATATGAAATTAATGAATCGAGTTATTTATTTTTATACGCTAATAATTAAAATATAAATTTATATATCGAGTAATAGAATAAAAGTTAGTTAGTTATATATTTAAACTAATCGAAAATGGTTGCGAACTGCTAGATCTAAACTATATTTAAGTTTGAGATGACCCGCCTATTTAAAAATAGACGTATTTCTATAAATCCAAAAGATTCAGTTTTAAGACACTCTGTATACAGGGTGGTGCCTCTCATTCGACGCGGAGGTTCCAAGGAGAATGACAGTTTGTATTTAAATAAAATTTTGTGAGCATATGTAGGTTAATTCACAGCCATAATATCACAGCCACCCCTATAGGTTTTTTGAAATAATAAAGATCTACTGACGCAAAATCACAAAAATTTAAATATCTAGAAAAATCTTTGTCTGAGGGGTAGGCAACCAATAATATTTTGAAGATATGAATTCTCCATTGATCACCGGAATAATATACTGAGTGTTCCATTCAAAATAAAGGAATAACTTGCTTTTAAAAGTGACTAAAATGTTCCATATTAATTTTGTCTCACCCAGTATAACTTTTCGGGACAAATTTTAATTTGGTTTAATATACAATGGTTACTGTAATTTAATATCAGACTATACAAAGTCAACTAAAATTTAGGTAGCTGTTATAAAAATTTGAAATTTACTCTTCATTTTCACAAAATGTGAAATATGTCAAAATCTTTACATTTTAGACATATGCTTCTTTAATAAAACTCACCTTTATTTTTTTCCTAGAATCCGAAAGTCAATTAATATATAGGGTGTTCCGCTTTCAATTAACCTACATATGCTGCCAAAATTTTATTTCGATATAAACTACCGTTCGTCGCCTCCGCGTCGTATGAGAGGCGCCACCCTGTACATAAATCATTATTGATTTTAATTAGGTAATTACCTACAAAAACGGTCCTTATCATTTTTTACCTAGAATTAGTAGTTTTCGAGATATTCCGCATCGAAGATCCCTGAATTTTCTTGCGAAGTCTTAACGGCCCGGAGATAGATTTCATTGATTGATAGGACAAATTGTTTAATAACTCGGCTAAAATTTATTATTTTTTGATGATTCAAAGTTCGTTTAAACGGTAGAATCAACAGCTTTCACATTTTGGAACTTTTTTTAATTTTTTCTAATTTTATGATAATAAAAAAACTGGGCAAACAATCCCTGATCTAAAAATTTTCAGATTTTGACAAACTTACTCATATTTTCACTAATAATAGTTTGTTTTGTCAATATTTTTTAACAGTTATTCTGAGAGTCTCTTTAAACAACTAAGAAAGTTTGAAGTATTTGTTTAATCACATTTTAATAAAAACGCAACTATTCGTGAGTGGCGTTTTCCCTTTTTTGGGATTTCCGGAAAGTGTTGTAAACAAAAGAAAATTGCATAATTACGAATAGTCGAAGTGGTTCGTGAATGGAAAGCTTACATGTTTCCCTTTCCATTGGTATTTCTTCCATTTTTTCCATTTGGCGATCATGAAAATCATCAACATACCATATTTCGGGCAATATTGGCAGAAAACCCGTTTCACTTTGGCCATTTTTAACCGATTACCTGGTACCAAAAAAGTGTCAGGACAGGAGTTCTTGTATCTATTGATAATCTATGCCATGTTGATAATCTTTTCAGCATTTGGCGTGGATGAGATAATCCACATGCCATAATAATATTACGGCCAATATTCGTGGAAAACCTGAGTTTTGAGCCTTTAGAACTTTAACTTTACGAAACAAAGTATCGATGTTATGAGCACGATGTTACAATTTTCCCCCTAAAACTGCTCCCCAAAAGGTACACAATCCGCCTAAATAGTCCAGGTCGACGAATTATCATGAAATATTTGTTTCATACCAATATTAAACCCTGTATAAGATATTTTAAATTTCGCCTTTCTATACTGTATGATCGAAAAAAACGGCCTCCAGTTGGCTTGGAAGTGCCCGATGGATGATATTCCCAATATAATTTTAAATATAAAACGAGAGTAGGCAATCTTCATTTCCAAGCCATCTCTGACAACATTTTTTTTTCGATCGTATATATATGTTAATTTCTTGTATAAATTTAAAATGTTTGTAAGGAATACTTTAACAAAATTATAGAGCACAAGTCGAAAAATATAGATTTATAGACGACTCTATAATTACAAACTAAAAAACGGCCCCGTAATTGTAGGCTCAAGCTAAAATATTGATAACATTCCGTAAGTCTGTAATTTAATATTTAACCATAGTTTAGTTAAAAAACGTCTAACAATGATGAAAGCTCCAAAAATTATGGTAGAATAATGCTAATATATCCTTTTTTAACAATTTGTCAGAAGAAGTCCTAGCTGCGTTTAATCGAATCTTGTTAATTTATGTAGCTATCGAAGCGTACTATCGATGGAGGAACATGGAATCACAACTGGAATTCGATCGACAGAATTTTATGGATAAAAATAATTGGCTTGAAGGTGTATGCATGATAATATCATTACAGTGCATATCAGAACGGTTGGTTGTAGTGATTTTTATCAAGAGATCTTTTTAACGTACGGACGTTATTGCAGAAATTTATTAAGGAAGAACCGAAATAAAAATGTAATTTCTACACCCTGTATCTCCGAAAGGAAGTATTTTAGGACATACATTTTATACGAACTTGTTTCTGAATTTTTATCTGCGAAATATGCTGCCGACGCCGACGTTTCGCGAATACATTCAGACCACCCTGTATAGAAAAAAAAAAATAGCGCAAGTGTGGTCCAAGATGCTCAACTTTATCTTATTGATCTTTTCGATAATGCCGATGATACACGCGTTTTTTTGTTTCTTCTATTCTTCCAGATTCTTTCCATTACTCTAAAATTTTCAATATTGATGTGTTATGGGAAATGTCAAGTTCCTGCTGCCGTCATATTGAAATATTGATAATTCTATGCACGCATTTGGACAATATATGACAATGTTTCCCTAGCCTTTGATTATTGTGACTGCATATATAGTCAACATTGGACATAGTCAACAAGCCCTACCCAAGAACGATGATGGACCTATAGAGTACTAATATACTTGCACTCGTGATGAAGCAGTACACTTTCGGCTCCTTCGCCTTTTAAAAGAAATGAGTATGACCTATGATGATATAATATAAATATAATAAATAAATATAATAATTTTCATTAAAAAATGATACCTCTATCACCCGGCAGGATAGCACTGGCAGCTGTGGCCATTAAACGAAAATACTACTACATGTATATCTCTGTATACTACGAACTACTACTAACCAACAATTTGTTTTGTGGGGTCTGTGGTTTGTTTTTGTTTAAATTTTTTGTTCATTGTTCTTGTTTTGCTTCATTGTCAATCTTCTTTTGTTTGCTTCATTATCAATTATCAGTGGTCTTGTCATTATTCAATTCATTATTCGAATTCTCAGAATTACAGTTGAGGGTTGGAACCTTTGGTGTTACACAGCAAAATAAAAACACTAAATCACCTATTCAGTTTATAATCATCTGCTGATGATGCTAACATGGTTAGCGAAACGCGCGTCCAGTGTAAAAGTAAAAGTGTTTTGGTGTATTGTGGTGATTTAGTGTTTTTATTTTGCTTCTCAGAATGTTGTTAACAAAAGTTTCATCTTAGAATAAAATTTTAATCAATCACAATTGTTTATCTCCATTATTTACCGGATTAATAATACAGAAATTACAGGTCAATTACAAACAATTCATTATTTATAGTCATTTACAGTAATTTTATTAAATGATACGAATATTCCCGTTGATTATTGGTTTGAAATAAATATGACAGTGTCCTCCAATGAAAATGCGAGTTACTAACTCTAAATTCTAATACTGAGCTGGCAAATGAGCTAGATGCTTTACCTAGACCGTTATTCAGAAGCTACAAACAGACCATTAGTACACATCGAGGTTGGTACAGTATCAAGTATATTATAGTGATTTTCTTAGCCGCCTATAGCACACAGATTGTTACACAGTGTTGCCACAAGCTTATTTTTCATCGGGGCAGATTATCACGAGATAGCAGGGTTAAATTGTTTTACAATGGGTGTCTATCTATCCCGATTGGAATAACTGAGGCAACACTGCCGCTATCACTTTCACTCTTGCTCAGCCGTCTCGCGGCCGTTATTCAAGAGCGTGTGTCATACCTCGAATTTTTACTCGTACGTAAAGAAGTCTCACTTCTATAATAATTAAAAATCAAACGTTCCTCAATAATCCCTAAATCTGAAGAGCTGAGGTAATAAAGAAGTGTCAAAAACTTGATTAACATAACAAAAACATTCTTAACCCGTTCCTGTGTAACAAGTGTGATTCCTTGCCCTTTTCTCATAAGTTAATGCGATCGGATATAACGTGCTAAGGTCCTTTTCCGCTTTCAACAAGCCGATAAAAACCTGATTAGCATTATACCACCGTAATTCTTGCTCTGTGTCATTCTTTTATCTGTCACAGCTTGTTAGCGTGCGCTGGTAACGGCTTTAAAAATGGCACGAAATTAGAAAAGACATTTCTTGAACTGATGATTTAGCAAAAAAAAATCCAACGTAAAATATTCATCCTAATCATTTTGGAGTAATTGCTGCTGCTTTAATAATAAGTAAAATTACGCTACCTACAATAATTCTTCTAAGGTCTAATTGTGCTAATTATTAATTAGTGGGTAACACATAATAGAAATATAATAAGTATACATTTAAAAGTATAAGTTGTTAATCTGCATAAAAATTACGTCTCATTACTTGAGTTAGATATTACTAATAAGAAATTTTTGTAAAGCTTATGGATCCATACAATAGTTCTTTATAGTATATTAATCACAAAACATGATATTAAACACAAAAATTAAAAATCTATACAAAGAATACACCAACTGCACACTTAACATTGATGAATACTAATAACAATAGTTACCTACCAGATGATAAAATTTCCAGATAATATAGTAATTTTTCATGAGTAATTTTCATATTAAACAATGTTAAAAATTGTGCAATAGAACTCCGTATGGCAATGCAATGTGTTCAAATTTCGAATTTGGTTTTAATTTACAAGATCGAGCATGGCCTGCTTGATGCCTAGAGAATGTAGAATGTTTAGAAGGGGAGTTAATCACCGCGACCTTATAAATCTATTGTGTGTTCCCCTTTCTTGAGTTATAACGAGTTATAACTCATCATACAGTTTCAGGGCTTTAAGAAAAGCCAGTATTTGAGACGGCTCCACAGAGGCCAGCTCTCCATCCTCGACATCAGACGTATCAAGGTTCATGGCACGAATGGTCGTCGTCTCGGCGCACTCAGTGATAAGGTGTTCTGGTGTTTCCCCATTTTCCCCACAAAATCTGCATTCGCCGTTGTTTCTCAGTTTCAGCCTACTGAGGTGTTCGTTGAGGAGTGTCCTGTTAGAAACCCCGTGACAATCCGAAGATTGTTTTTACTTAAATCAAGGAAAACCTTTGATTTTTCTCGGTCATAAGTTCTAAGGAACTTTTTCGAGTGTCTTAGACCGTTGGAGGACACCCATTCCAAGTTACGGATGGAGTCTTCCAGATTCTTCAGTTCTGCTTTCCCGTTTGGAAAACAGAACGGTTCTGGTCCAGTTAGTGGAGTGTTCGCTCCTTTTCTAGTTAGATCATTTGCTTTTTCATTGCCTTTTATCCCTTGGTGAGCAGGCACCCAGAGTAGGAGGACTTTATTTTCTTTGCCTAATTTTTTGAGCTTCTCTAGGCATTCTTTGACCAACTTCGAATTGATGGTTACTGAGTTGATCGCGTTAAGTGCTGCTTGACTATCGGATAGGATGGCAATTTCCTGTTTTCGATAGTTCCTATCTAAGACAAATTGTACGCATCTTTCGATAGCGCAAATTTCTGCCTGAAGTATACTAGGGTAGGTGCCCATTGGTTCGGAGTATTCAGTTTTCGGCCCAAATACTCCTATCCCTGTCCCTGCTTTGGTTTTGGAAGCATCAGTATACCACGTGATGGTATGGTCTTTTATATGCTGAGTAAGCGTTTCTTTCTTCCAATCTTTTTTATTACTCAATACTACAGTGAGGTGTTTCTCAAAGTTGTAAATTCTTGGTATGTCATCCACTGGGAGTTGGAGAAGTGGAATTTTCTTTTTGAGGGTGTTCCAAGCCCCTGACCTGAAAATTCTCCCAGTACTGTTTCCGTCAGTAACCATTCTAATCATTGTCGCATTGGCATAACTACCGACGACAATATGCAGTGGTGTTAGGTCTAGAATGACCTCTATTGCTGCTGTTGGACAAGTTCTCATGGCATCTGTGATGCAGATACATGCCAGTCTCTGTACTTTGCACAGGTTTTGCCTTGCTGTACGTTGCTCTAGTTTTGTATACCAAGCAACTGCTCCATAAGTAATCATGGGTCTTACTATCATGGTATACATCCAGCGCAAAATGTTAGGGGCGCAGGTGCTTGATACCTAAAGATTTCAATATGTTTGTACGTTATAGAAATGAGTTTCACAATTATAATATAAAGGATAAAAATAAATATAACATAATTAAGGTACCTATTATTATTTATTACCTATTATCTCAACTTCTTATCTCATTATTACCTATTATCTCAACTTCAAAAACAGTTGTCCTTTGATGGTTTGAAGTCATATAATGAATTATCGGACGATTTTAAATTGGCAGATAACATTTCTAGATTTAAGAAACTAGTTAGTATTACGCTAATAACTTCGATATTTAAGTGAAATTATATGTAAAATGTTGTTAAGTAGCACTTTCCTAATTATAATGTAGAATGTTTAGGAGGGGAGTTAATCACCGCGACCTTGCAGATCTATTTTGTGTTTCCCTTTCTTGAGTTATAACGAGTTAAAACTCATCATACAGTCTCAGGGCTTTAACAAAAGCCAGTATCTGAGACGGGTCCACAGAGGCCAGCTCTCCATCCTCGACATCAGCCGTACCAAAGTACCAAAGTTCATGGCACGAATGGTCGTCGTCTCGGCGCACTCAGTGATAAGGTGTTCTGGTGTTTCCCCATTTTCCCCACAGAATCAGCATTCGCCGTTGTTTCTCAGCTTCAGCCTATTGAGGTGTTCGTTGAGGAGACAGTGTCTTAAGACTTAATTTATCAGCATATGATTAAGTCTTAATCTATCTGCTGATGATGCTAATATGGTTAGCAAAACTCGCGTCCATCAGTGTAAAAGTAAAAATGTTTTGGTGTATTGTGGTGATTTAGTAATTTGCTGTGTAACACCAAAGATCCCAACCCCCAACTTAAATCTTCGATGGCTTCACGGTCAACGGAACTGGGGTTCCAACCCCCAACTGTAATATTAATTACAACCCCATATACAGGGGGTTCGGCAAAAGTGCGTCGGGCATCTGTAGCTCCTAGTATAAAAAACTTGGGAATTTTGTTTAAGTGCAATCCTAAAATATGCACTAGAATGTATTTAAGGAAAATATTTTAACTTCTACAGGGTGGCTCAAACAAGTGCCAGCAGATCGGGATGATTTTTTTTAAATGGAACACCCTGTAGATGCATTTTCGGCTTCCTTTCGGATCACTTTATATATAACTAATATATGACTAAATATATTTCGATAGTGTCAGAGATATTATTAAATAAATAAAAAATATTCATTTTTTAGCCTGTCTTAAAAAATTATTGAAAATACAAGAACTGTCCTGAAATCAAAACTGTATATAAGGTATTTACTTTAGGATATACGTACTTACATTGCTGTAAATATAGTAATCTTAAATAACACAGGGTGTCAAAAATCCTACGCCAAACTTTCTAAAATAAAAAATAATTTTTCTTCGTTTTTTTAATGTAACACCCTGTATATTATTCTTTTAAAAGATTGAGATTTAAAAATGAGCTTTTTTGTATTTAGAGTATATAAAATTTTTTAACGGTTTTGCAGATACTCGCGGTATTACTTCATATGGCTCTCTCAACGGTAAAATACGAAAGGAAAATCATTGGGTGGCTTTAAAAAAAATTTACTCTAGAAATGTCATATGAAATATAAAACCCCAAATCAGCAGACACCTGGCAAGAGGAAAGGACAACAGATGGATCACAAAAATTACCCACGCATGCCCACGAGGAATTAAGAGACCTAGAAGAAAACCGAACCTGAGATGGGACCGTGATATGAGGAAATTAGCAGGGATAACTTGGGCCCCCATAGCCAATAATAGACAACCAATGGGTCCAACTACAAAGGGAGTATCTAAATATGTGAGGGAGGCTAGACCATAATTGGAAATGGTTGGATAAGTTGAAAATGATGATCATATGTAAAGAAAAGTTATACAGGGTGAGATAAAATTAATATGGAACATTAGTCACTTTTAAAAGCAAGTTATTCCTTTATTTTAAATGGAACACCCAGTATATTTTTTCGGTGTTCAATGGGGAATTTATATATCTTCAAAATATTATTGGTTGCCTACCCCTCAGACAAAGATTTTCCTAGATATTTTAATTTATATGATTTTGCGTCAGTAGATCTTTATTATTTGAAAAAATCGAGGGTGGCTGTGTACACCATTTGTTAATGTAACAAAAATTAAAGAATGTAGAGTAAAATACTCAACGGTTATAAAAAGATACACGTTTAAAACATACATATTTAATTATTACAGAATAAAAACTAGATATAAATATATAATGATAAAATTAGTGATAAAAATTAGCTAGATCAAATCAAATGCTCAAAATGGTTCCTTTCCTGTTAACTACATAAAATCATTGTCTTTTCAAAAGGATCTTTTCATTTTAAAAGGAAGTTCTACCTCGAAAAGAAGCTACAATAATTTTTCTCATGTTGTCGACAATAGTTGGTCGAGTTTTGTAAACACTATCTTTAACATATCCCCATAAAAAAACCGACTAGATAAAATCAGCAGCATTTAAGTATTCTATTAATTGGAGAATGTATACTGCATTCATTCCATTCACCAACTAATAGAATCATATCAATTCTCTCTGATGTAGGATAAGTTTGCATTTTCGGCAAATTTCTGAGATTTTTTTTTGTTTTAACTAACACAAAATGATAACTAGTTGTTAAAGTTGGACTAATTAGACAGCTATGTTGAAGTAACGTCAGATATATCACAGCCACCTAGATTTTATCAAATAATAAAGATCTACTCAGATCAAATCATGTAAATGAAAATATCTAGGAAAATCTTTGTTTGAGGGGTAGGCAACCTTAATAGTATTTTGAAGAGACATGAATTCTCCGTTAAATATCGGAATAATATACTGGGTGTTCCATTTAAAATAAAAGAGTAACATGCTTTTAAAGGTGACCAATGTTTAATATTAATTCTGTCCCACCCTGAATTGTAAGATTTTTTTTTTGTTTACTTTCTTTATAAAATAATAAACAATCTAAACAACTAACAAAACCATAACTCGTGACAGGATAATTAAAATGTTTTAAAGTATCATATTGTCAGGAAAACAAATATATAATAAATCACAGACTCACCAAATAATCCCTGAAGCATTGACCCTGAGCGGAGGCGTACCCTGTAAATCTCTCTATATTTTTAAAAAGTGCTCTGAATTAACCTACATACGCTCACAAAATTTGATTTCCATACAAACTGCCGTTCTCTTTAGAGCCTCCGCGCCGTATGAGAGGCGCCACCCTGTACAGGGTGGGTCAAATTCGACGCTTTTAAATGGAAACACCCTTTTCTATAGGAGATAGACAAAAACTAACAGCCGCACGGGCAACAGAATAAACACAACATATCGATCCCGAGATTCGAGGACCCTGGGGCCTGTTCCCGCCGCTGAAGACCCGGAGGTACCGTCCCAGACATAATAATAATAACTGTTGTCACACGGCGTACGGAACCTCATGATCCCTGCCGTGTGCGACGTTGCGACATTACGAGGATTCGCGTCCCTGCTACTATAGACATTACGGGATCCCAGGATCCTGCCAAGCAACATTAACGGGCCTATCCTTGCGCTTCCTCGCTTTAAGCAGTACTAATCCTACTGAGAACAGAAATTCACTAATCCACCTTAAAGCTTACGTGGCTATCATATTTTTTAAAATTAATAATTTACTTTATCAACAGAAAAATTGATTGTCTTATTTGGGACACCCTCTCTTTTTCTCTGAAAATTAATTTAAAATTACCTTTCATCAATATAGCACACTTGATATTTTGTTATAATCCCTTTCGAAATATAAAATTTTAAAAGTTCGCCACTTTTAACTTGTAGGCTTTGGACCTTATTGATGATATGCCCTAATGCAACTCGAAAACATATTTTCCAGCAAAACGACGCACCGATTTTGAACGCTGAAGTTATCAGCAAATTCCAATTTCAAGAATAATTGAATAGCTTACCAAAAATCCCAGCCGTTGGCCGTCGAGGCCGCCTGACTTAGTGCCCATGGATCTAATCCTATGGATATATTTGCGGAGGAATAAAGGTTCCTTATTCTTCCGTATAATCTGAGACAAAAATTAGAAATACTTAGCAGTTATGGAGGCTATCTTTCACCCCACTGAGTAATGAATTCCGCGAAGTGTTCAAAAACTGCCCGTCTGTCCATAACAGAAGACGGTCGCATATATCGAACACCTGTAGCAAAATCTCATGTCTATAGTTTGCTAGCAAGTTATTTTTATTGTTATTACATATATGTTTACGCAAATTATATGTTGGTTTAATATATTTTAAATTGTTATAAAACTCTGCATCTCTCTATAATTAATAAACTACGACACTTTAATGAGATGCTCACAGCTAATTGACTTTAACTGACATTCACGCCACCGCACTCAAAACTCGTACTGTGCGTCGGAATATGTGTAGATTTTTCCTGCATTACAGCCGGTGCCATTCAAAAACGACTTATTTTCGGAAGCAGGCGAATTTTTTCGACTATATCTCGAAGAGGAATTGAGCAAAATTTCAAGTGTGTTATATTTTTGGAAAGGTAATTTTAAATTATTTTCAATAAATAAAAAATATACAGGGTGTCCCATATAAAAGATCAAAATTTTCTGTTGATACAAACTCTAATATGTATTAATTTTAAAAAAATATGTTAAAAGAAATATAAATTCTAAAATAAACTCACGTGCTAGAATGTTTTTTGGATCAAGTTTTAATTTAGATTTAAAGTACAATAGTAGATAAAAATGCATATTTTTGAAAAACTCCGAAACGGTAACAGATATTGATGTGCGGTTTTTCACCATCATGTTCCTACATACGCTCAGAAAATTTGATTTCAATACAAACTGCCGTTCTCCTTAGAGCCTCCGCGCCGTATGAGAGGCGCCACCCTGTACAATAAATCCGCAACGAAGCTTTAATAATCTGTACCGAGAAAATTGATACACTAACGAAAAAACTAACCCAATTCAAAGAGCAAATGTGTTTAGACAAGCATGTTTACGTATCCTGAGACGGAAGTCATAGATACGCTTTGCATAATTTTACGACCGACTTCACAAATACGAGTAACTTTGTTAATAGTAGAAGTTTGTTTATGCGTAAACAATTCGAACCTTTTAAATAAATTAATATCGGACGAAGGCAGATAACGATCTGAATTTCTAATATTCAGTTCGATAGCCGTGTCGATTAACACTTAATTTGTTAATTGAAAGAGATCTGAGAATATGTTACGTCACGCTATCTCGGAATTTAATCTAATAAATATGCTAATGTAGGAGCCAAATAAATCAAATTAGTGCCTGACGGTCAAATTGTAGCTTCCGAGGCAAAAGGGAATTAAATATTTATTATTTTGTTAGAAAAGATAGCAAAGATTTATTTCTTGGGCAATTGTTTATAATTGAATTTTAGTTAGTTTTTATGCTAAGTAACTTTGATGCAATCCCCTTTCTCATAAAAATATTACATTTCCAGAGAAAATAAAATCCACGAATATACTAATATATAAAATCCTTAAGTGACTGACATACTGATTAATCACGATCCTGCTCAAACCACTCAACGTAAGAAGCTCAATTTTGGTATACAGGTTGATTCTAGAGTGTAGAGGTTCGATAAGAAGGGATTTTTCGAAATTCCAGTTTCAAGGGGGTGAAACCACCACTTAAATATTACAATATTTTTTATTTATAAAACGGTCAAGTTTCCGAAAAAACGCTTAAAGACGTTTATTTTATTTTGTTTTTTTACATATTTTAAAAATGTATACAGGGTGTTTCGAAAAATCTCGTCATTGATTAATCACGATCCTGCTTAAAGCGCTTGACGTAAAAGGCTGATTTTTGGAAAACAGATTGGCTTTAGGGTGTAGAGGTTCGATAAGAAGGGATTTTTCGAAACTCGAATTCTAAGGGGATGAAACTATCCCTCAAATATTAAAATATTTTTTATTTAAAAACCGGTGAGTTTTTCGGAAAAACTCTTAAACATTCAACTATATAAAACTCTCAAACAACTATTTTGTTGTTTTACATATTTTAAGATTTTTTTATAAATTTATACAGGGTGTTTCATAAAATATGACCATTGAGTAATCACGATTCTGCTTAAACTGCTTGACGTTTTAAGCTGATTTTTGGCAAACGGATTGACTGTGGGGTGTAGAGGTTCGATAACGAGGGGTTTCTCGAATCTCAAATTCCAAGAGGGTAAAAACGCCCCTGAAATATTACAATATTTGTTATTTAAAAAACGGTTAGTCTTTCGGGAAAACGCTTGGGCAAGAATAATTTATTTGTTTTTTTACATATTTTGAAATTTTTTAAAAAATCATACAGGGTGTTCCAAAAAGTTAGATAATTTCTTAACCACGATTCTGCTTAAACTGCTTGACGTAAAAAGCTTACTTTTGGCAAACGGATTTTTCGAAAGTCAAATTCCAACGAGATGAAACTACCCCTCAAATATTACCAAGTTATATAATAATATCGCCATATTGTTTTTTCTCATGCTGACATAAATGTGAGAAAATTTTATCCAGTTTGTATGTTAATGGAAATTCTTGCTTTGCTTTATCATCACCATTACAAATGATTAATTCGACGCGAACGAAGTCGCTTGTACACGCTAGTTTATAATAAAATTATCTTTCTTTATTTGTTTTTTACACCGGGTGATGCATCCTCGTTGGAAATATAGGAAATCCCATGCAAATTTTGAACTATCTCAATATTGGCGCTCTTATTAATCTTACAGCTTAACTACTCTTACAAATATGTTTTTTAAAGGTCTACCTATGCTGAATAACAATTTTGGACAAGCCAATGTTAAGTCATTTAAGAAAAACTGCATCTATTTTTAAATTAAAACTCAACATATAACAATGCAAAACCATTCAATTGTCGGCATGTTGTTGTAACTAATAAATAAATATATTAAACAACTTTAAAATTTTACTCTTATTTTACTTTCACATAATAAACGCTACACGAGTTTCAATCAACCCTGACTAACGAGTGCGACGACGGCGACGGCCGCATAATAGGCATTTATTTGCAATCCAATTAAAAAAATCAAACCAATTAACCAAAAACACAATCACGCATCCAGTCCGCCACTTGCGATTTGCATTTTGTCCAGTCGGCTGTGACATGCCGACCATTAAAAACAATTGATAGGGTGCTAATAAGCTGTCAACACAAACTTTAATATAGCGGGCCACGACGACAACAATGTAAATAATTATTCGCATTAATTTATTTGTGCGGCAAATGCGAAACAGTATTTATAAAGATAGAGTGAGTGGTTAATGGACATATACAGGGTGATTCGTTAGTAGTTGTCCATTAGATATGAAAAAAGGTTAATATAAATGTTGCATGGTTTAAAAAGGTGCTTCTCCTAAAACATTTTGTTGTATACAGGGTATACTTTATCTTAATATCTTAACCATCTAAGATTCGCTGATGACATAGTCCTAATTGCCAATAGTCCTGAAGAACTACAACACCAAATTAATGAACTAAATACAGCCAGCAATAAAGTGGGTCTCAAAATGAATTTAGCAAAAACTAAAGTAATGTACAAGAAACTAGTGGAAAGAAAAGACATTCTAACAAATAACACAGCACCGGAAATAGAAGAAGAATATACAGGGTCCGGCAATAGTGCGTCGGGCATCTGTAGCTCCTAGAATAAAAAACTTGGGAATTTTGTTTAAGTGCAAACCTAAAGTATGTACTAGGATGTATTTCAGGAAAATATTTTAACTTCTATAGGATGGCCCAGAAAAGTATGAGTGGATTGGGATTATTTTTTTAAAATGGAACAGCCTGTATATTATTGCATTTTTGACTTCCTTTCAGACCACTTTACATAATCCTAGGATATGAGTAATAATATTTTGATAGTTTCAGAGATATTAATAAATAAATAAAAAATGTATGTTTTTCAGCCTTTCTTAAAAAACAATATTAAAAATACAAGAACTGCCCTCAAATCAAAACTTCATTAGGTATTTAGTTTAGATAGTCTGTACTTACTTTGCTATAAATATGGTACTTGTAAATCATACAGGACGTTCAAAATTCTACGCCAAACTTTCTAAAATATAAAATAATTTTTCTTCGTTATTTTAAATGGAACACCCTGTATATTATTTTTTCAGTAGATTGAGAATTAAGAAATGAACATTTTTTGTATTTAGAGTACTTCAAATTTTTTAATGGTTTCGTAGATATTTGCGGTTTTATATTTCATATGGCATTTTCTACAGTAAATGTTTATCAAAGCCACCCAATAATTTTTCTCTCGTATTTTTGCCACTGAGAGAGCCATATGAAATAATACTGCGTGTATCTGGGAAACCATTAAAAATTTTGAAATACTTTAAATACAAAAAATGTTCATTTTTTAATTCTCCATCTACTAAAAAAATAATATACAGGGCGTCTCATTTAAAAAAACAAAGAAAAATTATTTTATATTTTAAAAAGTTTGGCGTAGAATTTTGAACATTCTGTATGATTTAAGATTGCGATATTTATAGCAAAGTAAGTTTAGACCATCTAAAGGAAATACCTAATATAGTTTTGATTTCAGGACAGTTCTTGTATTTTTAGTAATTTTTTTAAAAAAGGTTGAAAAATATATATTTTTTATTTATTTATTAATATCTCTGAAACTATCAAAAAATATTTACTCATATCTTAGGATTATGTAAAGTGACCTGAAAGGAAGCTAAAAATGCAATAATATACAGGGTATCCCATTAAAAAAAAATCATTCCGATCTACTCACACTTTTTTGAGCCACCCTATAGAAGTTAAAATATTTTCCTGAAATACATCCTCGTACATACTTTAGGTTTACACTTTAACAAAATTTCCAAGTGTTTTATTATAGGAGCTACAGATGCCCGACGCACTATTGCCGGACCCTGTATATAGAGGGTGGTACGAACTGTATTCCGGAAACTTCGGCAGCATATTCTGCAGATAAAAATAAGTTAAAAAGTTCGTAAAATGTATGTTCTAAAATGCTTAGTTTCGGAGATACAGGGTGTAGAAATTTAATTTTTATTTCGATTTTTTCCAAATAATTTATGAAATAACGTCAATATTTGGATGGAAATTGGCGTCTGGGAGTTTTTTGACATGAGAAATTAGATTTTCATGTCAATATGACTCCTACTTGTAGAGGGCGCCACCTACATATTTTTTAACTGGTTTGAAGAGTAATAACTTTTCGTCCATACCTGTATAAAACTACTGAGTAAAAAAATATACATTTACAACTTTTACTACATAAAAAAGGTCTCTTGGTAAAAATCGCTAAGAGTAATAGTTCTCGAGATATTTGGAATCGAAATAATAAATACCTGTCATCATTGACATAATTAAACATGTTGACTAAATAGTTACTAAACTGAAATCATTAATTTGAAATCTTTTTGTGCCAAAAGTTCAACAGCAATTGCTTAATCATCATTTTTTCGCAGAAAAAAGTATGATTAATTTAAAAAAATAAAAATTTATTATTTCAGTCAAATAGCTATACTCAACGTGTGCTTATTTTTTGTCAATAATGACATGTATTGACTATTTCCATTCTAAATATCTTGAGAACGGTTACTCGTATCGATTTTTACCAAGAGACATTTTTTACGTAAAAAGTCATGGAAATGTATATTTTTTTCAGTCAGTAGTTTTATACCGGTACGGACGAAAAGTTATTACTCTTCAAAACCGTTTAAACACATGTAGATGGCGCCCCCTACAAATAGGAGTCAAAATCAAATTTCTCGTGTCACTAAACTCCCAGACACCAATTTTCATCGAAATATAGACGTTACTTCAGAAATTATTTGGAAAAAATCGAAATAAAAATGAAACTTCTACATCCTGTATCTCCGAAACCAAGCATTTCAGGACATACATTTATACGAACTTTTTTACTTATTTTTATCTGCAGAATATGCTGCCGAAGTTTCCGGAATACAGTTCGGACCACCCTGTATATATTTCGGACAACTAATACACAGCTCGGGATCTCTACTACTAGAAATCAACAGAAGAATTAAGTTAGCGTGGAGTACTTATCGAAGAAACTCAATCACGTTCAAATATAGAACGCCACGTATCTAAAGAAGAAAACATTCGACCAATGTGTACTACCAGTCATGACCTATGCATGCGAAACCTGGACATTTAAACGGATATCATAAAAACACTGCAGGTCGCACAACGCTCAATGGAACGAAATATGCTGGGAATAACCAAGAGAGACTGTAAAAGAATAGAGTGGATACGACAAAAGGCCCAGGTAATAGATGTCATCCACAGTGTCAAATCCCTCAAGCGGCAATGGACAGGACACCTCGCAAGAATGACAACAATTACAGTATAGTATCCACGAAGAATTAAGAGACCTAGAGGAAGACCAAACCTCAGATGGTACCTAGATGAACCTCAGATGGATATTAGCAAAATCGGAAATCGGAAATGGTTAAATAAGCTGAAAATGATGATGATGATGACACGGGGTATATATATGTGAAAAAAAGTAATGATGAAGACAATCCACATTCTTCTGTAAAGACCACTCACATCTTTTTGAATTCGACAAAAAAAATTGCATATAGTATACTATTTTTATTTAAATGAATATGCAGTGTTGCCATGCTATTTCTTAATTACTGAAACTTTGATTTATCCGAAAAGTGATAAAAATCCAAAATAAATTTAACTTTATTAATACTTACCTATATTTTTCTAAACACCAAAGATAACAAAATAAATCCCTCATGGAAGATTCACATTATCTTATGGAGGATATTTCTGTTTAAAAAAACACTATTTTTGTTTGAAGAGCTATGCAGTGTTGCCATGCTATTTCGTATTTACTATAACTTTGATTAAAACAGTGTATCAGAAACGTGGTAAAAACCTGGAGTGAATTTAACATTATTAATATTTACCTATATTTTCCTACACACCAAGATAGATAACAAAATAAATCCGTAAAGAAAAATTTAAGTCACGGAATATTTTGTAGGCCTGCTTTGGAAATATAAATTCCAATTTTTTTTTTCACAACTATACGATGTAGCGTTTATTCACAAGAAACAAAAAGAGCCCTCTAGCGGACAAACGAAGCACTTTTGTATCGAGGTAAACTGTGTCCAATGAAATTATTTTGATTCCAGAAATACTATTAAATTCCATAAATATAGTAGTTCTATATCCACGGAATTTCGAAATTCTCCAAATAAGTATTTTCATTAAAAAATCAAATTGAATTATTGAGACCGCCTCTATTTTTTTATGATAAAATTATATATATTATACGTATTTATAAATTAGACGTAAGTTACCAAACCTACTATAAATTACGATCTGACATAGGTTCCAAACATTACATAAAATATACAGAATACCACCAAAATAAAAAAGAGGCTTTCTTCTACCTCTTAATAAATAATTTTGGTAGATACTTAAAAAAGTTCTAAGATTGTATCCTGGGACTCCCTGTATACATATAAAAGGTACTTAATTACCATCCATTTTTTTTCGAAAACCTCTATTGCCTCTGATTATTACTATTCACCCTCGATTAGCATAACAATTGTTATTGTAATTGCACGGTTAAATAATTGAAACTTGCGGCGCCCGTTTGACAGAACACGATAATATTCATGAAACAAATTTACAATGGAACGAGATAGAGTCATCAGAGGCGTAGAATAGAGCTTTAATGCAAATGATAGAGTCGGAATATTGTTTTAAGGTAGCTTACAGGCATATCGAATAGATGTATCGGTACAAATATACAAATTATCTTATTTTGTATTTAGCGACAAATACACATGATGTGATTACACAGAGCGACATGTCATATTACAATTGAATTTAGTAATTAATCTGTAGAAGGTAGTAAAATAATTACTACTATTAATTTAAAAAAATACCAAAGCACTTTGAAAGCAAAAAACCAGATACATATTATAAACACTCAGCATAAATTGTCATTTTTTAAATGTCAATAATTCAGAAACGGTTACAAATTGACATAGCTAAGCTGCAATAATCTACAGGGCATTTTGTTTAAAAAAACAAAGTTGAAATATCTACCAGTAGGTCTGGCAACACCGTATGACCAATGATATTTTATTTTCTATATAGGCTTGGTGCATTTTAGTTCATTTCAAAAAATTCCGACCGCAGCGCTCGAACGGCAGAAATAAAAAAGTTCTTGCTCTGTATATCTCGCCGCGCCGCCGCCACTCCGTCCCGAGTGCAGTTCATGTTGATGGCATTAAAATAATTTTCAAATCAAGACTGCCATAATATTTAAAAGTATTTTAGAACTATTAAACACTCAGATACAAGGTTTGTGTGATTAAATGAAAATTAAGTGTAAAAGAACTCGAACTAGGCGTCGCGTTATGTTGTGAGAATTTCAAATGTTAATAAAATTGTCGAAAAAATGTTAACACGTAAAGGAGGGAGTAATTACGTGGTTGTTGGGTGCAATAACATTCATTAACTCAACTTTCCCGGATATTCAACCTTCCCGAAACAATATTTTATAGCTTTACAGCTTCTCACACCGACTTGATCAAAAGCAAACATGGATTCAAGCAGTTCGACCAAACAAGTGAGTAAACATAGTGCCCATTACATAATCAAAAAATTAGAGATAAATATACTAGGAGAGGATGAAATATAATTTGCAATATTAGTGGTATATACTTACTCTTATTTTTTAATCAACTAGTGCCTAATTTTTTATGAATGCCCGAAACAGCGTTACATCACACAAACCGAGTGTTTTATAGTGTCAATAGCTGCACTAGCAAAAAACTAAAATACTTAAATATTATGACAAAGCCACGATTTCAATATTATTTTATTGCGATCAACATGAACTGTAACCGCGACGACGTGAAATGCATAGCGAAAAATTCTTATTTCTGTCGTATAGAGCGCTGCGGTCGGAATTTTTTGAAATCAACTGAAATGCACCAAGCCTATAAGTAGATCTACTAATTCTTTTTCTGATCTATATTCTCCTTTTACATCTATTTTATATGAAATAAATTTTCTGTCAATTCTACTGCCGACATTTTGGCAGTTGAAATACAGCCTTAGGCACTGTCACCATTTTGAATCAACTAAGAAGCTTTTTGATATCAAATGCGTAAACACGGAATGTTACTTCAAGTCGCTTGACATCCTCTGACTTGATGAGTTCACTTGATTCGTGAAAACGCACTTTTAACCCTCAACTGGCGCGACAAGGTGAATTTCTGCACCGTTTACGGCGCGGCGTCCTGGGCGTCCATAGGACCCCAATTTTTTTTAAGTTAAAAATGAACGATGAAGAGATTTTATAAAAAGTTTGTTATTTTACCACTCTTTACAATATATTCAAACTTGCGAACAAACAATTTCATTCATTTTCAAGAAATTAATAAGAACGGGCACAAAAATAAAGTAAAACGAATTTTTTAAGAATTTTTGACAACAGAAATATAACTTGGCTAAGGCTAAGAAACCAATAGAAATTAAAAACATATATTTTATGATTTTCTCGTATTATTGAAAGTGCAAACAACTGAAATGTGAAGCTCGAGGTGAAGCTAAAGTAACAAAAATACATTATTTTCAACAAAACTGCAAACCTTGCATGTACATAACTTTTGCAAATACAGATCTTGCTAACATACGATCTACAGTTGCCGCACATGGATCGTGCACATTTAATTTGATTCTCCGTTTACATATTGTCGTTAATTTCACAAACTGACGTATCTCAAAGAAAGCCTGTTTTGAGATACAGCCACAAACTCAAACCTAATATGGTACTCTTTCATCTCACGAAGTGTCGTATCTCTGCATCCTATACCCTTTTCCGGCAAAGTAAATAATTTAGTATATGTTTATTTACTTTAACCGATATCCAAAAGTTAACAAAATCTTTAAACTTCCATTCTGAAAAACTATGAAATATGAGATACGGCACTTTGTAAAATTAACGACGATATATCACACTATTTTGTTTCTGGTATTGATTATTCAATTTTCTCTTATATCTATATAACAGATTCAGAATCGGAGTTATGGTTAATCTTCGGAGAAAAATCAATGTCTTGATGATGTTCATAGCACTTAAGTCTCTTTAAGTTCATCAAACGACTCAATTAATGCTTTGTAACGTTTTTAGTTCGTTACGTGTATTTTTTATATATGATTTATATGATGTCTGGCGTATCGTCATCGGATTCCGTATCGTTCAGGCCTGATAATTTATTTGGCACGCTTGGCGTAATTTTTACGTTCCCTAGTCGCCAACCCTGCTATCGTTTCATCGCTCTGTGGAGGCGCTGTCAACATTGCTTCTGTCAACTCTCTGTGCTGTGGACTGACTTTTGCTTTTAACGGTCTGTAGCCTAACCTAACCATCCCGGCTTTTAGAAATGGTGATTATTTAAATCTTGTTGTATAATCTGAATCAGCTGCTATTTCAAAGCAACAGGTAAAGATGAAATATTATCCTTTTAGATTCGAAATTATTACTGCATATTTTTAGCGTAGAGTTTTGGATGTCCCAACTTAACTTGTATTTGTATTTTGCTGGCACGTTGGCGTCCCTTTTCTTTTGTCCTCCAGAATGTTACATGGAAGAAAGGACAGTTTCATTGTTTATTATTGAGCCCTCGGAAGTAATTCGAGGTAGGTTTATTTTGTTTATTAGACCTTGTTTGGTTTTAAACAAGAGTTTCATATTTTTAGGGTCCAAGGTAAGGACTATTTACAAGGTACGGGCATTATCCAAGGTCCTAGTAGTATCCAAGGTACGGGTAGTGTTCCCGTGTACCGTTGTCTTATGGACGGACTGTGTCCAAGGTTATGATCCAAGGTTATGGTCCAAGTTACGGACATTATCCAAGGTCCTAGTAGTGTTCCAAGGTACGGGTAGTGTCCCCATTTTGCCACAGTATGGATATAGCGTAAGCCTCATGCTGCTTCGCTCTCATTTCTAAGCCTAGTCAGTAGCTACGGCTGTATTGATTCATGGTGTCCTCATTCTGGCCCCTTTTGTTGTTCCGGCCAACAGGATCGCCGACAGACAGTACAGAGATATGAGCCTATCTCACGCTGCTACTCTTCGAAACAGGATTGCCTCAAGAACAGCTAAGTGTAGATTTAGGTTCTGGTTTTCAGTCGATTTTCAGTCTTAACTAAATAACGTACATTTTAAATAATATCGTAAAGACTATATTTAGTGGTTAAATTATTAAGAACATTTATGTCGATTTAGTAGTTACAATATGATTTAGATTTTAGGTTTCATTACATTACGCCTTGTAATAGTATTACTTTTTTATAGATATTATTATTGCACTAACATCATATAAATTATATCAAATTAATTAAAGTAATGCTACATTTCATATATTCTCTTAAACTTTACATGTCTTGTATTTTATCATAGTTGTTTTCATAGATATTTAGTAAAATTCTTAACACCACTTTCGTTGACATATAACCACTATATTATTTATTAAAATTGTACAGTGCTATTTACCATCACAGTCCATCTTGAATAAATATAGTCATTAGTTTTAAGTAATATACAACTGTGTTTTCTTTCTCTGTACATGCCTGGCGCCCAATATCTATATTTTTTGTTTATTGTTATTGATTAGTTTTCTCTCTAGTGAAATACCTTATCCACGACTGCTCTCCGATGAAAAGCTGCCGTTCGCAGTGGTAATGTTTTATAAAAAAATGCTACAGCTTTCTCAAAATTAGGGTCCCCTTGACGCACACTTTTCGGACTATCACCATCCTAATAATGAAACATTCGTGGCGTGGTGGTGCCATACAGACCCCAATGAAACTTTACTTTCCGCTGGTAGAAACAATACTTGATAAAAACAAGTGCGCCTTTAACGGTTGCATATGGGTACCCTAAATTAAAGGTAAATGGCACGGCGAGGCCTAAATGTTAACGTAAACATCTTACAAAAGTTTAAATAGTGCTTGTGGTCCCCTGGACCCCACCACGCCAATTGAGGGCTAATGAATGACTCTGTATATTATTAAAATTATATATTTATTTTAAAAAGATTGTAATCAATACCTAGAATTTTAGGTTAGTACTACGCGACATAGGTATACCAGTTTTAGTACCGGACGGTATTTTAAACACCTCTTTAATCTCACCACATATAAAATTAACTTTATCGAACGTTGTTAAACTCCAATAAAGCACGGCGAAATGTATATTCGAAATACTTTGAGTTTTTTTACGAAGTTTATGGTAAAATAAAGAAGAAAACGGACCGGGGAGCGGCACTAAATTTCAAATTAAAGTATATTTAATGGTCTATAGTTGACGCTAAGTATGAAAAAGTGTGGTAGAGAGGCGGTTTTAAGTTACACGGTGCTGTTACTCTGCAGTTTTTATTAGCTTCCAGGCGGTCGCATACATCGCGACCGTTTCTTGAATTCTTCCCATTTTTCAAAAGTGCCTTTGTTAATTGCTTTAAATTTCGATTCTTTTTGCTAAAAAATAAAGAATAATTTAAAAATAAAATACTAAAAATATAATGTAATAAACTATAATGTAAAAATCTAATGGATTTTGGTGCTCTGATTCTAACGCCACGTCACCCCTTCTACACTTAGAAGCAACGGATTTTTTTATCATATTTAAAGT
The DNA here is from genome assembly GCF_002938485.1 of Sitophilus oryzae. Classification (NCBI taxonomy): domain Eukaryota; kingdom Metazoa; phylum Arthropoda; class Insecta; order Coleoptera; family Curculionidae; genus Sitophilus; species Sitophilus oryzae. Next base: position 80,690 of record NW_022145749.1, read on the forward strand.
TTGACATTTTTTTTATTTTAAGTCCTACTTTCATATTTTATTTAACAAACTGTATATAAACATTTATTCGTAAATTCAGTTTTTTTATAAACTTTAGTATTTGGTTTATTATACAGGGATACTCGAAGGATTGTTTTTTACCCTGTTTAAAACACCCCGTACAATAATTTCGTAGGCAAATGTTTCTAAAACATTATTTGTCGATGTGTAGAACCATGTCTTCTGAGCATTTTGTTTTTTGGCCCTTGGTTAATTTTCAAGGGCGAAATAAACTTGTCACCAACAATTTGCAATTTTTTCAATTATCATTACTTTTTGATCATATTTTTCAATATGACGAGGTGGCTTTGATGACTATTGTCGTAAGTTCATATTGATAATTACACTTTGTATACCTGCTATTGAATATGGTAGCTAGTCTCAAAGAATGTGCAAAAACCATTGCTCTTGTTGAAGATGGGCAAAATTATGAATACATAATGTGGTACTCTAGCCACATATGTACTCATCGCCACATATGTACTCACTACGAACTGATCGCTCTACGATCAAAAGGATAGTTGAACGATTTACGTTTTTAACTACTATTTTTATTAATAACATCAAAATCAGTCAAAGTCGCAGTTTTTGAGATATTAATATATTTATATTTATATTATATTATTATATTTTAGTTGTAACAGTCCAAATTTAGCTTCAACTAGGTTTAAAAATATATACCAATTTTGCTTACAAGTTGGATCAAACTCTTATTTATGCTGATAAATAAATTTATTGCATTTAATTTTTATAAACAAATATTCATTACAGCTATATTTCATTATCTTTCTTACTCTCCTTTGCTTAATTTATTTTGCTTTCCATGCCATATATCAATCAGTAATCAATCGGTAATGATCTAAAATATAATTAAAATTATTATCTTATGCTAATATATTCAAATTCACCAAAACATTACTTTATTTCCTGGACTTGTTTACGTTTCTGAATGTTAGCCTATTTGCCGTAATTTCTAGTAGTTCTACGGTACTGCTTGCCCTTGTATTATCTTAGAAGATTTATTAACAAGTGTGGATTGTCTCTAAAATATTATTTGATCCTATGTTTCATTATAGAGCCCAAAATGAAGTTATTTACCTGCATATTTTTTGAAATGTATCATTTGTTTATTTTCTGCAAATTGTAAGGTTAACAATTATTATTAATAATGTCATTTAAATTTGAATTGCTCAGATCAGTTGAGATTAGTGTATTCGGCGCACACACGCTGTTGTCAGGTTGAGCAGTACTTCCTTTAGGTTCTGATGTTTGTATTTTCTGATAATTATTGATTGCATAATCGACATCCTTTCCGTAATATTGTGTATGCATCGTCACCGGCATAAGGTTTGGTATGTTTATGTTTGAATGGTTATTGGAATTTACTTTTAATTCTAAGTATTGTTTATTTTGGCAATGTTTCTAAATTCCCAGAATATTAAATTGCAACTTTGCAGTATAAGTCAAATTTCTTAGGAGCGGAACTCTATCTGATCGATTTAGGTTTCCCATTTTTCCCTTCAGCTTCAAAGCAGGTGTTTTAGTCAGTGTAATTTGTTGGAATTTTCCTGTTTTACCCGTTTGTTGGGGATAATCACTGACTAGAACTATAAGGGATACTTTTGCTGTTTGTACCTTACCATTTAAAAGTATCTCTGAGCCGTTTTATACGGGATTTTAATCTGCTCGTGGCTGGTAAGTTTTTTTTTGATCGCCATTTTGTCTAGTGTGATTTGTACTATTAAAATTAATTCCTAACAGGGAAAGCCATTTATTTTATTTCTTTGTCATCGTCGATTTTCTTGGGAAGAGGAACATAAAACCACCACCTGTTCCAGTAATTTCTGCTTTCTGAATCCAGCAATTTGGACATCAACCTATTAGGAAAAAAAACTACATTTTTTGTGAAGCCCAGCAAGGTAACTTTTTATGCCATTTTCTATATTTCTACAGTTGCAACGTGTTTTTTAATTAATTATAGCTGTATGTTCCATTTGTTTCAAACTATCCCTTCTAGGTAACTTTCTTTTTATTTCGTAAACCTAATACCGCTCTCGGTTTTAGGGCTTTTTGGACTAGGATTTTTTACACCAGGATTTTTTTAAGACCAGGATTGTTCCCACCAGACTTTTAAGACCAGGATTTTTCCACCAGGATTTTTCTGGCTTGCTTTTTCTGGCAGACTTTTTGCAGTACGTTTCTCTGGAAGTGATTTCCCTCTACAGCACTCAGCTTGACAAATACGTCGCTAGATCAGATCGGAAGCAGAGACAAGTAAACGTTACTGAAAATTTTATCTTCCCCTATTTGTTTTTTTTTTCTTTTCTTACTTACCTTTTTTTTATCTTATATTGATTCAAGGTTCAAGAGTTCACGGTTCGGTTTTCAATTTTTTTAATTAAATTTAGTATATATAACGTCATCAAATTTGGTTAATTTTTTTAATTTAATATCATTATACAATACTCTATTAATTTATCTTAGTGTATTCATCCCTTAATTTTTTATCTTTCTAATATTTTTTTTTAGAACAAGTCTTGTTAGATTCCCAGAATATCTTGAGGGTTTTCTGGCTTATCCTGTGCAAAGCCAGTGGCGCTTAAAACCCACCCCATCTATTCGGCAGAGCTAGGGCCTATTTGCACGCACACTCCACAGTTTAATAAGAGCTTGTTTTTTTTTTATTTTTTTTTTGGTTCTCTATAAATTTTTAATTTCATAATTTTTCTCGTCAATTTAATAATTTTAAAATTTAACAATTTAACATTTTTTTTAAACCAATTTCCTGCAAAGGAAACGCGTGACAGTATGAGCGGCTATACATGCCTCCCGGCGCCAATTTTTTCAAATCAGTTTATTAATATTAAATTATTATTACCAAACGATTATTTTCACAATGAAGTTTGTGAGTTTAAAAATTAAATTAAAATCAGAAATACAATCTTGTAGTAAAATTGCATGTGTCCAGACATATTCTTGACAAAACTCCTTGTGTAAATTTACCATAATATATTTAGTAAAAAATGACGCCATGTCCCGTGACTTTATGACGAAGAACAGTTCAGGAGAGTCTCAGAGCGGGGGTGATTAGTGTTTTTATAGTTTAAGGGTAAGTATATTTTATTAATTATCTTTATATGTAGTTTCTGTGAATATAAAGACAGCTCTCTTAGAAAACACAATCTCCATTTATTATAATTATTTGCATTTTAATTTTAGCGATTATTGTAAACATAATTGTTCCATGATCTCTCTATATCGACATATTATCTCAAGTATTATTTATTCTTTCAGACTGTGTTTCGGCAGACAAATTTAATAGAGGACCGTAGTAGAGGACTTTATACATCCATAGTCTTTAAGTTGGTAAGTTGACTGTTTTGATTAGATACCTTTTTCTTGCATGTTTTTTTATTTTGTATCTAATGGCATTTTTGTCCCTATTTTGTTTAGGCTCAGAATTCCAGTAAGGTTCTTCTAGACAAGAAGAGAGGGCAATGAGTATCTTACATACATAAGTTTAGTTTTGTAACTTTTTATTAATCTTTATAATAAATATTTTAATTATAAACACGTATTTTATTAATATTTATTAATATTTACAAACGCTTTCTGAATTTACAAAAGTAATAATTGTATATTGACTGTAATAAAATGTTTGAATTTGTTGTTACTCTATAGTAATAGTACAAGAAGTTGGCGATTTTAAAAGATACATTTACAATGAATAATTAAATTTACTATCAAATACACATTTTTTACATAAATTCAGAAAGAATATTGATGAATATAAAGATATATTATAACATATTTACATACATGCCACAAATTAGCCATATACAGCGATTTTACAAACGAGTTGTAAAACTAAAGAAGGGATGGTAAATTTACTACAATGATCTGTGGCAAGAAATAACCATCAGTATTGTTATTAAATTCACAAATTAATTTTTTCAGTGCTTGACAAAATGTGCAGCTGAGTTTTTCTATCAATCCCATTTTTCCATCCACTATTTTAGAGATTTGCTAGCCACAAACTTTTAGTATGACCCAAGTAAAAAAATTATTTTAAAATATGAGCTTCATTTGAGCGACAAATGTTAGTAAGCCAGAAGTCAATCTTTAACTGTAAAATTTACTTTCAGACGAAATTTCCTTGACGAGCGTGATGGTAAGCGTCCACAAAAAATTTCAAATCAATGCAACTATTAATATTAATTTTTAAATTAATTAAAGATAATCATTGTAAAAAATATAACTGCAATATTTTTTAAAGAAATTTCAAGCAACACAATTTTTCTGTTGAGTTAGAATTTTTTAAGTGAAATATCTTGACTCGTTAACTGGCTTTAACTAATTATCAGTTATATTAAATGAACCGTAAAATTTACTTTAGAAGCAAAGTTTGCCGATAAGCGAGTGGCGCCCAAAGAAATATTTAACTTAAACGATTTCGTTCCGTCTTAGTTTATTAAGTTTGTTTTAGATAAACAAGGAAGTAAACTGGGGAACGTCAGACTTCAAATTAAAGTGTATTTATTCTGGGCAGGGTTGACATAAAGTATGAAAAAGTGTAATAAAAAAGCGATTTCGCGTAAAGCCGCGTTTAATATCCGCTGTTATATTTGTCTTCTTTTTTAATGTCTTAGTTCAATTTCGTGTCGCTCGTTACCTTCCAGCTTATAAGTAGCTGTAACTCATCTTAAACTGCCTATTTTATTTGACAAACCGATGTCCTAAAAATATACAGGGCTCAAAGGTAGGTGAATATCTCTTAAGGATTCGATAAAAAGTCGTTGACTATTCAATGCGATTTCCGTAAACAACTCTAGCTTCATACCTCTAATTTTGAAGTCTCTCCCATTGTTGTAGCAGTTTGATAGAATAACATTCTGAAAATTATATTTCTAAAATATTTTTCGTTTTCCCAATATAAGTTTTTTCACATGCTACCCGATGTGTTCTTTGTTCTTTATTCTTTCTCCTAATCAAAATTTTTGACTATGTCTAAGCTTAAGGTGCTTCTTAAGCTGTAAGTACAGAGGAAAACCGCTTGTGTATTTTGATGTACAAGTTGTTGGCATTGCTTGACAGTGATATTAGTGATATTACTTATGGTATTACTGGCAATGGTTCGAATTTTTGTCATTATTTGTGATACTACCAGCATTACTATAAAAATATTATAACTATAAATACATACATATTAGAGAAAAGATACATTTTATAACTACATTCCTATATGCAATTTTTTATAAATATACAGACTCTTAACAAACTTAAAATGATAATCCATTATTTGAAATATGTAATGTAAAATATAGTGGTAACGAGTTTTAAGAGAGAATACATCTTCGTCATGCATATTATTCTAAATATTTTATATTTTTTATTTATTACATAAGTATATACTGCTTATCTTATAGAGGGCGTCACACATAGACTTAAAATAAAATATAGACTACACTATTTACATCTCAACGCGGACAAACAACCTTTTTTGTACACATGTTTACTTCTGGGTACAGTCGACTGAGCCTTCCTCATCCAGCCTATGTTGTCACGTCTTTAATATTATCAATATTTTTTTCTTGTTATACACATATTTTGAGATATTAATACTACAGTTTAATAAAGTAGGTTTTAATATTCCATAGATGTATTAAATAGTCCTTATACTACTAAATTATAAGTCGGATACTGTTTAATAAGGATAAGTTCTTTACAATATGACAACACCGATTAGAGGCGAGGGAGCCTATTCATTCTTTTATTACCTTGTAGTACGTGTCGCACGTGTGCGGTAAAGCTTTGTTGCCGCTATCTCCCCGGCTGTATTAACGCATTTTCTTAGCTTGTAGTCCTTAAATGTTTATTTTATTGACATTTTCTGTTCAAAAACTATAAAATATGGTTCGCCAGTGCCAAATTTGCAAGAAATTTGACTTAAATAATCCATTTAAGTCTTGAAACGACTTTTGACCGGTAGGCAACTCTCAACTTACCCATTGGGAGTCAGTGGTGTTGTTGTAGAAAGGCGCTTATATAATATTTTAGTAAAATGTAAAATCTGAATTTTTTCTCTTACATTACATTATTTACTTACTTACATTGTAACAAAATCATAATTATAACCCTGTTAATAATTAATAATGTTTTTATTAAAAATATATTCCGGTTTATTCTAAAAGTATCTTCAGAATCTAAAATAACATACAAGAATTTTAAAATGATATTACATTATTAAACAATATTTTTTAATATACCGGGTCGTCTCAAAAGTGGTCACCCCTATAACTTTTTTATTTTTTCAGATAAAAAAAACAGATTTGTATGTTAGTATGTATATGACATAAATTAGGATTTATTGACGTATTCAATTGTTTTTGGTCTCTTCCTGTTTCACCGAAATGATTACATCTTTTGATTTTTAAAGGCACCCTCGGTATATTGCTACTTTATTCGATAAAAATGACACTCTGAATAGAATGACATATCATATGTCAACTTTTGACATTGTCGCTTAAAAACATATCCTATTTTAAATTTCAATCCAGGGTGCCATGGTGTTGTTAAAAACACTAAGTTTTAATCAAGGAGCCTTGGAAAAATAGTTTTGATCGTCTAATAGGTTTCGTGTCTTGTCTAGGCCGGTTAAAAGATGTACAAATCGTATTTTTAATCATACATATGTCAATTTTTCAAATGGAACAAGGGTGACTCATTAGCATATTTGGAAAAAGCATTTTTTTATGAATATATTGATACCACACACTTGGTATTTCGAGTCAAATTGTCGTTATGAACCGCGTGTTACAATTACAATTAAACCATATGCGAAAATGTCAAAAGTTGACATATTATATATCATTCTATTCAGAGTGTCATTTTCTATCGAATAAAGTAGAAATATACCAAGGGTGCCGTTTAAAAATTAAAAGTTATAGTCATTTCCGGTGAAACAGGAAGTGACCAAAAACAATTGAATGCGTCAATCAGTCCTAATTTATGTCATATACTAACATGCTAAATCTTGTTTTTTTATTTGAAAATATAAAAAAATTATGGGGATGAGCCACTTTTTGGACGCACCCGGTATAATAAAGACAGTACCGAGTTAAATAAATGTAGTTTTCATTTTATCCACTTCCTATCATCTTCCTTGCTTTAATGGAACAGATTTATGTTTTCTCTAATTTACATAAGACATCACTTAACCAGAAAAAAAAATTACAACAATCATATTTTTTTTCTCTCCCTGTCGCCGATTCTATTATATCTGTGGAATAGATCCTGTTTTGATTAATATTAGGGGTTGTAAATGTTTGACTAAAATTAATAATTTATTATTAATTTCAAAAATTACGTAATAATATTTTTAATTAAATTATAGCTTCATTAAAATAAAAAAATTACCCGGCTATGAGACGGAGAGTTCAGGTGTACTTAAGAAACGAAAGACAGTGTTGTGTTTCTCGGCAGAGTCGTCAGGGAACGACCGTTACGACAGAGACAACCTATCTATCGCTCGTGTCGCACTCGTTATAACCTAAAACAATAACACAACGTGAACACAACAATAACAAGACATTGTCTGACCGCATGTTCCAGCTATTTATGAATGAGATGCTCAGTCTATATTTTATTTTAAGTCTATGGCGTCACCTATATCTAACTGTTCGTCCGTATCTGGATAAAATTACTGAGTGAGAAACATTCGCTTTTTTACGTAAAAAAAGTCCCTTGGTAAAAATCGCTACAAGTAACGATTCTTCAGATATTTTGTATTGAAATAATCAGTACATGTCACCATTAACAAGAATTGTACCTGTTGACTAGATAGTTATCAGACTGTAATCATAAATTTGAAATATTCTTGTGCCAAAGGTTCAACAGAAAGTGTTTTCAATAGTCATATTTTTTATAGAAAAAATTATAATCAATTAAAAAAAAATAAAAAGGTCACAAATTTATTTATTTCAGGCAAATATCTAGTCAACATGGTTACTTTTTGGCAATGATGACACGTATTACTACAATTATCATTTATTATCAAGTATTACTAGAAACAATTTTTACCAAGAGGCTTTTATTACGTAAAAAAAGAGAGGAAATGTATATTTTTTACTCAAGCATTTTTTTTACGAGTAGGGACAAAAATTTTTGCTCTTCAAACCAGTTAAAAATATGTAGCTGGCGCACCCTACAAGTAGGATTTATATTGACATTGAAGTCGAATTTCACATGTCAAAAAACACCCAAACACCAATTTTTATCCAAATATCGACCGAAATTAAAATGAAACTTCTACACGTGTCCTGTATCTCCCAAACGAAGCATTTTAGGACATAACTTTATAGGAACTTTTTTATTTATTTTTATCTACAGAATATGTTGCCGAAGTTCCCCGACTACAATTCGGACCACCCTATACAGATTGTTAACTGGACGGTTACTTATTGGGGAACAGAATGGCAACACTGCCTACATTCCAAATGAGTATTAAGCTAAGCTGCCGACTCGTCCCGTCGTCGCCTCCGTCGTCTCTCGACGAGCGGGCCGAGGTTGCCATATTTCAACCATAAAGCTCTTGCCGCGAGTAATAAATTAACAACCGGTATAACTCGCATCTGAATAATAATCTCCTTAATGGAATTTTCATATTTTACAACAGTTTGTTAATTTCTGTTAATTGATATTATTCATCAAAAGGTCATAAAATCAAGCTGGGTAAAGAGAAACAAAATACGGAAATCAAACGCAGGATCCATTTGATATGGGTTGGAAATATGAGCGATATTTTCAAGGATAAAAAGATGTCCATATTGTCCATCAACCTAAAGAAAAAGGCTTACGACAGTTGCATTCTACCTGTCCTTACGTATGGCTTAAAGACTATAACAGTTACCCAAAAAACAACAGAACAACTACGAGTAGCACAAAGAGCCATGGAAAGAATCATGTTAGGAGTCACCATTAGCGAAAAAATACGGAACACCCACATACGGCAAAAAACAAAACTAATAGATGTTGTTAAAAGAGTGGTAAGTCTGAAGTGGCAATGGACAGGATATGTGGCAAGACAGGATCCAGACCGATGACCCCAAAAAGTCATTCTATGAAGACCTAGGGGAACAACAAGAAGTGTGGGTCAACCCAAAAAGAAATGGGTTGATGACGTCAGAACAGTGGCAGGGAGGCAATGGATAAGATTGTCTAGAGATCGCGAAGCATTGAAAAACCTTGAAGAGGCCTTTATCCAATACTGGATGGAACCAGGCTGAGAAAGAAGAAGAAGAGGATATTATTTACGTGTATATAAATATCGTTATTATAGATTTTTCCTCAAAAAAAGTCCATATTTCTTGGTATATATTTTTAACCCAAATTAAGTAGTAAACTAACGTGTTTCGGATAAATTAATTAAGAGAAATTTATATTCCTGTTGCTCATCAATTCAGCGATTAAAAATTAGTAACACGCTGAACAAGATTTATTGATACATTTGAATAATTCATGTCAATAAGAAAAAACATTTCAATAATATGAGAGGTTAGGCAAAGGCTAATTAGAATTTTTGACGTTAATCGATTATGATGAATTAGGTTTTGATAAAAGATATTTTATGATCTTGGAGAGTAATGTTGACAGAAAATATTTTACATTTTTCTTGTAATAACAAAAAAAAGAGATGCTAATGGATATAATGCAAGCTACTTTAAATAAAAGTTTTAGTATGTCGATGACTTCGGTAATGATATTTGTTTTGGGTTATGCCACTAATGCATCTTTTTATCAAGTAGATGTTACCAACAATCAATTTTACTCAGGGAAAAACTTATAATGCATAACACATGTGTGCTTTTTTATTTTGTTACATTATAATTATATAAATATTTAGAAAAAAATTGTAATCGTATTGTAATGTTTTTTAAAATATTTTAGATGCCTTGAAAAAGATTTACTTAAAAATCAAAACGTCGGAAAATAAATCTAAAAACACCTAGAAATCATTTAATTTTAATAAAAAAAACCTATACCCAAGAAAATCACAATTGAAATATTATAATTATACAGGGTGGTCCGAATGGTATTAGGGAAACTTCGGCAGCATATTCCGCAGATAAAAATAAGTAAGAAAGTTTGTATAAATGTAGGTATGTCCTAAAATGCTTCGTATCGGAGTGAACCTCATGCGTGTAAAAATTTAATTTTTATTTCGATTTTTTTTAATTTATAGTTAAAACACATATTATCTTGATAATATAGCATACGTAGTAGATTAAATTTACTAGAAAGAAAACCCAGAAAAGACCCAGTGGTTCTCAAAATTTAACTATTTTTTTTATTTTCAAAGTAAAAAAAACTCGGTTATTTCGGACTTATTTGAAAAACGGTAAAGGGAAAATATTTTTTTTATCGATATCTAGCAGCCCTGAAAATATTTGCACTTATTTAAGACTCACCCTGTATATTCCTACTTGTCATTTTTTTACTCTTTGAAAGGAGAGGTTCCTAACCTACTTTTCCATAAGTCCTAACGTAAAACGTAAAAATTATTTTTACCTTCAATTTCAATTATTTTTTAAATATTACGAATACAAAAAAAAACAAAAGTTAATTTATTGTTTTTATTAATTATCAATTTTTTTTTCATTAAATATGAAAACGAGAACAGTAGTATCAATTAAAACAAAATTTAAATTGTTTCTGTGCATAATATTAAGAAATACTCCTCGGGTGGCATACATATTCTAAATAGAGTACCTACCTATCGCATTTCTTGATCTTATTTGATTACATATTAGATAATATATCTATAGTGTAATCAAAAATATAGTTCCGTTCATGCGTAACTAATTAAAAAACTTGTTTAGGTCACCAGCCGGCATATCAAACAGACTAGAATAATATGTACTTTTAAAATATCTCACTTCTATGTTTGGATGTCTCCATATCTGACTTCGCCTATTTTAGTATTTGCGACTCGGATATAACAAATATTGCAAATAAAATATTTGTTTCACCACATGTGTCGTGTCTTTAGAGATGTGTGCAAATATTGTACTAGTATCGTTTGGACATTGGTACCGTGAGAACGTAGTTAACACCCTTATGGCTACACTGAGAATATTTTTCAACTAGCATTGATCATGTTTAGCTGAACCATGAAGAAACAGCTTGAGGTTAAAATGTAGAACGTGGAATGTTTGGGAGAGGAGTTAATCACCGCCACCTTAAAGATTTAGTGTGGCCAAAAGTATGACAAAAGCCAGTATAACAAATTATTTATTTTTCTTTAATATGATGACATATGGAGTTGGTTAATGGAAATGATCAGTACACGGACACAACGGTAAAGCTATCTCAAATATATGTATCTGGATGTTAAATAACACAGGTCTAGAAAAAAATGTTGGTGCTGATAATTCCATGTTATAATTTGGTTAACTAATCCCCAAGAAGTCATGTAGAGGGGTTAAAATAGTGAAAATACGTGCAGGCTCATAACTATAGGTATTTACCAAAAATAGTTATATGTACATATATCGATATATTTAACAGTAACTGTTTAGTAAACTTTATTTCCTCGCTGCCTTATATAATATAAAGAGCGAATGTGTATGTTGTAAAAAATTACCTAAAAATTGTTTCTTTTTTGTTTTTAAGCGACAAAGTCAGGAATCATTTATTTAATTAATAGTTGTGAAAATAAAGATATTTATATTTCAATACGTCAAAGGAGTATGAAATATGTCACTTTAATTGTCAAAATTAGAAAAAAAATAATTTCATCACATTATTTTTTTGCCATTGTGAAAAATTTAAGGAGATAAGAAGGCTGAAAATTACGAGGAATTAGTTGTAGACCTGTTAATGAGCTTTAAAAATCTTCGATGTAATATGAATATCAAGGTACATTATCTACACATCCACTTAGATACAGGAATGGGTCCTAAAGCCTTGGATCAAGTCAACCAGATGATGTCATATAAATATACCTATATAGATGTTCACTTCTACGCTGTTTAAATGGTATAAAATGTTTTATCAAAGTTGACTTGGACGGCTTCGCAGCCAGCCTACTTACTTACTTTGATGCAACTTTGATGTTAAAACGCCCTACAACTCGACTTTGATCAAAATGTCAATACTATACAAGCAGCGTACAAGTAAGACATGCGCAGCATTATTATAAGTTCAGTTATATGGCAGCATCCAAGTGTGCTTGGTCCAAGTACCTTTGATCGTGTCATCCCGCCTTTTTAGGACCACCAGCGTAAAAAATTAAAAAAAAGTATCTTTTAGCTTGTAAAATAATCTCATTAATTAACTTAAAATTGTTTATTTTCCTTGAATTTATTGATTCTTCGACTCGGGATAATTTTCAAAATATTCGTGCCCTCAAAAAAATTTCCGAAAATAATTTAAGCTCTTGTGATATTATAAGTGAAAATTGGCTATAATCATTGCCTATTACCATAGTAATAGTAACAAATTAATCGTACTGAACAATTATATTAATTGAATTTAATTTAAGTGATAATAATTTTAGATTAGTTCAGTCAGTTCAAGCGAACTTGAAGTAATTTTATATCAATTAAGTTATTATTAGTTTATTACGCAAATATATTCGTTGAAAATAGCTTAAGTGTCGTGTTTCATTCATTTTCGATAATTCGAATTCTTTGGGGAATCTTCTTTAGATTTTATCTCATTAAAACAAACACTTTAAACCGAAAAGGATGTTTCTCGAAAAAAGACGGGGTAATTTACAAAAAATATAAATAAAAAAATTGAAACAAAAATAAAAAAAGTTTGTATTTATTTTTTAATTTTTACTAGTCTATGTTAGAATTTACTGGAGCCTGCTATTATAGTTATATATTATACTAATATTATACTAATATATTATAGTTATATATTATACTAATTTTAAATTAGGCCTAACTTCTATTAGCTGCCCGTAACTTACTAATATAATCCTAATATTAACTTACTAACAGGTAATTAAAAAAAAAATCCGGAAATCAGAGCCGATCATACAGCAGCTGACAAAAAATCTGACTTGGGACATTCAAATTTGAAAAGACATATTCACCAGTCCAACACGTAATTGTTAGCACTTCTTAGTGATTGTTATCATTTACTGGATTTCCGTCTCAGTGTAATTTACACAGTTTTGTTTTTGAAATTTTGCATGTGGCAAAATTTAATTTAGGCAAATTTTATGTTTTATATAATCTTTGTAATTTTATTAGTAAAAATGACGCAAAAAACAGATAAAGTCTATCCAACGACGAGTCTCCCAAAAAAATACAAAAATTACAATTTATACCTGTGATTAAAATGACACAAACTGTCACTGTCACCTTTTTCTCAGAGATTATATATTTCCTATTTAGTATTTATTTAATATAATGTATTGTTTATTCTTACTATTTATTTATAAATTTGTTTATACGTTACAATGACGACATTGGTAAATATTTAACACTTCTTTTAAAACATAAAGACATTAATTTGATTTCAAAATACGTTTGTATAACAATTAAGGTTTATCTATTTGGACAAACTGTGTTTAGATGTATAAAAACGTATATAAATATTCGAATGCAGGCTGTTTTGGTTAATTTGGAAATCGTCCAGAAAAAAGATGTGTTTTTGTGTGCATAATTATCGTTTACATTTGTACGGGCAGATGATATAAACATAACACTGTACGGATGGAAACATTTTTAAGTTAATTTAGGAAACTGCAAATATGTTTGTTTAGGTTAGGTTGTAAAAGGAATATATGGAAAAGGCGGATACGAATATCTTTAATAACTGTTTTTCCTATATTGTTAATGTTTTTGTATTGTAAAACTACAGCATATTCACTAGACAGCTACCAATCGCTTTCGAGAGTCGGAACTTTTGACGCAGATAGTTTCTAATTCACAAGTAAATGATAAAGCAGTCTTGCCAATATATTTGATAAGAAGATACAAAGACTCCATGTCGATTTTATGGTTTTTGTGATTTGGCATCTTCGCATATTTCGACAAAAGAGGTTATGAACAAATTTGTAGAAAATGATATTCTACTAACTGCGTCAAAATTGTTTACTCTCCAATTTTTCTATTCTTTCTTAAATTTTAACTAAAGTGATTGGGCTAAATTACCGAGATGTTCGATTTTCTAATGTTCATAATAACTAATGTTCTATAATAATATAAATCTATGGATACTGACTGCCTGCTTGTATGTGTACAAGAACAGTTGCAGCAGGTGAATGAAAATGATCAGCTAGCAGTAAATAACCTGTGCTAAAATCTTCAGTGAATATTTTTCATTGATGTATAATAGATGCCTTAACATTTGATTCGTCAAGTATTAATTTTATTGTTTTTATTTTTACATTTTCTGCGCTAAAATTTAAACTATATATATAAAAATATATATTTTGAATTTTCATATGGCATTCATATTGGGCTTACAAAAGTGTTTCCTAAAATTCATAATACTATTTAAAAAACTCTACATATTTTGGTTTGGTTGCTACAAATGAAGATTCTTATAGGATTTTACAGAAATAATGAATGTTTCCGTATTGCGAACAACAAATTTATATTACAACCATCATACGAATAATATACCTAATGATGATTCACTTATATATACACTTATATTTAAGTAAGTAAAAATATATAACCGCATATTTTATTATCCGGTAATCTTACTGTAAAAGAATGTATGATTCATTCAGTCACTAATCTACCTAGTGCTTCACAGACGGTAATAGAAATGCAGAGTCAATATTCTATTCTGTTATATTCTATTCTATCTAAAATATTGGAAATAGTAATGCTTCTTTTCATTTCTTTTGAAGGACGAAAAAAAATCGAAAAGAAGCATTACTACTTCCAAGATATAGAAAAGACAAAAAAATCCTGAAGAATTCCTGAAGAAGCAATATATTAAATGCGAAACGTCGTGTATAAATAAAAACAAAAGATTTTTGCTTTAATTGATCCTAGCTCAAGAAACAACAAATAAAATATATCGTTTATATTAGACTTCTAAGGCTCGGTGTTTTCAGTTATAGATAAATAGCTTTTATCTAACAAATAACTATCTAAAAGATAAACAATCTAGAACCTGCTATCTATAGGATATAACATTTGGGTATTTTCATACAAAATAATCCAAAAGATAACAATTTGGAGGACGGGCCGCCTACGGACCGTTAGACACTCCGTAGAGAAAGTGTTGCCAATATAAGATATCTGAAATTGAGATGGTTATATATGAAAAGTCTATGCAACAGACAGAGACAAAAACTGGGAATTTCAAATCGTTAGATTAAAAAGTGAGGTTATTATTCAGTTGTCAAAAGATCGTCAAAATGAAAATAAAAACAATAAAATTCAACTAAAAACTAAAATATATTTTGTGTTCAACTCTGACCAGTTCTATTATAGTATAGGTTAATTAATTTTACCTTTATGGAAAAAGGGAATCAGTTTCAACAGTAGTTGTGAAATAGATCTGTTGATGGAATGCGATTTATAAAAAATTAAAACTAAAAAAGTACGAAAGAAAAAAGTATGTGTAAGTAATTTATAATGTAATTATATGATATTACTGTTATATTTATTATTTTAACATTTTAGTACAATAAATTGATAATAGAAAATATGGAAGAAACTGTTGAAGTGCAAGCAGATCGAGATTTATAGATAAATCCTAAATCCACAATCTGGTAAAAAAATAGCATAAGGATGTTAGTAATAACAAATAAATATGTATTGTTGTAGGGCTTCTTAGAATAAAGAAATAGATAGGATAGCATCGATGATTAATTAAGGTGAGTTTTTATTTTATAAAATAGATAAATGTACTTATATTATTTTTCTTTAGAAAAGCACGATTGATACCCCAAAGTACACCCCATTGTACACCCCAAAGACCAGTAGTAGGGTTTTATCTCCTCATTTATTGGTATACTAGTTGAAGCCTGGCGCATCCGCCACGACAGTGACAGGAAAAAAATACTTTTTTTTAATTAAATGAAAAACAAAAATCCGGCGACAATAGTTTTTAGAAGAGCCAGTTAGCTATCTTTTAGTAAAAAGCAACTTTCTAGAGCAAGTCGTTACTTCAGTAGAGACGACACAGATAAACATTAACATTTTATATATGTAGATGATTTTAGATACTTTTGTCTTGATTAATAATAAATTAAGAGCACCTATAATAATAGTTACATTAACACATATGTACAAATATTTTAATAAAAAAAATAAATATAAAACAATTTTGTCATATTACTTTTATTTTTAAGAACTCAAAGTGATTGAACTTCAAAAAAACCAGGACAAAATAAAGGAAAAATATTGTGTAAACAAAGTTGATATTAATAAACCTTTTAACCGTAAAAAAGTTGAACTAACTGGAATTCAAAGAAGGTGTTTTAAAAAGGTTTAGCTAGAGAGTTACTGCAAAATAAAAACACTAAATCACCACAATACACCAAAACACTTTTACTTTTACACTGAACGCGCGTTTCGCTAACCATGTTAGCATCATCAGCAGATGATTATAAACTATCAGTTTCTAATCATCAACTGTCAGTTTATAATCATCTGCTGATGATGCTAACATGGTTAGCGAAACGCGCGTTCAGTGTAAAAGTAAAAGTGTTTTAGTGTATTGTGGTGATTTAGTGTTTTTATTTTGCTGTGTAACACCAAAGGTTCCAACCCTCAACTGTAATAGAGAGTTACTAAAAAATAGCATGAAGAAGATAGGTATAAAGTATAAGGTACATAGTGCAAGAAATTAAATTAAAATTGTAACACAAAAGAAATAAAAGCAAATGTGAATTGAATAACAGGTTTTCTAAGGTTCCTGTTATAATATTAATGAATTAAGATATGCGAATTAAAAATGAAATAAATAGTTTGATTAAAAAGTTTTATTTATTTTTTTCCTACTTTAGAGCTTTATTAAGTACGTAATGATTTTTAATTGAAGGGATTTAAGTAAAATAATTTATAAATTGCCGTTGAGTTATATTTTTACTCGGTAATTGTACATATTTCATCACTATTATCCTGAGTTAATGCATTCTTTTCGTTCTGATGCTCTAACAGAGGCTCCTTTTATTTTGTAACACGCCTTATAAAGTCTGGCACTAGCAACAATAGTTTTTTGCACCATTTCAATGTGTTTATTAGTGTTTATACGTTCTAAAATGGTTATAGTCTACATACTCAGAATAGGTAAGTCTTTTCGAAATAATCTAAAATCGAATTTATTGAAATAAACGAAATTTACAACAGTAACAATGTCTTAGGTTATGTTAAGCAATTTTATTAAATAAAATCAAAATCACCTCATGTGTCAAGTTTTTATCCGACAAATAAAGCGCTATTTGGCAGTTCAGGTCCCAAATAGGATATCTGACGGATAAGGTTATTTTATCTAATAGATATTGGTATCTATAGGTGAAGATACACTTTTTTCTGCTATCCATCAAATAAAATATATCTGGCGGATTATAACGCGCTATCTATACCTGAAAACACCGGGGGTAAGGGTGGCTCCAACGACGTCCGGTAATCCTGCTGTTAAAACATAACAATTGATTTTTATATTTAAAAACCAGCTGTTATCCTTTAACAGCAGGATTACATTGCAGCCACCCTTAATCATACATATGGATATATTTTACGTCTTCATCTATTGCGCTTATGAAGCGTTCTTATAGATTTGTCCTTTCCCGGGACCCTACTTGTCACAAAAGCACATTAACAATGGAAAATACTTCCAGGAAAATCACAAGTGTTGTGCGATGCACAATATTGTATTAATTTTGTACAAAATACTGGAAAATTTATTTGGCAACATTTTATCAATTTTATATTTTTTCCATTTGATTTGGAATGTTTAATCATTGGTTAGCAAAATAAAGTAGGTATTGTATTAGTCACAGTCAATAATTAACGAATATTTATCATCGCATTTTTAATATTTTATAGATGATTGATGTAGAATTTATATGGTTGAAAAGGTACAAAGTAAATCCCGTTAAGGACAACACCAGAATCTGTCATAAAACTCATAACATTATTTTCATTGTACGACGCTTGTTTTTTTGAAGGTTTTATTTTGACCTTCAAGCTTTCATATTGCAAGGGATGCAAGTGTGTTATTTAACTTTTAAAAAATAATGCTAAAATTTTGACAACCGCTGGCTACAATCGGTTGTCAGCGGCAATTACTCGGATCTCTGCTTCTTCGACGCCCTGTGTTGCCCACATCGACAATAAAGTAAGTAAATACTTTACTGAAAAGCGTCTTTCAATATACCACACCACACACAACCCCTGGGTTATGTAGAGGTATTTTTCTTCGGGGTTCAGCTATTATCCAACAAAATAAATTAGAAGAAAAAAACTTACCATTAAACCAAACCAAATCTAGCATTAAAATAATTGAACAAATTAAAAAGGATAGGCTGTATAAAAATACTGTTACATTTTTATCGAAATGGTAAGCAGTAACTAAATATTTTGAGCGAAACGATTGAAAATATTTCATAATATGGCGAAAAATGAAGATGAAATAATAGTTAAGAATTTCTTCAGTTAGTCAACTGTAAAAAAGGTACCTATTTAAAATGGTGACAATTTCTCTAGAATTAGTAGTATACCGAAATACCAAGTGTGTGGTATCAAATTATTCGTAAAAAAATGCGTTTTCCATATATGCTAATGAGCCACCCTCGTTTCGTTTGAGAAATCGAGATATAATTAAAAATACGATTTGAGTATTTTTAACCGGCCAGGACAAGACACTAAAAGCATTAGACGATGAAATCTATTTTTCCAAGGCTTCTTGATTAAGAATTAGTGTTTTTAACATAGCCATGGCACTCTAGATTGAAAATTAAAATAAGATTTTTTATTAAGCGAGAATGTCAAAAGTCGACATGTAATATGTCATTCTATTCAGAATGTCATTTTATATCGAATAAAGTAAAAAACTGCGGAGGGTACCATTTAAAAATCAAAAGTCATTTCCGGTGAAACAGGAAGAGACCAAAAACAATTGAATACGTCAATCAATTTTAATTTATGTCATATACTAACATACCAAATCTCGTTTTTTATCTGAAAAAAATTAAAAGTTATAGGGGTGAGCCACTTTTGAGACGCATCCGGTATAAACTGATAAAAATAAACTTAAGTTGCGTATTATTTGGGTAGATAGTTCAAATTACTGGGAACATACAAAAATTATAAACATGAAGAATGTAAGTAACGTAGGAGGTGGCAACATTGCATTCTCTACATGCTACATGCATCTTAAACAAATTTCTGGACGATGAACAGTAACAATCAAAAGTTTTTCAACATTTTCCGGAAAATCTTAAGAAAAATATAAAATGTTCATCATTAGGACATAGGACAATGCACACTATCCATTCCGTTTCCCTTCCGTTCCATATCCTTTCCTTCCATACATTTTTTTGGCGGACGGACTGAAGCGTATCGGAAACAGCGTTGTCAAGTTCTTACATTTGGACCAGCTCTGTTAAAATTTTGCTGATATTTATTCATTCTTTCACCTCTTAATTAAATCTATTACCTTTTTCAGAAGATAGAAATTTTTAAAACAAAACTTTCGTAATGATATAAATTGTACAATAAAAAGTATGGAACTGATACGGAACGGAAGCTTACATATAGCGCCAATACAATAAAAAATACAAAACGGATATGGAATGGAAACGGAAGGTCTAGTGAGAATCAACCTTTATACTACCAGTTAAAACACTTGCACTTATTTCTGAGACACCCTGTATATATAAAATTTCTGAAAAGTTTTCCTGGTTACGAGTCGGTAAATATAATTCATAAGCCAATAATATTATAGAGGAATTATCGGAGCGCAAACTGCAATTTTCACCTCTGTCGCCCACTATTAGCCGTTAATGACAGGCCGGCAGAAAATTTAATGAGATCGCAGACGACTATTGCAAAATTGCTAATTCAATTTGTCGAGTGAATTCGTCGCGCGGACCATGAATTTTAACGAGGAATTAGTCCGGTTCGGCGTTAGAGACGGACGCGGAACAGCTATTTTCCGAAATAAATAAATTTGTGACGGACGTTCCGCTAACCCCACTTCAATTCTATTAAAATAATTCGATAAAGGTTACTACACACGCATACCACTTTTCATCCTATATATGATGTCTATGGGAATTATTTCGAATAATAATAATTATACTAGGAATTAGGTACTAAATTTAACTCACCGGCATCGGCACGAAAAAGGAGCATCTACAAATTTTGATGTTAGATGTATTTTAAAATTTAAATATTTTGTTCTAGTGGGACGATTTTGATTATTTTTAAGCAATTTGTAGCTAATGTATTCTTGCCACTTAACTGCTGATACAGAAATTTAATTCTACGCTGTGTTTGTCAGTCGACAAATCGGAATTAACTATCTCTGCGCTGTGGTTGTCATTTTGTCGATCTGCCCAAGCTCACCTGATGATGGAATAGGGCTCCGAAACCGGTAGTGAGAGCAGGTTGATCCACATTATGACAAACACAGCGTAGAATTAAATTTCTATATCAGCAGTTAAGTGGCAAGAATACTTATATAATTTTAGTACTTAGTCTTAGACGTATTTACCGACAACCCCCACTTTTCATACTAGTTTAAAAGTCTTGTTGTTATAAATTGTAGGTCTTCCTTATCTTGGGCCACTACCACTTGATCATCTGCAAAATGAAGGTTGTATAGAGTTGTTTTGTCGTTAAGTGGTATTCCCATTGCTATGCACGATCTTCTCCATTTTTCTAGGGCTTCATTTCAGTCGTAGGCTCTTAGTTACAGGAAAACCTACAGATAGCGCCGTACCAAGTTTTATTCTTGATGTTGCCTTATTATATAGCTGTTTAACTGCTTCTATCGCTGTGTTGTTTATAGAGGATTTTTCGAGGACTTTCCAGAACTTTTGGATGTGTTTATATTTTTTTATGTATTTTAAAGTTTAAATATTTTGTTCTAGTGGGACGATTTTGATGATTTTTAAGCAATTTGTAGCTAAATTATTTGAATTTTTGGTATCTCTATGTGAATTAAAAATGAAACTTCCCATCTGTCTTATAAGAGGGAAAAAATGTTGATATTTCGCAAAACCCTGTGGAACATGTAAACAAAGCAAGGAATTTAAAAATCTATATAACTATATTTTCTCGATAGTCTGTTTTGTGGTTCATTTCAATATTATTTTTGTTGGAGATATTTATTTTTAAAAAAGTCAATTTATTACAGCAATTTTAGCATTAAAGTCATCATCATTCATCAACACACACAGTCAAAGGCATTCATCAACACACCTATGAAATAGTGTTTAATTTTTTTGTAATGGATCTGTCATTGAAAGGTATATTATTAGGTACTGTGTGTTGGCAGTTACATTAGCAGAGATGGTTTTAAGTCCAGAAATTGATCTGCACCACATTCAATTAAAATAAGCATAGCCGATGCAACTTTTAAATTTAAAACAAACTTTGAGTTTTCAATTACAGTGACATTACAAAAAAAGTATACACTGTTTCATAGATGTGTTGAATAGGACCTGTCATCTTCAAAAGCAGCGAATATCTCCAACAAAAAAAAAACAGGTATTAAGATGGGTTAAAAACAAACTGAAAGAAAAGATACACCTTGATGCCCTAAAGTGGCTTTTTAGTTCCTTACTTTGTAAAACCATTCCATAGGGTGTTTGAAACTTTCACCAAAATATCAGCATTTTGTATTCCCTCGAATTGCCAGATGGGGACTTGAAAAATCGAATAATTTAGCTACAACTTGTTTAAAAAATTATCAAAATAGGACCACTAAAACACAACATGGCACATTCCATTCAAAACTGTATTAACTCAAAATAGGAAACCTTGTCAGGAGAAGCAAAAGAACATCTAAGTTAGGGCAATATGCTGCTTTTTGGATATTAATGGCCAAATAATATAATAGTGGAAATTTTATAGAATTTTACTGGCATTCTTCTGTGGCATAAATCTGTTATTCTGTTAAAAGGGTATTGTTTTTGAAATAACCTCATAAAGAATTTGAAGATCAAAATTTTTGTATTGTAACAAATGTATTGGGTATTTATCGTGTGTTTCTAAACAATGAGAATTGATTAACGAATAATAATTAATTGCCATTATATTAAACTAAAAGTATAAATATGACTTTATGTTAAGCAAAAATTATAAATAATCTGAAAAATAATCAAAATTTTGCAAAATACGGGGTCCGGATCTATCATATCATAGGCAAGTATATATGTACCAAGAAAGTTGTATCAAAAATTCCAGAACGCGCAACCATTCTAAGAAAAAATTGCTTGTCTCGCTTGGTCAATATCAACCCAGTGAGCTCAACATTCTACAGCTAACCGCTTTTATTTTGCTGTTCTAACACCAAACGTCCCAACTCCAACACTAAATAAATAATATAAATAAAGCAACATTTCAAATCGATTGGAATTATGCAAATCTTACCCAATATTAGAATAGTCAACAATAAAAATTGTGATTATAAGTGATAATTACAGGATATCAAAGGTCAAAAACTAAAACAGACTAGACCAAGAGCTTAAGTAGGTACTTACACGGCATGTTGCTAATAGAGGAAGTTAAAAAAATCTGATAGCTATGTAATTATTGACATTCAATCTGTATTATCCAAAAAATATTGTAAATGAATAGAAAAATTACAAAATTATAAAGCACTATTATATTTCATATCTTTAATTACATTAATTACATACCTAATCCAATTATGTATATACTTACTAAGATTACAAACTTTGGAGATATCAAAGTTCAATTAGTAAGCTACACGCAATTTCTGATGTCGAAGGTAACTTACCTGAAACAAAAACATATGGTTAGTAAAATATTATACTTTAATTTAAAAATTTAATATATACATATATATTTTTTTTTATTTTCTACAATTTTATGTAAGTATTAGTACCGATATATCCAGATGAAAGCGATTGGGATTTTTACAATATCTTCTTATTACTATTATAATTACAGTTGGGGATTAGAACCCATGATTAGCAAAATAAAACACCACAATACATCAAAACACTTTACTTTTGCCTTACTTTTAAATTTTAATCATCTACCGATGATGCTAACACGGTTAGCGAAACGCACGTCCACTGCAAAAATAAAGTGTTTTGGTGTAGTGTGTTTTGTATTGTGTAATTATTTTATTAAATGTTTTAATTTAAAAAATCCTATGAGTATTTCTTTCATTATCTTTTATTTTTTTTTATATTTATAAAAGAGACTTTATTAATACAATCTAATAAAAATAAATGTATTGCTCATGCATCTGTAGATGTTAGTAATGTATTGCAATCGCTTCTTTGATTTTAAAGAACATAACATAAATAAATATAACGTACGTAAAAATTACAAACAAACCTTATTAAGTAACTTTTTTTTTACCTTATTTAGTAATTGTTATCAGGTAGTAATTGTTAATTTTGAAGTTTACTTGATATAATGGTCATTTTAATAGAACGTTAAGGGTTTTTATAGACATATCTGTTTTAATTTTGTCCGTTAGGCAAATTTGTTTATTAGTAAACCACTGCTGACAAAATTAGTCTCCCTTGGAACGCCCAGCAGTGTTTACAAAAAATAACTATTTTATTTTGTAGATTTTCTTACAGTGGACGGAATACCCATGGGATTTTTGGAGAGATGAATCCGCCACAGAGGTATAGACACTTTGTTTTAATTTACTTTTGTATTTGGTAATCAAAATAATAATAATTTAAAAAAAAATCAAGGGAAATATCTAATTACATTCTTATAACGTAAAAAAATAAACTACACTAAATTAGAAAATAATATATATAAACTATTAAACAATAAATAATAAGTTATTTTTGCGTCAGAACAAACACAAGCAATTATTTGTATTTTAAGACCTTCAATAAATAAAACTCGATATCCTTATCAGATCATATTTACGATGCATTCAACGAGTTTTATTATACACATACACACACTCACATCTTTAAGCTTGCTTAACGCATATTTCTTTGGCATGCAAAAAATATTTACCGAAAAACTGGCTCAGAATTCCACAGATTACGACATATTTGTAAATATGCGAGAGAAATATCAAGGTTAGTTACGTCTATATATTTTATTATTACAGGAGATAACATGTATTTTAATATCATGTGATCAGTCAGTCAACCAAGGCAGGAGAAAATACTGTATTTTACACTGTCAAAAATTGTCAAAACCAGAAATGAAATTTAAGTTGTAAATATAGCAGCAAGTATGAGTTGTTATGTGTATTGGGGTTGTAGTGTCCCAAGGTCGGTCAACAAAGTTGAATAGGTAATATTTTGGCCAATCGAATAACGATCAGCATAAAAATGAAATAAAGGAACCTTTGTTGTGGTAAAAATATTTTTTCCGACTCACCTCGGATGCGCTCGACAGAAGAAATATTAGGGTAGATTTTGTAAATCAAACGCTCTAAATTTGTTAATAGCCCTCCTTATTTTATTAAATGAAATGAAAAGAGTGCCGTGAATTCACAAGAGAAAAAAGCACGGCAGAGAAAACCTTCATAACTATTCCAATGAATTAACCTATGGGGAAATTAAAATAACTTTGGTTGCACATCATAATATGACCACCAGAAAACTCCATAAGACGACGCATGGTGTAATTGCTGACGTGCAATGAAAGTTGTTTTAATTTCTCTTAATAAAACAGCAAAAATAATAATATATATCCGGTCCTCATACCGAAGTTTTTAGTATAATACATTCAAAACATTGTAATATTTATTACATTCAAAACTGATGAGGGTTTTTCTTAGTTTAGCAGTTCCCCACCCACAGGTACTACAGAAACTGGCAATGGTTGAAAACTTGACTACAAGCGATTTTCTAGGAATCTTCCTTACCGATAAATTATTGACAAGAGTGACAGATAAAACCTTGACGTTCTTTCAGTTTTCTAGTTCATCTCTTTTTCTTTCTAAAGTGTGCGTTGAAAGGAGACAAAAAAAAGAGACAATTTTTGGTGACCCATAATTTGTTAATCGAACACCACTTTTCTCCTTGTCGGGTCGTTGACGTTGACTTGTCGCCATTTTATTTCTATTGTATACACGCTGCATTTTGCTTTGCAAATTTAATACATAAATTATTTAGGCAAATATAGGTTTTTAATAAAACTCCTCGGACTAACGTGTAGGTAAGTGTTGATAATTTTTTTTTCATCTTAACATGCTGATTGTCGTTCTCCTGATTTTAGGTGACAGAAAAGGATCATCAAATCAAATTGAATTTTATATTTTCCTTCCTATTTATCCTTCCTAAATATCAACGAGATGAGCCATCGGAAGAAAGGGACCATAGTACAAAACAGAAAGGTGATCTTTCCACTTCGGATATTGAAATTATTATATACTGTAGTCGTGTTCGGCATTATGCTCTGAGAAATATAGATAAACAAAGAACAACAGATATAAAGCATTTCAGAGAAAAAGAGAGGCAATAATAATGTATGTACTCTCTCTGATATTTGTGAAAGTTACAGCAAAGTATTGTTGTAAATGTCATCTTTTTGATCGACCTGAAAACTTCGAGCAAAAAGATGATACTTTCAACAATACCCTGACAGAATCAGAGACGATACAGGTTTTTCCTCTCTTTTCCCCTGGAATACTTTTAATTTATTATTCTTTGTTTATCTAGATTCCAGTTGGCTTAAAAATGATGATCGATGACATTTCCCATATAATTTTACTTTCAAAATTATGATATATCTTTTATTTCTAAGCCATCTATGACGCCATTTTTTTCAGTTTTGTTATAATTAATTTTGTATCAACTGTCAAAACATTATTCTTTTTATTTTTATTAATTTATTGTGGTGAAATTAATTTCTGTTGTATATTTGATATTGATATTAAACATATTTTATAAAAATGGTATATTTTTGTGTTTTTGTGTATGTCATAATTAAAAATAAATGAAATTATAACATTTTATTTTTTTATACTTCCTAACTTACCATGCGTGACAATTTAGTCCGTAGTTCCTACAAGCGAAATTGGGGGCGCTAGTAGCAGTAGACTTGTCAACAGTGTCAAATTTAAACATCAATTTCACTTTCCAATATTTAGCAAGGCGCTCGCACTTCTTCTTGTGTATGTGTTTTGTGAGTCAACTATTAAGCTTGACCAATCAGGTTGGTTAGCGTGGTTATTTGGAGGGTGTTAATTCATTTGTGTTTGTCAAAAACTCTAACGTGATTGGTCGGGCTTAACAGTTGCCTGCTAGGGCTAGATACAAGTATCTCGCGCATTGGGAAAAATTCACATTAGGATTTTTTACGCCATCCCGTTCAGTTTGCACCGGCAATTTGTTATGTAGGCGTGCGTGCGTTCACTAACACAACTCTGCTGTTCACGCACAAGTGTTCTACTCCATTCGTCGAAAAATAGAGTCGAAAGCGCGAGAAAATGTCGTTAAGCTCGTACGTGCTCAAGTCTAAACGCACCGATTTTTAATCAAGGAGCCTTGGAAAAATAGATTTGATCGTCTACTGTTTTTCGTGTCTTGTCCTGGTCGGTTAAAATATGCCAAAATCGTATTTTTAAAAATATCTTAATTTTTCCAAATCAAACTTTGAGGACTCATTGGCATATTTGGAAAAGGCATTTTTTACGAATAATTTGGTACAACACACATGAGATTTCGAGTCAAATTGTCGTTACATTTGGCACTCTAAATTGAAATTTAAAGTGCTATTTTTTTTTAATTGAAAATATCAAAAGTTGACATATGTAAATACATAAATTCTTGCTCTTGACAATATGTCATTCTATTCAGAATGTGACCGAAGTGACCGAAAACAATTGAATAGGTACGTCAATAAATCCTAATTTATGTTTTTTTATGTCATATACCAACATATAAAATCTCGTTTCTTTGTCTGAAAAAAAATAAAAAGTTATAAAATAAAAGGGGTGAGCGACTTCAGAGAAACATCCGGTATAGATTTAGCTACTGATTTGTAGTTTTAATTTTAAAATTGCAGTGTATAGTGTTGATTACTTGAGTACTTATTCTAGAATATGCTCAGAGAGACGAACAACGTGTTCTGAATACCTAATTGTTTAATCTTTTTTCTCCTTTAGTTCTAAATGTTCTCAAAATTCTTATTTTTCTCGAGAGTAAAAAGAAAAAGAAAAATTTCAGAATAAATTTAAAAAAGTAACATTTGTTTTCAACGAATTTCCATCCTGATTAAAAATTCTCGACATTTGCTCCTCTTTTGCTCATTCATTCCCGGCGAACATTCTTCAAAAATATATTTTTCGGGGTTTTTTTACAATACTACATTCTCTATCATGAAACAATGTTTTATTTTTTTATAGAGGCTTCTATTAGCAGCTATTTGAAGTCATTCATAAAAAAATTAAGCAATAAAGACCTAAACTACACAGTTTTAATTTATACTAATATATAAAATCCTTAAGTGACTGACATACTGATTAATCACGATCCTGCTCAAACCACTCAAGGTAAGAAGCTCAATTTTGGCATACAGGTTGATTCTAGGGTGTAGAGGTTCGATAAGAAGGGATTTTTCGAAATTCCAGTTCCAAGAGGGTGGTGAAACCACCCCTCAAATATTACAATATTTTTTATTTAAAAAACGGTCAAGTTTCCGAAAAAACGTTTGAACACGAATATTTTATTTTGTTTTTTTACATATTTTAAGACTTTTTAAAAATGTATACAGGGTGTTTCGAATAATCTGGTCATTGATTAATCACGATCCTGTTTAAAGCGCTTGACGTAAAAAGATGATTTTTGGAAAACAGATTGACTTTAGGGTGTAGAGGTTCGATAAGAAGGAATTTTTCGAAACTCGAATTCTAAGGGGGTGAAACTATCCCTCAAATATTAAAATATTTTTTATTTAAAAACCGGTGAGTTTTTCGGAAAAACTCTTAAACACGTATATTTTATTTTGTTGTTTTACATATTTTAAGATTTTTTATAAATTCATACAGGGTGTTACATAAAGTATGACCATTGAGTAATCACGATTCTGCTTAAACTGCTTGACGTTTAAGGCTGATTTTTGGCAAACGGATTGACTGTGGGGTATAGAGGTTCGATAAGGAGGGGTTTCTTGAATCAAATTTGAAGAGGGTGAAAACGCCCCTCAAATATTACAATATTTGTTATTTAAAAAACAGTTAGTCTTTCGGGAAAACGCTTGGACAAGCGTAATTTATTTGGTTTTTTTACATATTTTCAAATTTTTTAAGAAATCATACATTGTGTTCCAAAAAGTTGGGTAATTTCTTAAACACGATTCTGCTTAAACTGCTTGACGTAAAAAGCTTATTTTTGGCAAACGGATTTTTCGAATGTCAAATTCCAACGAGATGAAACTACCCCTCAAATATTACCAAGTTATATAATAATATCGCCATATTGTTTTTTCTCATGCTGACATAAATGTTATCCAGTTTGTATGTTAATGGAAATTCTTGCTTTGCTTTATCATCGCCATTACAAATGATTAATTCGACGCGAACGAAGTCGCTGGTACACGCTAGTTCTTTATATAATTTGTATAAAAATAAAAACACATCGTTAACATAGGTAATTTTTTCCAGTTTGTATTAATTGAAACTGAATTTAGTCCATTTTTAATATTTTCAACTAAAGGTGGCATAGAGTTACAATATGATGCCAGAAATGACGTGTTACATTTTATCCCATTCGAATTAACTGGCGAAAATACTTTAGACTTTCTGCTGTATTGACGGTAGACAAACAAATATGTCCTTGTGTGCTGTGGATATATAGCTGTTTGTTTGTCATTGCCAGATGAAGAGTTTGTACTACAACTTCTCTGTTTTTTGAATAATACTAGTTAAAATATAAGACTGGGGGTCAAGTAGTTGGGAATACGGACCTTAGTAGCATAAAAATAAAGAGAAATTTCACGTCTAAAGGGCAGTCAACAGTTTTTTTTTTAATTTTTTCGGATATCATCAAACCTAGATTTTTCACATGTAGGTGTACTATTTTTTATGATTTTTTTATCCATTTTTCAAGTATAGGTACTCGTACTAAAAGAGTAGCAGTTTTTCTTTGTTTGTCAAAATTCGAAAAAAATGAATTCGAATCTAGAATTACGATTCTTTTTAGTGAATCGAATTACACGAATCGATTTCTCATATTGAATCGACTCCTACGATTCGTTGATTTGAACGAACTACATGCACAATTTACGTTTCATAAAAACAAGAATCGTAACTAGCACTACCGGCGATAATTTGCTCGGACAATTAGTTAAGGGACCAGAAAAAGAAATATATAGTTCTTTCATTTATTTTTCAACATTTTATGACACTGGCGTAATTGGATTGATTATTTTACCAATAATATTAAATTATCAATCCAATTATTCATATGTACTATTTATTAAAGACTCCTTAATACCAATTTAATATTTTTAGAGGCATATTTTAATTCCGATTTAGTAATCATAATAAATAGTATATAATATACTAAAAACCGATCGAAAAAAAATGGCGTCCAGTTGGCTTGGTTGTAGATATTCGACGAAGTTCGAGGACACATTTCCCATATAATTTTACATATAAAATGAGAGCGATTTTCATTTTAACATAACCATACCAAACCATCGCTGACGCCGTTTTTTTTAACATATTAAACAGAGGCCAACAATATTTATTTGGAGTTGCATAAAAACACGATTTCGTCTTTTAGTCTGACATTTAATGGTTTATAGTCGGTAATATTAACGTGAAAATTAAATAACTTATACTCCCGTACTTCTTCTTATCACGCGCTCTCCTGCTGAAGGTTAGCGATCTAAATGGCAATTGTGGCTCTGGAAACTGCAGCCCGGAAGATTTCCGCAGACGAGCGTTCAAACCATCTTGAGTTGACTCCCGCAACTAATGTAACTAAATGAGTTGACTCCCGTACTACGCACAGTATAAATAAGTTTTTTTCTTGTAAATAACTTTATTATCGTTTGCATGTTATGACCATGATGTTTGTTTAGGGCTTTTGTTCAAGTCTAAAAATATTGTTGCCTGACTCTATGCCTATATCACCGCTGCGCTGGTGCCCCGCCGCACAGTGCTTCGATCATATGGCTCTAGAGGACAAAAATGCAAAACTTCTCTTTTATTGTAGGCAATTTATTCAAACTAGGTTTATTTGACACATATAATGAGTACTCTCATTGTACTAAAAGATGATGTTCTTAGTCCCACGTTTATGAAAAAAAAATCTGATAAATAATAAAAATGTTGGAGCTGTGTTCCATCTAAGGAAATAATAATTTATAGTATGAAAACGGTGTAAGTATTAAAAAAATCCCTGTGATAAAAAAGAATTGAAATAACATTAGAACATGATTCCTACAATATAAGCCTAATATAAGATAAAAATGTTTTTCTTTAATGAAAAAGAAACATTAATGCTATATTTAATTAAAAAAAAACTTAAGATACTATAAATTTACTTTAGGACAACAAAATGCATAGATCGTAACTACTCTGATTCAGAAGAATCACTGCTGACAGAATCTTCCAAATTTATAGTATCCAAATCACAGGTAGATGAAATATCCTCACATATTATAAGATGTTTCTGTACATCATATTCTAATATGTTACTTTTTCGCGTTGTTTCGCGTGTTCCCTTTGTTGGTATGAGGGGTTCGGATGTTAATAGTTACCTCTTTAAGAGACCATATCCATATATTATTTTTTCCTTTTCTTGGGTATAAGTTTTTATAATAAATTGAAAGATGGGGAAACTTTTTTTTATGCGACGTTTCGCTCCAACATAGTGGACTATTTCAGGCACAAGTGGTGTCTTATTTGACTGGAAGGTTCATCAATATCTAATAAAGAACACATTTTTTGAAATACAAATAATTTTGAGTTCTGGTCCTTATGATCAAGCTAAGTATTAACCAGATCGGCATTGCTTATCAATTTTACTCCATTTGAAAAGTATTATAAAATAAAGTTCGTCGCAAGCAGACGCAGGTGAACTATACAAAAATTAAAAGTGTATGAATATGATAACAAATATATTCAATAATTACGATATGTTTTGATATGTTTTTTTTAAATGCCTTTTTGAAGTTTGAAAACGTAAAATTTTTATACACATTTAAGATTCATCTTAAAAAATAAATAAAAACTAAACAATCACGAACTTGTTTAGAAATAAATTTAAAGTACATACCTTGTTTAACAATATCCATAGTGGCTTTCAATTAAGTACGTACCGTTTAACTCCATATACAGAACTACTATGAATGTTATTCTTTTCACTGATATAAGATAATTTCACTGATATATGATCGCAAAACTTATTTTTAGAGAAAATATTTGCTAACAAAAAACACTGATTATGAAAAATAATATACAGGATGATTGAACATTGCTATAAGTATAAAATTACATATTCAGATATTAGTAAATTTTAACTTTTTTTCGATTTTTGTCCATGGGACGAAGCACTGTGCGCCGCGCCGCGCCGTAGAAACGAACGATCGCATTGTGATCCGATTCAATTCTCACGATTCTTTTTTACGGCTCATCGTTCAAATATTATGAATCCGTGCTGGACACGATTCAATTGAACGAACCGCATTGCAAGCAATGAATCGAATCTCAGGATTCATTTTTAAGACACGTTCAAATAAACGACTCGTTCAATCTTTTCCCACCTCTAATCTAGAAAGTCTGCTCCCCAATTATCAATTCAACAATCATGCTATAATATAAATGCGCTTTCGCTTACCTTTTTAATTGCTAATTAACTATTGTATAGCATAAATACTCATTATGTTATTAACTAAAACTATTTTTATATAATCTATCAACTATATCCTATTTAAAACGTAATCATCCTAATACCACTCAGCCAAAAATTTATTACTGTGTTTTTTTTGCAGACAACTCTCGAGGATAATAACGTTAATTAGTCATTAGAAAACTATGGCCAATTCGTCTACGGTAATCTAAAAATAGATTGGCGCAGACTGGGCGCGTCACGGATTTTACTACTTGGCGCCCGCAGATAAAAATTCTTCCTGTCATAGATCCTCTCGAACGGCGATGGATGTATTTATAACTAATCAGGAGATACATCGATTATTGGCCTGTAGATAAACCGTGGGTAATCGATCTTATCGTAAATTAATTATTGTTTGTTAAGGTTTTTCCTATCTACACCATTTATTTGTAAATTATGCAATTTAGTGAATTAGTCTTTTTTCAATTTTAAAACATCCTTAATAATAATTATACAGGGTGGCGCCTCTCATATGACGCGGAGGCTCCAATGAAAACGTCAGCTTGCACTGAAATGAAATTTTGTGAGCGGCTTTTTTGTGAGAGTTTTACACAGTGTCCCCAAAAAAAGTTACACATCAAAGTTGTATTTTTTGTAATGAAATACCCTATATATTAACTGATTTTCGGATTCTAGCAGAAAAATCATGGTGAGTTTGATTAGAGAAATATATGACTAAAATGTAAGGTTTTTGACATATTTAACGTTATCTAAAAATGAAGAACAAATTTTAAATTCCAATAAAAAATTGGAATTTACCTAGTACAGCCTTATATGTAATTAAAATAATTATTGTTAATAAAACTAAAAATTGACCCAAAACTTTATACAGGGTAAGACAAAATTAATATTGAACATTAGTCACCTTTAAAAGCAAGTTACTCTTTTATTTTAAATGGAACACCCAGTATATTATTCCGATATTCAACAAGGATTTCATGTGTCTTCAAAATACTGTAAATGTTGCCTACCCCTCAAACAAAAATTTTCATAGATATTTTCATTTTTATGATTTAGTGTCGTTATGATTTATTAGTCTTTATTATTAGATAAACTCCAGATGGCTGTGACATACTTGACATTACTTTAACATAGCTGTCAAATTATTTCACCTATTAGTTATCATTTTGTATCAGTTATAATTAAAAAAAAAATGTCAGAAATTTGCCAAAAATGGAAACTTATCCTACATCAGAGAGAATTGATATAATTCTATTAATTATGTGCATTCACCAAGTAATAGAACGCTCCTGATTTATCTATACTGTCATTATGGTATTTCTATTGAATATTTTGACTTTTTGTTATATGTTAAAGACAGTTGAGATATGTTAAAGACAGTGTTTACAAAACTCGACCAATTATTGTTGCGGCTTTTCGCAATAAAAATCCAGATATGCCTCTTTACATAAAAAGATCTTTTGAAAAAAGCAACATTCTATGCAATGAAGAGGAAGGGAAGCATTTTGAGCCCCCATTTGATTTAATCTAGCTAATTTTTGTCACATAATTATAAGTTTATCACTAGTTTTAAATGTGTAATAATTAAGTAAAATGTTTTAAGCGTGTTTTATCTTACTTTTTTATTACTATTGAATATTTTACTCTACATATTTTCTTTTAATTTTTGTCTGGAACAAGTCCGAAAAAATGCGCCCCCCTACAGACAATCTTTTTTTTATTAGTGCGAAGTTTGATCCGAAGAATCAGGTGTGAAAAAAAATGATGAAAGTTGTGCCCCAGATGGTAAGAAATATTAGCAAACGCTCTTTCCGAAAAAAAGGAAATAAATATTGCAATTAGCATTTAAATTTTGTATTTAAAAGAAGCATCACATGGTACCTAATAAGAATAAAAAAAACATTATAAGGTACATTAGCCAGACTAACACCTAAAACTAGATACTTAATATAAATTACTATAAATTATTAACAAAACAAAATTCGTAATAAATACATAGACATAATCCTGAGAAACAAAATTCCTAACATGGACCTAACATGGAAATAAAATCGTCGATGTTTAGACTGTTCGCTATTTCGTGCTCAACAGATATTAAAGATTATCCACTTAATCGTTCTTGCGTCATACTTGATCTCAGGTAATTCTCAATTATTTTGAGTTTAGAAAAACTTCTCTCTCCGGTTGCCACTGAAACCGGCAGCGTTAATAAGATTCTTATGGAGGTGTAAATATTTGAAACGTTTCCAATCAGATCGTGAATTTTTAAATATTTTAGTGTTTATTTTGGACAACTGAAGTTTTCGGCATTATCTGGTGGTATTAGAGCAATTAGAGGCTAATATCTCCTCCTGAAGCTCTAGGCCATTAATATCATGTTTGTCTCCGTCCGTTTAATAGAGATGAAGATCCATACAATGCTTTGTTATTTCCTCTCGTTGATATTCCTGAGAACTGTGAAGTGGTATAAAAACGAAAAATAGTCCTAGTGAGCTTTTAACAACCTTTCCTGGAGAGCCTCATGGATTGTATCGAGGACAACAAAGAAAAAATCGATTATAAACTTTTCCTGTGGATCTAAAATTGGCTCATCCACTGATTCATACAAAAACTGTCTAGTTTTTTTTCTGGGACGAGCTCTAATGTCATTAGTAAAAACTGCTTCAATTTCCAGCTCTTCTGCCAGCTCTGCAGCATCCACTAATATTTCTCTAAAATGGTGGTCATCAATGGTCGTCCTTATTTTGACAAAATAGTCGTCGATAGCTTTTAGAGCTTTTGTGAACTCAATGATGTCGAGTTTCTCATTCTGAAGCAGTTTACTAGTTGCATTTATACTGTTGGAAATTTCGTACCGAAAATGACCATTTTTCCAAAATGTAGGACTGACGCATGACGTACCGAATTTGATCAAGATGTACCAAATTCAGTACAATTGTACCGAAACGGCCGTCCTCAAATTTGGCCGCCTGGAACAACTGCTCTTCTGCTCCACCCCTCAGGACGGCCCTGAGTTGGCAATATAATTTGTCATTTATTATATTGCTAACTAGTATTGGCAATATAATCAAAGCCATAGCGCAGTATTAAGTCTTGTAAGTGACTATGGTCACTGAATATTAACTAAAATTGTTGGCATTTTATCCTATACATTTTACCATACAGGCAAGTTTTCCGAAAAAAAAACTGTATGTGGTGACCTTTATCATGAAAACATTGCAAAACCACCAATCCACGTTAGCCAGTCAAACCTATAACATATCAATATACGAAACTGTGTTTGTATTCATTGTTCTAAACCAATTAAAACCGCATAGTAGGTATGTACCTTTCGATATACCTCGAATTTATAGTTGGTACGTGTCAGTCAATCACTCGTTCAAATTTCAAACATCAAAGAAAACGCGATCGGCAGCTCGGTTTTCTACGGCTGTTATTCGGTCAGTTTTTGATGTTAATTACTCTCGATTTTGTAGCACAGTAATAGAATCGAACGACATGTTTTTTCATTCGCTCAGTCAAGAATTTTAATTATTCAAATGGTGTCGGTATAATATTTCAAACTGGACATTCAAACGCGGTAGTTTTAATCAATAATATCTTGTCAGAATCATTTATCAGATCTTATAATTTGATACTGTGTGTGTAATTAAAAATGGTATAACTAATTATACTGTCATTATGGTAATTCTATTGAATGTTTTATCATAATGACAGCGGCTAGTGCGGTTGATTTTTTTATAGTTTTATTTTATTTGAAAATGAATCTATAGCTTCAGGCTATATTTATAGAATAAAATAAGATAGATAAAATGTGGCAAGGAATAGAGAGGCTCATCTGCTTTTTATTGACCTCTCAAAAGCATATGATACAGTGCCAATCCAAAAACTGTGACAAGTGCTGGAGAACTCTCCAATTAACAATACAGCGATCAAAGCCATCAAACAGCTATACCACCAAGCATTTTCCAGAATAAAGATCGGCAGTAACATATCAGAAACATTTTATGTGACCAAAGGTCCTCGTCAGGGATGTTGTCTATCGCCAACTCTCTTCAAAATCTACTTCAATGAAGCCTTAAAGAAATGGAGAAGATCCTGCAGTGGAATGGGAATAGAATTAAAAAATGACACCTACTATACTCTTCATTTTGCAGATAACCAAGTGGCAGTGGCCCAAGATAGAATACTCAATACCCAAGATACAACCCAAGATAAACTTTTTAAAGAATACGCAGAGTGGGGATTAACTGTTAACTGCAGTAAAGCTACATATATGTGTATCGGTGGAGAAGGAACAGATTCGGAAGTGGACGACAGTTGCATAGTACAATATTGTTCAGATTATACCTACCTCGTAACAAAGATTAGCCAAAGTGGACGAACTGAAGATGAAATATTGGAGCGAATAATTAAAGGGAAAAGAGTTATAGGATGCCTAAACTCACTATTATGGTCAACAAACATCTCTATAGAAAGAAAACACCTTTTATACAATGCAATATTTAAAAGTGTTGTATTGTATGGATGTGAAACGTGGCAAATAAATAAAACTTTAGAGCGTAAACTACTGGCTCTTGAAATGGATTTTTGGCAAAGATCTGCCGGAAAGTCAAGAATAGACCGAATAACCAACGAGAGAATTAGAGAGATTATGGGCGTAAAGAAAACTATCCTCGATGAAATCGAACAACGCCAACTAATATGGTATGGACATGTAGAGAGAATGACTGAGGAACGTCTATCAAAACAAATCCTAAAATGGACACCAGCGGAAAGAAGAAAGAAAGGAAGACCTAAAGTTACCTGGATTGAGGGCATTAACCGAGCCATGTCCGAAAGAAATTTACTTCCAGGAGATTGGGAAGATCGAAGGCAATGGAGACTGGGAACCGGAAGGCGTAAAACGCTATAAAACCGGATATATGTATATGTAAATAAGATAAATGGAATGGTCGAGTGGAATGGATAATGGTTAAGTCAGTGGAGATGGATTTTCTGAGAAGGGCATGAGGAATATCAAGGATGGAGCAGGTAAGGAATGAAGAGATCAGAAGAATAACAGCACCGACAATATTAAATAAATGAACAATAAACAGTTAATATGGTATGGACACGTCAAAAAGTGAGAGATGAAAGATGGCCAAAAATGGCAATGAGGTATCGTCCCCAAAATAGAAGGTAAAGAAGAAAAAAAAAACACAACTACGTGGTTAGATGAAGTAACCAGTACATGAGAGATAGAAAATATACTGTTATATCTATAATTTTATTTTGTTAATGAATATTACCGTTGATTAAAAGAGTTGGGAAGATACGCAATAAGGTAATCCAAAAAAAACTAACCTGTGAAATTTATGGGTTAAAATAAACCTAATAACCGAGAAAAAAATATGCTCGAAAGGTAGGATTTCTAGCTCACTTTTAAAAGGTGTCGATGAATATTCAAAGTTTTCCATCTAAATAACACGTAAAAAAATCTTTTTCCATTAAAAGTACCATAACTTTCAAACGGTTTACGATAAAAAAAAATTACAACGCGGATTGTTGTAGAGCATAAAATTTGCTAAAAAATATATCTGAGAGTAATTTTTTTCAGTTAAATAATTCTTATATTTGAAAGTAGCGATGGGAACTATCGAATGAATTAGACTATCGAATGGTTAATGAATGAATGATTTCAACTATCGAATGGTTTTATTCGAATAAAATCATTCATTCATTTGTAAACTAAAGCATATATGACAACCTCGCCGTGCGACTAAATGGTTATCGTTGAGCCACGACTATCGAATGCTTTTGATAAATGAAATTTAGTATTCGTTTGAATTTTGTATGCGTCAGTGGCATTATTGGTTCTTCCAAATTTTTATAACTTCGCCGTATAAATACTGTGCTATTTTTGCGTTTATTAAAATAGTTAAAATAATAAAATAGTAGTTATTTTTTAATTTTATTTATTGACGATTGTGTGCATGTGCAGGTGGTCAAAATTTTTCCGATAATTTGTGTGGTTTTCCGTAGTCCGATCTTTCAATTATTTCATTTTATATGGTATATGGTCTAATTTTTAATGGGAAATTTTGAGAAGTAGCAATTTTTAAGAGAGATGAGATGAACTTTAATTAATTTTAAAAATACATATTTGTATTTTAGATGTTTTAATAATACCTATGAATTAGTTCGAACTTAATAATTATATTTAAGTAATGTGGTTAAATAAATGGTTATCGAACTCAAACTATGGGGTGAGAAAATTAAAATGAAAATTTTACACGTGCCAATTTAAAAAAAAGGTTAACGATGTTTGTATTTTGTTTATGCTAATTCTCTTACATGTAGTTTTTTGCGAAGAAATATTTCATTTATGTTTTAAAGTAAATGCCAGTAAAAGTAAATATAATTTTTAAATAGTAATATAAAGTACCTAATATAAATAATTTTGATTTCTAATTTTTTATTTATATTTTCCTTCCATTATACCGCTTGCTTAGAAAATTAATAAATGTTTATATTTCATGATTTTAAAATTTGTTGTTAATATAACAAATTAGTTCTGTAATTATTTATTTAATAAACCAACGTTGCCAAAAAAATTAGAGACTATATTATTTTAAATAAATAGGATCTAATATAAATAATTTTGACATCTAATGTGTTGTTTATATTTTGCTACTACTTAAAAAAAATATTTATATTAAATGATTTTAAATTTTGTTGTTAATAAGCATAACAAATTATTACTGTTATTATTATTTATTAAACCAGTCTTTGCTTAAAAACAATAAAAATAATTTTCCTACATCCAAAATAACAAGTATTATTGCAGTGTAACAACAAAATATTAATAAAAAAATGCAGAATATATAGACATACTATCCCTAACTAACTAAAGCCTAACAATAATATTCTTTGCTAATATCAACTAGTACAAAAATATGGCAACAGCGCCCTTCATAATGTATTTTCTGTGTAAATACTAGCACCTCAATAAAAAAAATAATGTGTCCTTATCTATATATGACTCCGCAAAAAATCAAAGATGCCGGCTTCTTTCATAGCACTTTCTCGGAAACCTACGTCGCCGGGCGACAACTAAAATTCAGTTAATATTTTATTAGAATCGATCCTGATGAATAAATGAATTTCATAAATGAATGAATTTTATAAATGAATGAATTTTATAAATGAATGGTTTTTGCTGCCGAATTACTAGAATACAATATTTCAAGGCAGATGGCGGATCTATTCGATAATTTTTATTCGAATAGTTTTCAACGAATGTTTTCTTACTAACTATCGAATTATTCGAATGAATTGCAACTATCGAATGTTTCGATAGTATTCATTCGATAGTTCCCACTACTATTTGAAAGCTTTAAAAAGTGAAAAGAATCAATTTTCAATCAAAAATCAATCAGTTTTAGTGTTTATTGATTAAATATTTTCGTTTTGATAGATTTTTTAGGAAATTTTATGCTCTACAAGAATCCACAATGTAATTTTTTTTATCGTAAACCGTTTCAAAGTTATTAACTTTTAACAAAAAAAGATTTTTTTACGTGTTATTTAAATGGAAAACATTGAATATTCACCGACACTTTTTTAAATTGAGCTAAAAATCCTGCCTTCCGGAGATATTTTTTTCTCGGTTATTAGTTCATTTTAATCGCAATTGTATTATAGCAATTTTCACCGGTTATGTTTAATACGCAACCTAATGGGCGAATTCGTAACAAGATTGATTTGATTTCCCCTTACGTGCTGTATGGTGGAGCCGCTACTCGTTTTGCGGCTAACGCATAAAACACTCATTTTCTCTAATTCGGCCAGCGAGGGCATATCGAAGACAGAGTGGAACTGAAAGTGACAGTGTTGCCATATTAAAATGTATAATATCTGTAATACGTTTGACGAAAATATCTTTTGATAAAAAATTCGCGTTTATGTATTGAAAATTTATTCGTATTAAAAATAGAATAAACAACAACAATAAAAATTCTTTTATAGGTACTTCTATAAGTAACGATTATTGATACTTACCATAATAGTTTATAGGCTGTACTTAAACTGCCGTTAAACGGTAGCCTACTGAAATGCCGTTAATAGGTATGACCTCGTTGATGTGACGCACTTGACGGCTTTTTATTGCTTTGGTTAAAATGCCGTCGAACGGTCGCGTACTGAAATGCCATTAATCGTTAATGCAGAGTAGGCTACTGATTAATACTTAATAATTTGTAATGTAATGTTCTCCAAAATCCGTCATGGCTTATTCTGAATAAAATTAACTTGGAACGGTGTATATGTAGGTAGACGTATATGTTGCCGTTGTAGGTTTGAAAATGTATTTGCGATAAAATGTAATATATGGCATTGGTTTTCAGGTTTTTATTGCAAATTATAAACTGACAACTTAAAAATAATACTA
This sequence comes from Sitophilus oryzae, assembly GCF_002938485.1. Classification (NCBI taxonomy): domain Eukaryota; kingdom Metazoa; phylum Arthropoda; class Insecta; order Coleoptera; family Curculionidae; genus Sitophilus; species Sitophilus oryzae. The sequence continues at coordinate 121,132 of NW_022145749.1, forward strand.
CGTCAACTTAAAAATAATAATGCTACATATAGCATTCTCTGCAAAACCACAGTTTTTATTTAGGTGGCTTAGTCAATCCTGCACAACGGATATGTCTCCATAGAAGGCATCTACTGCAACAAAGTGACATTTAATCTTCTGCGTGTCTTCACTGCACACAGAACAAAACCAACTTTGTTGAAGTCGTTTCTGCTCAACTAGATTGGTTATTTTTTCAAAGGCTTTCTCGGTGCAAAAACTTCTAAAAATCGTAATTTACATTATTAGTTATTAATTTGGTAATTATTAGGTATCGCTAGACTTACCTTATCATGTGGATATCAACAGCCTCATCAAGAACGGCATGTGATATTTCTTCGGGGAGCATTTTAAGGTCTACAGTTTCAAGAAATTTCCCATTTGTGATGTCTCTAACGATGTTACGATCCTTAACGAAGCAATTCAGGATTACATTTTGTTTGTCATGATAGGATTGTTTAGCAAATGCTACAATTTATCTTTCCTTTTTCTTTGGTATTTGGTAGTCCTATGACGTCATTTAAAACTGAATCACTAATATAGGAAAGTTGATGCGCTTCATCTCGTGTCATTTCCTCCTCTATAACCAGCTCGTTAGGTACAAAACTCAGGTGCTTCCACAGGTGACTGACCAAGAGTTGATGTATTTCTATTATATCTATTATTCTATTATATCTATAAGGTCCGTCTCGTCACAAACCTCAGAGTGTTCCACAGAAGACTGATTTTTACTTTCAAATACAACTGCATCATCATAATTTATATGTAGCATCTACTGCAAGAAATTCTGGAAAAGCCTTCATTGTACTTTTCATGGTTGGACTTTGAATGAAAAGTCCTCAGAAATTATTGTCTTCGTCTCGCAAAACAGCTACATTGGCACCTGAAAACAGAGTAGCTATTGGGACTAATAAGACGATAATAGAATATTTTAGTTTACCGTATTTAGCTTTAAGTATATTTAAGCAGCCATCTAAGTTTTTTTTTCTTGATTGATCGGATATCTTCATATTTGTTAAATCTTGTAAAGTAACAATTTTACCAGTACTTTCTTGAACTTTTTGCTGTATCATTTTTCTATTAGCCTTCATATTCAAATAATCCTTGACGCTTTTCTTCATGTTACTGGAAAGTTTTCTTTGGCTAGGGTTATGTGCATGTAGAACCTACAAAATATATCTTTTATGAATAAAATACTGTTCAAGCAAGAATTCTAAAAGCATACTATATGTCAACTAATCTGTAAACTTACCTTCGAAGTGACATGATTGTGCTTCATTTGAACCGATGTTACCTCGAGTGCTTTTCCATCAGACGATGCTTTGAATCTTACATGTACTGGACAATATTCTTTAAATGTCCAAGACTGTCGAATTTTTTTCCCACTGCCCTTAAACTTCTTTCCACCCGGATTACATGCATATAGAAGTTGATAATAAATCAAAGAGCTTTCTATTGGTCTCACAATTTTACTGCTTGCAATCGTACGCGCATCTCGTTTCCAAAATGTTGTGTACGTATTTTCACCAAGTTCCTCAATCGCTTTCTTTGCGTCAGCGAATGAGCTGAACCTATCCCCAATTTTCAGCATGCTAATTTCAGTCATGAAAAATAATTAGGTACCTAACTAATCTAAAAATGTTTATAGATAAATTAAAAATCAGAAAACTAACTGAAACACTTACTCCATCCTGAACCGATAATATCCAGATATACACCTTAATTAAAATCAACTTATAGCACTTGATTGAAGCGGCCCTCACACGATCAATAATATTGTGAATATTTTGGATTACTGACTAGTTGGCCGAACCTTTTTCTTTTTGGATAACCATTTTTTTGTATAACGCTTTTTCTTAAATTTTTTCTTCGTTTTTTTCACACTGACTGACACTCACTGCCAAAATGACACGCTTTTTTTATCTTTCATTTTTTGGCATACCTAGTGTATAATTCACACTTAATATCTGCACAAAACTTAATATTGATATAAGTATTGACCGTGTCAGGCCACCTTTCAAATATTGATAAAACATTGACAATAAAAAACATTGACAATATTATTGATCGTGTGAGGGCCGCTTAACGGTATTTTAGTACGCGACCGTTCGACGGCATTTTAACCAAAGCATTAAAAAGCCGTCAAGTGCGTCACATCAATGACGTCATACCTATTAACGGCATTTCAGTAGGCTACCGTTTAACGGCAGTTTAAGTACAGCGTATTTTATATATGAAATAACAGCGATCTTCATTTCCAAGCCAACTCTAACGCCGTTCTTTGCTTAATTATATATGTATATTAATTTGTATAATGATAGAAAATCCGTGTTATTAACGTACTGTACCCAAAATCCGTAAATGTACGGATTTATCTGTAGTTCTGGCAACACTGTCTCCGGAAACCACTCACTCTGTCGACTGAAAGCAGAACTACGGTACAGTATTATTTATCCGCTGCGCTGTAAACGACAAACAGCGCGCAGCGGCGCAGAGCTAAACTAAATCTCGGACAGGCCGACGGTAACGCCAACCAAATCGTCCATAAGGTTGCACATCTTAATTCTTCGATCAACGATATTACGTTAGCCAGGCTACCAGAACACGAGGCTCACAAAGGTAACAAAAAGGCAGATAAAATGAAAAAAAAGCCAAACAAAGCACCACAAAAGAACGGGTGGCCAAAAAATCTATAGAATAATGGGGAAATCCGCATAGTTGATCGATTTCTTATATTATTGTATTTAAATTTTCACATTTAAATGATGATAAACGGGGGACCAATAAGTATCTAATACTCTCAACCAAGTTATATCTGCTTGCTTTAGACAAGTCTTTGTATACTTTATTTGACAATAAACGAATGCAGAAGTAGCAAATTAGAATACTTACCGTACGTTAATAATTTTAAATATTAATATTTACTTTTTTATTAGCCAATCTGAATGTCGACATTGCATATATTATAGACTTATTTCGTAAAATACCTCGTGTAAGTTTTCTGAAATTATTTTATCAGCGTTTATTTTTCATTTCCATTTTCTGCTTTTTATTCTTATCTAAAAACAAACCCGTCAAAAAATTGTAAGGAGTATTTAAAGTTTTTCTCAATAATGTAGTCATATGATAATGTACGTACGTTAAAAACGATTAAGATGTAATAAATAAACGAGTATAACTGACAATAACATATACTTGTATTTTATAAATAAGCATCTATCTTCAGAGTTACGCTATTATTTATAAGTATTTTATATAATTTATTACTCGTTGTTATTTATAACTTCGCGGAAACTCATTATAATATTCGTCATCAAAAACCTAAGATACGTTTTTTTTTGTTAATTATTGTATTACGATTACTGCTTAAAATTGAAGGAAGAATTGAAATATGCAATAATAGAGGGGGTTTCATTCAAAAAATATAAAGTTTGATGTGACACAACTTTATGACCGACCCTGTATATTTAAATTTACTAGTAGCTAATAGGAATTTAAAAATCCATTACAACAATATCACAGTTTCGGCACAATGGCATCATTAAATCAAACCAAACACATCGAAATTAATTAAATCGAATTGTTCAAGTGATCGTTTCAAAAGTCAATAACTCGAAAACGGTTGGTTTGAAGTACATTGTGTGTATTTCGATTTTTGCTTAGAATTGAAGGAGTAATTGAAATATGTAATAATATACAGGGAGTTCTATTTAAAAAAATGAAACTTTGATGTACGACGACTTTATGAACGACCCTGTATACTTAAATGTATTACTCGTTAATAGATATTTAAAAATCCTATAACTTTTGTATTTAATTTTTTGTGGTACCTCCTATATTTTAACTAATAATCGACCGTTTCCATACATAAAAGCGACACTGTATACAGTTAAACACTGTATTGTTGAGCCTAAGTTGAGCCTAATTTTTTATATATTTATAAAATTTAACTTGTTTTCCATTTCTATTAAACTAATAAGTATCGTTTAAAGTTTCATTATAACATTTCAAACCAATTCTCTGTCTACAGTTATTGTTGTTTCCTGCAGTATAAATAACCATATCAGCGACTGAAATAAAACAAATAAATCGAACGAAATGGTATATTTGTCAAATTGAATACCGCGCTGGGGTTGTTCAGCTTTTCAAATGATCCGACCGGTATTTTCGGGATTTTCCAAATAATCTTTTTTCATATTTGCATTTTAAACTTGATGGTAGGAAGCGGACATTGTTACTGCGGCGAATCGACAAATAACTAAAAAAGTAACTAGTCAGAGTCAAATCAATTGTTAGATCTGTTTTTATTTAAATGTTAATAACTCCGGACTGGATGACCGGAATCTAACAAGTGGGGGCTCGTTTAAAAGAGCCTTTCGTACTCTATATAAAACCATATAAACAATAATAATATGCCTTTAACAGTAGAGGCTAGAGGGCGCTGTCTTACAATTTAACAAACAATGCGGGATTTCCTAAAAAAAATAAATACAACGGTATATGTAATTTCAGCCGATTGTAAAGAGAAATAAAAGTTTAAGAAGTCAGTGAAAACCGCATCTTGATATCTTTTTTCAATCCGAAGATATTAGCAAAAATATAATAAGTACGAAAAAAATTGCCCTTTACTATCTTATTTTTATAACACGGAATCAGTAGCCCCCTAGATTATGCCCATTTTAACAAAAAAATAAGATAGAAACAGTTAGTTTATTTTAATATCAACGAAATACCAGAATACCATAATACCAGATGCATTAATATCTAATAATTAAGATATTAATAACAGTGAACAAAAAACGATGATTCAGTGAAGTCATGGTAGGCTTTAGATAAAAGTTGCTTTTGACGTAATAGTATAAACGTCAAGTTGTTATTAGATCAACATTTTGATAGTCTTAGCAGCGTTTTTTATTTTTGAATTGCTTTTTCAAAATGTCTTTATTATTTGAAGTAGTTGAAGTTGGTAGAGCATTTTGAAAAAGCAATCAAAAGATAAAATACTATCAAAATGTTGATCTAATAACAATTTGACGTTTATACTATTACGTCAAAAGCAACTTTTTTCCAAAGCCTACCATGACTTCACTGAATCATCGTTTCTTGTTCACTTTTATTAATATCTTAATTATTAGATATGAATACATCTGGTATTATGGTATTCTGGTATTTCGTCGATTTTAAAATAAACTAACCTACCATGACTTCACTGAATCATCGTTTCTTGTTCACTTTTATTAATATCTTAATTATTAGATATGAATACATCTGGTATTATGGTATTCTGGTATTTCGTCGATTTTAAAATAAACTAACTGTTTTTATCTTATTTTTTTTTGTTAAAATGGGAATAATCAAGAGGGCTACTGATACCGTGTTGTAAAAATAAGGTAATTAAGAGCTTATTTTTTGGTACTTACTATTTTGATAATATCTTCGGTTTGAAAGAAGATATCAAGATGCGGTTTTCGCTGACTTTTTAAGCTTTTACTACTCTTTACTATCAGCTAAAATTACATATACTATTGTATTTAATTTTTTTGAAAAAACGCGCTATGTTTGTTAAATTGTAAGAAAGCGCCCCCTAGCGTCTATGTTCAAAACCTTATTATTATTATTTTTATGGCATAATATAGAGTAAGAAACGCTTTTTTAAACAAGCCCTCGTTTGTTGGATTCTGATCATCCAGTCTGGAGTTATTAACATTTAACTAAAGATAAATCTAACCTTCCCCCACCACTTTATTTTAGCAGATAGGGGAAAATGCGGCTCTAGCGGCCGTTTTACAAACTTGAAAATAATTTCCAGAAATTTCTCATAACCCCTTTAGTTATAAATATTTTTTTTTGTATGCTCTACGGCTAATACTTTCCGAGATACAGCCGAGAGCTATTCTTAGTGGGACACCCTGTATACCAATTGAATACAGAATATTTACTTAACTGTGAGCTTTTTGGGTTAATGGCTTAGAGCTTTTCGAATCCAAAATTTCTTTTTTGATATATTTCATTATCCTTTTTAATATATGACATGATTCCTATTTAAATGTTAATATCTGTTTATTATTTGCAACGCATTAAAGCTACCTACTTTTTTACTTACAGAACACAGAAGCTTATATTTTCATGGATAAAGCCAACTGAATGATAGATGCTGCGTTCACGCCCTTTCTTTGATAAACTTCGTCAATATTGATTATGGTTTTACAAAAATATTTTATTACAGTGACACAACTGTATTTTGTGAATAAATTTTAATGTATATGTAAATTTTAATGAATATGTAATATATTGTACATATTTCAGATATGAAATAAGATGTTACATATATGTATAATACGATTTGAAAAATATCTTAATATATTATCAATTTAGTCTTTTAGAGGTTATTGCTTTTTCCGTTATAATTTTTGCACTGATTGACTACCACTGTCTATCGACCTTGTTCTTTGCAGACGACCAAGTTATTGTTGCAGGTTGTGAGGAGAATGCCGACTATATGTTCAGGAAACTTGACGAAGAATACGGTAGATGGGGACTCAATATCAACCTCACAAAAACCGAATACCTGAAAGTAGGAGAAGAACAAACTGAAGATCCTGAACTACACATACATGAAATTAAAAGGTGTAGCGAATATAAATATTTAGGAAGTATTATATCTGAATAAGGGAACTCCAAGAAAGATATACATAGCAGAGTTCAACAAGGTAAGAAAGTAATCGGTCTTTTAAACCCTCTCCTGTGGTCAAATAAAACATCCATCCAAACGAAGCTAAGGATTTACAAAGCAATCGTAGAGCCAATTGTCACATATGGTGCCGAATGCTGGCAATTTACACCAAAAGAAAGAAGGATGGTCGAGTCAGTGGAGATGGACTTTCTGAGAAGAGCATGTCGAATATCAAACATTTTTTGTACGTCATTGCGTTAGGATAATAAACTACTTTTTATTGATTCTAATAGAGTTTTTTTATCCTCTTCAATGTTTACCTTTTAAAGTTTTTCGCTATAACAAACCGTTTTCGAGTTATTTACATTTTTTCCGAAAAAGTACCAAAATTCAAGATGGCGGCCGATTTTTTTTGATGACGCACACATCGGACAAATGGGGACTTTTAGTATGTTAATAAGGGTTACTAAGGCTAACTATTTTCAATGGTCGCAGCTTTCTAAAAATTTTTGCAATTTCAACATGGTGAATGTCATAACTGCACTGGGGTAAAGTGTGTATTTTGGGTAGTATTCCACAAAATTTGCAAGCTATTGAGGAAACAGGAAATGTACAGAAATAAATTGAATATAATATTTACATTAAAACAGCATTATATCTTAAGAAGTTTCACATCAAATATGCGCAGATAGTGCACACACTGTTTTTTTATTTCATTCACCAAAACCCCCCTTTTTAAAAAAAAATCAATCAAATCAGAGCATTTATGTTCTTTAATTCAAGCATTTCCTACATATTTACCAACATAAGATTTCCCACATTAGCACGGCCATGTATTTCAACTTAATATATTTCTTTCCTGTGTAAATCATTATTTCTCTTAAATGTAAGCACAAATATTTTGATTTCTTTTGATTCAGAGACTTAATTGTCATTTAAATATTAATTATTAGTAAAGATTTTTTGTAAATTTTTAATAACTGACAAATATTGTACCGAAATGTAAATGTACCGAAATCATTAATTGTCATTTCAAAGACAACTGTGACGGCATTTTTTAAATAATAGCATGTAATATATTAGATTAAAGTTACTGTTACTTTATATTTACTTGGACTTAATTTTAACAATCCTTGCATTGAGGTATTTTGTGTTGTGTGAGATTTTATCAGGTTGACATCGTCAGCATTCTAATGAGTCTTATCTGCAAGATTTACGGGAAACTAACTATTTCATCACATTTTTTCTTGACCCCCTTATTTATCTTATCTTTATTAGATTAGTGTACTTATATATGTTTTACTACAGTGCGTATGGTGCATTTTATAGTATTTATCAATACATACCAACTATTAGTTGCATAACGATAAATTTACAGATATAAGGCCCGAAATAATTAATTTATATTTATTACACCCAGATGCAAAAAACACAACGGAGAATTTTTTCGTCAAGTTTTTAAAATGTTATATTTTTTCTACTTTTAGCCCTATTTACAAGAATATTTTAGCAAACTGTATATAAATCTATCAACTTTAATTCGTAAATTCAGTTTTCTATAATCTCTAGTAATCTTGGCTTATTGTACCGGGTTAATTGAAGGGTTGTTTCTTACCTTAACTTTAAAATACCCTGTGCAATAATTTAGTGCGTAACTTTCCCTAAAACATTATTTTTCGAACAGAATCAGAACCATCTCTCCTGAGCATTTCCTTTTTTAACTCATGTCAACACGTGCCTTGTTTAATTTTTCAGAGCGAAATGAACTTGTGACTAACAATTTGCAATTTTTTCAACTATCATTACTTTATGATTTATTTTTAATATGACCAGGTGGCTTTGGTGACTATTGTCGTAATGTCATATCGACACTGATTAAAACTCAAACTATATTAAAATGAAAAAAAAACGTTAGAAAGTAACGATACAGGCATGGTTTTAATAAATATTAGTAACACTAACAGAACCAAGGATATTAAAAAAAATAACTGTAATAACTAAGTGTACAAACAAACAAACAAAAAACTTGTAAAAAATACTCTAATACTTTTAGTCTAAGAGCTAACAACGTTTTCGAGAAAGTATTTTAAGACGTCTGGCTCTTTAATATATCTTTTACTATGCTCTCTGGAACAGCATGCGGTCCGTCTGGCTGCCGATACCCGTTACGTTAACTACTGCGCATCGGAAGAAGATCCTATATTTTTTATTAATTTAGTCCTATAAATTCTAGTATTGAATATAAATCAAACATGTCTCCATAGCGCAGTGCGTAGAAGTTTCCTCTGAGAATTCTGGTGATTCAAAAAAAACAACAAATATTTAATACTTTACTATCTGAATATAAACGAAAATAAAATAAAAAGTCTTTGTCCTGACCCGGATTCGAACTCTGAATCGTCGGTTCGTGGTCGGAAACTCTAAGCACTGCGCTATGGAGACATGTTCGATTTATATTCAATACTAGAATTTAAAGGACTAATAAAAATATGGGATCTTCTTTCAATGCGTAGTAGGGAACGCAACGCTTACCGGCAGCCGGACGGGCCGCATGCTGTTCTAGAGAGCATAGTAAAAGATATATCAAAGAGCCAGACGTCTTAAAATACTTGTTTTTCCGACGTTGCTAGCTCTCGTACTATTTGTAGTACCTCTTCGGGCTGTTATAACTGTCTGTAGACGTCGCGTCGCCGTCGGTACAAACTGTTAATGAGGCTTCCAGTTCTTCTTCAAGGACCAAACGAATATTCATAATTTCAGCCATCTTCAACAAGATTAATGACTTTTGCACAATCTTCCATAATAAAAACCATATTCAATCGTACACAACAATAAATAATGAAGAATGACAAAAAAATAACGATAATTGAAAAAATTGCCAAATGTTTGTGGCAAGTTTATTTTGCTTTTAAAAATTAACCAAGGCTTGCGTTGACATGGAGTCAAAAAACAAAATATTTAGGAAACATGGTTCTGACCCAAAAAAAAATTTAGTAAAATTTGACCACGAAGTCATTGCACAGGATGTTTCAAAGATAGAGTAAAAAAACAACCCTTCGATTGACCCTGTATTATAAGTAAAATACTAAAGTTTATAATACACTGAGCCTACGAATTAAAGGTGATATATTTATATACAGTTTGCTTAAAAAATCTAGGGAATAGGAGCAAATATAAAAAATATAACATTTTAAACTAGACCAAAAATTTTTTTCCGTTGCTTTTTTTGCATCTGAGTGTACAGGGTGTCCCACTAAGAATAGCTCTCGGCTGTATCTTGGAAAGTATTAGCCGTAGCGGCTGAGGAAAAAAATATTTATAACTCAAGAAGCTATGGGAAATTGCTGGAAATTATTTTGAAGTGTGTAGAACCACCGCTAGGGGGCGCAACTACAACAAAAAATAAGAAAATGGAGTTTTTACACAATTTTGGCTAGATAAGGTGTACTGTAAGTAACAGCATCATAATCTCCAGTAAATTTTGAATACTTTTTGTTAGAGCCATTTTCCCATATCTACCAAAATAAAGTGGTGGGGGAAGGTTAGATCTGTTTTTATTTGAATATTAATATCTCGGGACTGGATGATCCGAATCCAACAAGCGAGGGCTCGTTTAGAAGAGCGTTTCTTACTCTGTATTGTACCATATAAACAATAATAATAAGCTTTTGAACGTAGACGCTAGGGGGCGTTGTCTTACAATTTAACAAACATTGCGCGTTTTTTCAAAAAAATTAAATGCAATAGTATATGTAATTTTAGCCGATAGTAAAGAGTAGTAAAAGCTTAAAAAGTCAGCGAAAACCGCATCTTGATATCTTCTTTCAAACCGAAGATATTAGCAAAATTATAATAAATACCAAAAAATAAGCCCTTAATTACCTTACTTTTACAACACGGTATCAGTAGCCCTCTTGATTATGCCCATTCTAACCTAAAAATAAGATAGAAACAGTTAGTTTATTTTAAAATCGACGATATACCAGAATATCGTAATATCAGATGTATTAATATCTAATAATTAAGATATTAATAATAGTGAACAAGAAACGATGATTCAGTGAAGTCATGGTAGGCTTTGGAAAAAAGTTGCTTTTGACATAATAGTATAAACGTCAAATTGTTATTAGATCAACATTTTGATAGTCTTGGAGCGTTTTTTATCTTTTGATTGCTTATTCAAAATGCCAACAACTTCAACTACTTCAAATAATAAAGGCATTTTGCAAAAGCATTTAAAAGATAAAAAAACCGCTGCTAAGACTATCAAAATGTTGATCTAATAACAATTTGACGTTTATACTATTACGCGAAAAGCAACTTTTTTAATGAATTCACTGAATCATCGTTTCTTATTCACTATTATTAATATCTTAATTATTAGATATTAATACATCTGGTATTATGGTATTCTGGTATTTCGTCGATTTTAAAATAAACTAACTGTTTCTATCTTATTTTTTTTTTGTTAGAATGGGCCTAATCAAGAGGGCTACTGATGCTGTATTGTAAAAATAAGGTAATAAAGGGCTTATTTTTTGGTATTTATTATAATTTTGCTAATATCTTCGGTTTGAAAGAAGATATCAAGATGCGGTTTTCGCTGACTGTTTAAGCTCTACCTACTCTTTACTACCAGCTAAAATAGCACATACTATTGTATTTAATTTTTTTGAAAAAACGCGCTATGTTTGTTAAATTGTAAGAAAGCGCCCCCTAGCGTCTACGTTCAAAACCTTATTATTATTATTATTACGGTATAATATAGAGTAAGAAACGCTCTTTTAAACGAGTTCTAGTTTGTTGGATTCTGATCATCCAGTCCGGAGTTATTAACATTTAAATAAAGATAGATCTAACCTTCCCCCACCATTTTATTTTAGCAGATATGGGAAAATGGTTCTAACAAAAAAAAAATCCAAAATTTACTGGAGATTATGAAGCTATTATTTATAGTACCCATTATCTAGGCAAAATTCTGTAAAAATTCTATTTTATTATTTTCCATTGCAGTTGCACCACCTAGCGGCCGTTTTACAAACTCGAAAATAATTTCCAGCAATTTCTCATAACCCCTTTAGTTATAAATATTTTTTTCCGTAATTAAATTTCCGTAAATTTCCGAGATACAGCCGAGAGCTATTCTTAGTGGGACACCCGGTACAAACAGATTTTCTTAAACTAGTTAAAAACGGCTTGTACAAAATTATTCAAATTCTTATACAAGCTTTGCTGTAAAATCAACCAAAAAGCCAGTATTTAGGCAGTTCAAAATTTGCATGGCATTTTCTGTTTCTAATACCGATGATGTTTTGATAAAAGTTTTTATTACAGAGTTGTACTAGAAAAAAAGTTTATATCATTCATGCTAATCATACCTTTTTGAGTACAATATTTTATTTTCAATTTGCTCTCATTAATAAAAAAAAAGTTCATGTTCAGAATGACCTGTCTCGGGGTCGGTAACATTTGTCCATTCAATATTATTCTTTTATAAATAAATTCTGTTATCAAATCATATTATGTATCATTATTTTATTTTCCTGGCTTTCTGTCTGTAAATGTAAAAATATGAGCCATACCAGTGGCGTGCATATAAGGTAGAAAAAAGGGGTTCCTTACCTCAGGCAATAACATAAAATATTTTGTTTATATCATTACATTATAACATATTACTACTTAATCCAAGAAATATTCGGAAGTAATTACCCAAGTGCATCAAAATTACCGATATTTTTTCATGAAAGCATGTTGTCTAAAAACTGCATGAGTTTATAATTTATATTAATATTTTGCCATAAGAACCCGACTCCGAAGGAGGGGGGCTCTTCCAGAATATGAATATAAACGAATGCTGTTTTTTATTGACAACATGCTTAAATGAAAAATTATCAGGTTAATTTTGATGCATGAGTGTAATACGGTAGAATATTTCCAGAATAAAAAACATGAAAATACAAGTGAAAATACATAGATTTTTTAAAAACATTTATTTGAACATATTAAAAAAATCTATTTAAAAATGAAGCAATAAAATTAAACAAAAAAAAATCCTTATAGTCTTGGCCGTTTTTCCTTTGCATATTAAATGCCCAATCGGTCAAAATATTGGCCAGTCAGTGCCAAGATTGAGATGTTCGCATCCAAAATGTAGTTTCTATCTTTTATAAAGTCCATAAACTGTTCCATACATACTGGTGATTAATTATAGTGTTTTCGGCTTACTTTCGGCAACTTTTTCTTCAATTGCACTTAAAGAATCGTTTCCAAATCGAGACATTTTTAGAGAATACCTGTTAAAAATAATTTATGTCTAAGTAACAAATGTATCATTGTCACTTAGACATTCTGCGGGAAATTTTCGCCGGGTAATTTTCGATTTTAGCAGGCAATTTTCGCCGAAAATTACCCGCTTCATATGGGATTTTTTGTACATGAGAGAAATATTCGCATTAAGAATTGTTTATCTTATTTTTATTAGAGATTACCTAAGACATATTAAAATAATTTTCGACTACTTCGTTATAGCGCAATTTTCATATGAAATTTACCACTAATTCGCTCCATAATATGATTTACGCGAATATTGTTTATACTTTATATTGTTTCTAATGGGACGAGAAAAATTGCGCATTTGAGTGCGCAGTGAATTTTCCACGTACTCTACAGGCTGTAATGACTGGAAGGTCAATGTGTAAGAAAGATATACAAGGTGGTCCGAACTGTATTCCGGAAACTTCGGCAGCATATTCTGTAGATATGTCCGAAAATGTTTAGTTTCGGAGATACAGGGTGTAGAAGATTTTTTCCAAATAATTTCTGAAGTATCCTCAATATTTAGATGAAAATTGGTGTCTTGGAGTTTTTTGACATGAGAAATTTGATTTTGATGTCAATATGACTCCTACTAGTAGAGGGCGCCACCTACATATTTTTTAATTGGTTTGAAAAGTAATCACTTTTCGTCTGTACCTGTATAAAACTACTGAGTAAAAAATATACATTTACGACGTTTTTTACGTAAAAAATGTCTCTTGGTAAAAATCGCTACTAGTATTGGAATCGAAATTATCAATACCTGTCATCATTGACATAACTTAAACAAGTTGACTATTAGGCTGAGAGCAGAAATTTGAAAGTTTTTGTGCCAAAAGTTCAACAGAAACTGTTTTATCATCATTTTTTTGCAGAAAAATTTATGATTAATTTAAAAAAATAAAAATTTCCCAAATTTATTATTTCAGTGAAATAACTATTTACTCAACGTGTTTATTTTTCGTCAATAATGACATGTATTGACTATTTCCATTCTAAATATCTTGAGAACCAATTCATTCTAAATATCTTGCTCATAGCGACTTTTACAAAGAGATATTTTTTACGTAACAACTCACAGAGATATATTTCTTTCCTCGGTAGTTTTATACAGGTACGGACAAAAAGTTATTACGCTTCAAAACAGTTAAAACACATGTAGGTGGCGTCCTCTACCAGTAGGAGTCATATTGATATCAAAATCAAAATTCTCACGTCAAAAAACTCCTAGACACCAATTTTCATCCAAATATTGACGTTACTTCAGAAATTATTTAGAAAAAATCTCGGAAAAAATCGAAATAAAAATGAAACTTCTACACCCTGTATCTCTGAAACTAAGCATTTTCGGACATACATTTTCGGACATATATTTATATGAACTTTTTTACTTATTTTTATCTGCAGAATATGCTGCCGAAGTTTCCGGAATACAGTTCGGACCACCCTGTAGAATATGGATGTAAGGCGTGGTTTAATTTTCTCGGCATGGCGCACAGTGCTTCGTCCCATGGACAAAAATCGAAAAAAAAATTAAAATTTACTAATATCTGAATATGTAATTTTATACTTATAGCAATGATCAACCATCCTGTAAATTATTTTTCATAAACACCGTTTTTTGTTAGCAAATATTTTCACTTATAATATCACAAGAGCTTAAATTATTTTCGGAAATTTTTTTGAGGGCACGAATATTTTGAAAATTATCCCGAGTCGAAGACGAGGGATAATTTTCCTAAAATATTCGTGCCCGAAAGAAAATTTCCAGGAATAATTTAAGCTTGCGTGGTATTCGGTAAGAAAATTTCACACCTAAATTTGAAAAAAAATATTAATCCAACATGACATTTTAAAATAATTTCAATTTGTTAAGTTGGCCAAGGTATTGATGTTTTTGACATATTATGTGTTTTGTCATTTTTGTTTGCGATTCTGTCATTAAGCTATTACTAGTTTTAAAACGTCTGTACGTAGAGTAAGAAGTGTATAGCGAAATGTTGCGATTTGGAAAAGTAAACCAACAAGTCATTAAAGAAGAAATTGAAAATATAAAACCAGATAACACCCGAAAATCAAAATCAAGTGTATGGAAACAGTTTGTTGAATTTTGTGATGAAAAATCGTATAATATTCATGAGTGTATGAGTGTAGTACAGCTGGCTACTATACTGGAGGACTACGCATTTAATATGAAAAAGAAAAATTTTGAAGATTATAAGGAAAGTGTGGTCAAAGTGATGTGGAACTCTACTGCTAAGCAGTTGCAAGAAATTTATTACGAAAAATATAAAATAAAATTTAATCCGTTTTCTGATGTGAATTTTGACTGCCAGAGCTGCACGCGATGCTAAGCGCAAAATACTACAGAGAGATTCAGCAAAAAGAAAAAAGTGAGTGCTTCAGCCTTAACCAGTGACGAATACAAAAAAATTATTGAAATGTCATTGTAGTTCATTCACATTATGATTGTAGATCTTATGTTTACCTTTTCAACTGTCAAAAAATTTCCACAAAAGTTTCGTGGCGCCTCGAAAAAATTTCCGGAAATTTTTTCAGTTGCCATGGTAACTAGTCAACATTAAAGCATGTTATTGGTTGAAAAGTAGAGGTGTGAAATTTTCACTAAAAATAAATTTTGCGATCATTATCTTATCAGTTAAAAGAATAACATTCATAGTAGTTCTGTATATTATGGAGTTAAACGGTACGTACTTAATTGAAAGCCACTATGGATATTGTTAACCAAGGTATGGTACTTTAAATTTATTTCTAAACAAGTTCGTGATTATTTAGTTTTTATATATTTTTTAAGATGATTCTTAAATGGGTATAAAAATTTTACGTTTTCAAACTTCAAAAAGGCATTTAAAAAAAACATATCAAAACATATTGTATTTATTGAATATTTTTGTTGGCATATTCATACACTTTTAATTTTTGTATAGTTCACCTGCGTCTGCTTGCGACGAACTTTATTTTATAATACTTTTCAGATGGAGTAAAATTGATAAGCAATGCCGATCTGATTAATACTTGGCTTGATCATAAGGACAAGAACTCAAAATTATTTGTATTTCAAAAAATGTGTTCTTTATTAGATATTGATGAACCTTCCAGTCAAATGAGACACCACTTGTGCCTGAAAAGCCCACTATGTTGGAGCGAAACGTCGCATAAAAAAAGTTTCCATCTTTCAATTTATTATAAAACCTCATACCCAAGAAAAGGAAAAAATAATATATGGATATGGTCTATTAAAGAGGTAACTATTAACATCCGAACCCCTCATACCAACAAAAAGAACAGTAACAACGCGAAAAAGTAACATATTAGAAAGTAATGTACAGAAATATCTTATATGTGAGGTTACTTCATCTACCTGTGATTTGGATACTATATATTTGGAAGATTCTGTCAGCAGTGATTCTTCTGAATCAGAGTAGTTACGATATATGTATTTTGTTGTCCTAAAGTAAATTTATAGTATCTTAAGTTTTTTTTAATTAAATATAACATTAATATTTCTTTTTCATTAAAGAAAAACATTTTTTATCTTATATTAGGCTTATATTGTAGGAATCATGTTCTAATGTTATTTCAATGCATTTTTATCACAGGGATTTATTTAATACTTACACCGTTTTCATACTATAAATTATTATTTCCTTAGATGGAACACAGCTCCAACATTTTTATTGTTTATAAGATTTTTTTTTCATAAACGTGGGACTAAGAACATCATCATTTAGTACAATGAGAGTACTCATCATTTGTGTCAAATAAACCTAGTTTGAATAAACTGCCTACAATAAAAGAGAAGTTTTGCATTTTTGTCCTCTAGACCCATATGTTCGAAGTACTGTGTGGCGCGTCGATTGCTATGCTATATTCTGTGCAGTGGGGCTAAAACTGAAAAAAAAGTTTCCCCAATTTATATAAAAAATTATTATTTTGATTCCTTAATGACTTATGCTATTCTCATTTTATTATTTGGTCAATTTTTGCCTACCTTGCCTTGATTTCCACTGCACGCTACTGTGCCGTACGTAGTATCTGCACGGATATTTTTAAAAGTGAGATCATCCTTTGGCTCATTGCAGAGTATTGTTTATGTAACCGTAAACAAGTAAACTGCTGATTTTAGTACTTTAATTTGTGCACTGCTTTTATTATTCCGTTTATAAACATTCGCTTTTTATATAGAACTTTTAATGGTCGATCGTTGCCAATGGGGCAACTCGATGACAATACACTGAAAAGTTTTATGTTTATCAATTAGGCTTATTATTAAAACATTCAGGTTTAATGTACTGAATCTTGGACTAGCTCTCGATGATTACGTTATATGTATTGAAATTGTTTTACCCACTCGATAGGTAATAATGATTTTTCTTGCTTGTATGTTTAGAACATATGAGGAATACCCTTTCTAGATGCATTTTGTTCATTTTTTCGAATTTTGGCAAAGAAAAACTGCTACGGTTTTTGCAGGAAACTTACCGAAAAACTAGTAGACTTGAAAAATAGATAAAAAATCATGAAAATAGTACACCTACATATGAAAAATCTAGTTTTGATGACATCTGAAAAAATTGAAAAGAACTTTTGCATACATGCTCCGCAATACCTGACTTCATTGTTTCACCTTATTGTACATGTTCTTTGGTGCTCGCTAAGTCGTACATTTAGAGGAAGTTTAGTCTCCCCAATATACGACTCATCGCATTCACAAGGTACCTGGTAGATGCACTATTCTCTCTCTTTTTTTTTCTTCCTTGGCATCGATCACCAGGATCATTAGCCATATACAACTTGTATGTTAATAATGCAGTTACAGGTATCTATCTCAATATCCTCAAAGGGTTCACTCTTACAAAGACAATTTAAAATTTAAAAATCTACATTGATATAAACATTTCAAGTTGAGTGACAAAGTATCAAAAAACCTAAACACAAAAAAAGTAGAGATACAAAAAACAAACAACAAGAAAAGAGATAATTATTTACATCACAGTATCACAGTTGGTTGTATATATTAATGTCTTTCATAAAGTTCAAAATATTTTTAATTTTTTCTTCTTGGGTTAAATTTTCTCGAATTTCACCACGTATATTGAATCTACTTCTTTCTATCGTATATTGAGGACATTCACATAGGTATAATGTGTATTACTGTCAACTCAACATCACAGACTATGCACATTGGTGGTATTTCTCTTTTAAGCAGATATGCATGAGTCACCGCAGTATGCCCAATACGAAGACGATGCACTCTGGATTCATCCGCTCGTCCTAGTGCAAGATGTAAGGATGGTGTTGACGGATCCTGTTTTATTGCGCGAAGCTTAGACGGTTTACCTGCCCACTCATTTTGCCATTCCCTTTCTGTTCTTTTATGCAGTAGAACTTTAAAATCTTGTTTAGTAATATAAGGGAAATCAATGGTATCTTTTCTAGCAGCTTCATGAGCAGCTTCATTTGCCATTGTGTTGCCAAGTATATTAGTGTGACTTGGGACCCATACAAACGTGAGTGGCAAAATGGCAAAATGTTCTGTGAAGAAAGCTGATGCTTCCTGTCTCAAAGTCCATTGGAAAGTTGGTTATAATTGCACATCCAGCACCAGTTTGTGTTTTGGAGCCATCAGTATAAATAACAATTTTTTCGTTGTACTGGTCTAGTATTTTCTGAAACTTTTGTTGGTATATTTCAGGCGATGTGTCACTATTCTCTTGTTTCAATGATTAACAACTTAGGATGCGTATTACTATATCAAAATTAATTACAAGTTGGTAACCTATCTTTTCTAATACACTTATTCAATTATTAAATTAGAAACCTTCAGATTAAATCCATTTAGTTTTATTTCGTTATGATTGGTCTCGCATTATTATGAAAAATGAATTTAAATATCGTCATAAAATTAATCATATTATTTAATATTTTTGGTTTAGTTTGACGCAAGTGATAACAGCCTATAAATATTCGAATTTCGTAAATATATTGGCAACCAGACGAGACAAATCAGAATAGCCAACGATTTCAATTATTGTTGACCGCTCCGTATTATTTTCCGTATTTATTTAATTGATTATTAGCCATTTGTTTCAATTATGAGTCAATTACACTTTGATCCGACCCAGATCAGATTCTGGGCGAGAAAGAAAAGTTTAGGTTCTAGTATTATATTAGATTTGTGGCTACTGGATAATTTAAAGATAATCATTTCAAATTTGATATGGGCCAAATCATTTCTGCAAATTTAACGGTTGGTGCCTGACCTACCGTTAATTGGTGTCATCCTGATAATCGTTTTTACAGAAACTTAACATTCTATAAATTACTTTGATGTATTCATAAAAAAATAGTTGTTCATTAAACCTTGTTTTTATTAATATGGAATAGTGATGTGTCGGTATTTGAGTAACGCGATTTTGGAGCGGTATTTTTTGTAACGTCGTTTCGTTCCACAACGAATCATAAACCTGTAACTGAAGAACGACGATCATAGTCATAATGACGACAAAATTATAAATTATTTATAATTTTCAAATAAATTATTTATAATCGCTCTTGAAGATAGCTCGAACCGTAGTAACCGCATAGCGACGTGTTTAGCTCCAGCCGTCACGATTTCGTCGGTCGCCAACAGTAGTATCAGGAACTGGTATGTCCGTAGCGTCGCGCGATCTCGATTGGGACGTGTTCGCTCCAGCCGTCGCGCTCCTAGAGTTGTAGTTCCCTGTCGCGAACAGAAGTAACTGCTGTAACTGGGTATCGACGCTCGACCTCGGCGACGACCTACTTCGTTCCAGCCGTCGCGCTCCTAGAGTTTTAGTTCCCTGTCGCGAACAGAAGTAACTGGTCCCTGCTGTAACTGGCTATCGACGCTCGACCTCGGCGGCGCGGCGCCGGCGGCGACTTACTTCGTTTCAACAGTCGCTGGAGCGCTTCTAGGGTTCCGTTTTCGCCTGTCGCGATTTGGTCGGTTACTATTGGTATTGGCGTTGATGCTCCTGTCGCTAAGTTACTTTCGAAATAGCGATTTTTGGTATGTACTAGGCATGGTATAAAATAGCGTTGCTAGAAAGATGAAACGTAAAATCAAATAAAATGAAATAAAAATGTTATTTACTTTTATACATTTATATAAGTTTTATTGTTTATATCTGTTTTTAAGGTCTAATGATGGCTGAATTGCCGAAACTGGTCACCAATAAAGAATTCTTTTGACAGTGGTTTAAATTTTGTTCTTGATTTTAATATTAAATATATTATGTTGCAATTTAATATATTTTTGTAATTCTTAACATCGAAAATTTTAAAAAATATAGGGCCATTTTCTATGAAGTAAACACCGCTCTCCATAGGCGTTCTATTAAATTCAAATAAATTAAGTAGTGTATTTTAGTATATGATTGATAATAAATACATGTTAGGTAAATAAACCTTTTTACAAAAATATGACTAAATAAAGAAGAAAATATGATTGAAAAAAAAACGGAAACTTGTAAAGCCACTCTCAATTGATTAAAAATAAAATCCTAATTAGAGTAATTTAATCTAACAAGAAAAAGAATTACATTTTACTAACATATACGGGAATAACGTAAGAATGATTTTATGATTACCTGACATGAACATTAACATTTTACTTCTAAATTTTCCCACGAGTAAGAAAAATATATGTAGATAAAAACATTACATTATTTAATAGTTTAATTTCTAAAATTGAAACCTAATGTATTGCTACTGTCATAAATTCTTCTAGTCATCCTGTATTGTTTACAAATTTGTCTATGAAATTGTTTATGAATTTACACGGGCACAGAGATAACGGCAAGGTTGGGAGTAGTTGCAGTTTGTGAAAAAAGGTGGTGGAAAAGTCAATAAATCTCAGCAAAATGTATTTTAAGGTGGTAGAATGTAGAAATGAGTGGGAGGGGGGTTAATCACTGCGACTTTACAGATCTATCGTCTCCCCCTTTCTTGAGTTATCTCATCATACAGTCCCAGGGCTTTGAAAAAAGCCATCAGTATCTGGGACGGTTTTATAGAGGGTAATTCTCCATCTCCAACGTTTCGATCAGTTTCGACAACATTTTTATAACACGCGTTTATATTCTTTGTACTACTTCGCAAAGCAATCGAGGTCAAACTTTGTGGTGGTTTCAGAAAAATAAGTAAACATGGAGTACGAGTAAACATGGAAACAAAGAGTTACCGATGGTTAATTAAATTGGCTATTCCTCTAAGGCTACACAAGAATATTTAATTTTAACAATTGTTGTAAACACGGTGTTAAACTATTTAAAAAATCGTCTATTACATTCCTGCAGATTAGGTAATAAGTTTTGTTCTTAAATATCTACTATACATATTGTTAAACGCGTGTTCAAATACTAATCTTGTGGAATATATGTATATATTATCAACATAAAACGAAATTAAAAAAGTAGAAAAACGACTCAGTTACGTTTTCTACTTTTTTAATTTGGACCAGGCCTCTTTGAGAAAAATGGATGCATTCTTTAAATAAAACGAAATGTAATTAAGGAAATATCGTAACAATAGATATTTTAGAAACGTCTAGGTTTATTTATCTCACTGAGATTTATGAAAAAAAGTATTTTGCCTCGGCTTTAGATACCGACACGTCGTGGAAGTAGCTCGAGACAAAACGAAATTGAGCGAGACAACAGGAAACGCCAAAAAAAATACCCCTATGCCCTTCTTTGCAATGTCAGTTAGCAAATCAGTTTCGAGGCGTTTTTAAGAAATAATAGTAGGCCAAGACAAACGAAAATATGCCAAAACAACCGGAGATAAGCCGAGATGCGACAAAGTTAGACGACGAAACACGATCTTGACCAGCTTCGAACTGTTTGACGAATAGTGTAGAGGGTGTATAACAGTTCAGAAACATATCCATTCGGTGCACTTTGGGTATTCCACGATTTTATAATTCATGATCCTGTGAGACAAAAATAACACCTTCCTTTGCCAGTTTTGGACTTGTTTTGGACGTAATGATTCAAAATAATGTAATTTATTAGATCTTGTTGGTTCCTCGACATCCAACAGAAATATTTCTTAAATACTGATGACATGATTGCGACTATTTGTTAATACACACACACACCTAACCAGTAGGGTTAAAGAGTATACGAGGCGTCATGAAATTTTGACACTCCCTCACCAAGATATCTAAGTGAAACAAACGTGTGGGGTATTAAAATACCCCGCGCAAATACTGGAAGGTTAGGTTAATATTATAAATTACACTATTACACAAAACAGTTATTGTATAATATGACCAATAAAAAAAACACGCAAAATTTGAATCTATCAAAGCAAGAGGAATAAAAATACGCAATTCCAACGTGTTTATGAAGATTTAAAAAATAATCGAGAGAGAATATTTTCGACAATGTGCAGCAAAATCCACTTAATTCCTGCAACCGTTATTCGAAATAGCAATTTTATTAGTTTAAATTTAATTTAGACCGAGTGGAGGTTTAGATTAAAAATCATCCAGCCTCGCGAATAAAACAGCCACAGACACGCGGGATTTTGTTGCGTCCACGGTTGTTATTTTAACGAGATTTAATCCGGATTTATACACGCTTATTCACAAACACCAACAAAACTTGGACGAAGTGGACATGATAAGCTTTACTACGAATGTATTGCGGTTTTTGTGGAATTATTTCTTTGCATTAATTTCATAACCAAAGATTTTTTTGGGTCAATATGATAATATTCATTTTTATGTTTCGGTTTGCGAATACCAAGCTTATCACTGCTTTATTTTATGAAGATATTCCATTCCAGGTTCAGATCTCATATTTACAATTAAATTCAGTTTAATGAAAGATTTGTTGTAATGGATTTGTTGTAATAATGGAGATTTGTTGTAATGGAGATCCGGGTACTAATACGTCCCAGGCGTCCATTAGAAGTTTCTAGAGAACCACAATATCTAGATCGGAGATTTTTTGCACACCATTGTTTTACAACGAGATCTATCGATTAAAAATATTTTCAATATGAAGGCACTTCCGGAAATGCCTGAAGTTGACAGCAACTCTCTTATTTTAAATGGGTGCCCCCATTTTTTATTAGGTACATACTTAAATTCTCTGTAAAATTCAATGAATATTGATGTTAAAGACTCTATACCAACATTAACCGTTTTTTGGAAAATTGGACGAAAAAAACTACCTGTCAAAAAATTTCTATAGCCTAAAAGTCAAATTTAGTGATTACTGCAGCCACTGTGACATAAAGAGAATTGATGTGGCTATCTATTACAAAAATTAAATTGTTCAAATGTCATACAGTAGTGCTGTCATAGAATTGAGCGATTAAAAAATTATCATATATCATTTTTTTTTCAAATGGAAACCCACTTTTTTATTTCACTAGTGAAAAGGTTTTCCAATTCGTTACTTTTTGAATATACATGTTCCTGTAGCTAAAATAAATCGTTTTTAAGTTATTTAAGATTTAGTTTGAAAACGTATATTTTTATTGATTTTATCTAGCTTCCTTTGATATTAAGTGTCAGTCAGAAAATTTATTATTATATTATTATTTATCTGTCAGAAAACGAATTATTTGAATTTCTATTTTATAAATACTGCTGCTTAAGAGTTTAAAAAGTGTATTTATAAAAATATCTCGTATTTTCGCTCTTTAATTTTAATGATATCTAATAATTGGTATTATTAATAATATACCGTATGATCGAAAAAAAAAAGCGCAAAGTTGGCTTGGAAATGATGATAGATAACATATTGCTTTTTTTTAACAAAGTGTAACAATATAATATGGCCAGGTCCATTGTTTTACATCAGTTGTTGTTTAAAGTCATAGGCTACTGGTTAAAATCAAGAAAAATATACGCTTTAAAACAAAATCTTAAATAATTTAAAAATGATTTATTACTACAACATCTAACATTTCTTTTTTTTGTATAATCAAACCTTCGTTTTTGATTATAATTAAGTTTTTTTAACCCTTTCTAACCCTTTTTAAAACCTAATATAGAGCTTCTGAAAAAGCTCTAATTTCTTGCTACAACATCTAACATTTCTTTTTTTTTGTATAGGTAATCCACATTGCTTATGCTATCAAACTTTCGTTTTAATTTCCTGAATATTTGAGGTGCCCTTAAATCTGGAGATCTTCGACGATAAATTCTTCTTGTTAATAAAAAAAAAAGATTTTCAGGAACAGCTAACAATAAAATATATATTAATTCGTCCGTTACCATTTTACCCCCATATTATGAAAAAAATTAAAATAAAAATCACAAACTAAAAACCTTTAGATGGAGCTTTTTCAAAAGCCTGGGTCATCCTGTACATTTTTATAAACAATTTGTCCTAAAGTTAATAAGGTAACAGGTAACTCAGACGATATAATGATACCCAAGGCACGTCATCTTCACGATATAACGCATGTCCACCTCAATTATAAAAAAAATAAAAAAAAAACACTCTAAACCAGGAATTGCAAAACATTTGGCTTTCTGTAAAAGAAAAACAATATAATCCAGATGATTAGATTAGATAAAGGACGTCGACATTTTAGCTTTATTTTGCAATATTAAGTGAACTATAAAACATTTGTAGGCTTGGTTCATAATATATTACTAATTCTAATATTCGATCGATAAATTATTTCAATTTAATTATTTTAATTCGTCAGATAAATTACTTAATGGTATAAAAAGAATAAAGTCAACAAATGAATTGTCTAGGGAGTCATACAAGGGAATATACAATACAAGATATCAAATAATTTGAAGTGGAATTTATAATTAAAATTAGCGTGTACCCGCGACTTCGTTCACGTCGAATTAATCATTTGTAATGGTGATGTTAAAGCAAAGCAAGAATTTCCATTAACATACAAACTGGATAAAATTTTCTCAATAACAAAGATTTATGTCAGCATGAGAAAAAACAATATGGCGATATTATTATATAACTTGGTAATATTTGAGGGGTAGTTTCATTTCGTTCGAATTTGACTTTCGAAAAATCCGTTTGCCAAAAATAAGCTTTTTACGTCAAGCATTTTAAGCAGAATCGTGGTTAATCAATTACCCAACTTTTTGGAACCCTGTATGATTTTTTAAAAAATTCCAAAATATTTAAAAAAACCAAATAAATTATGTGTGTCCAAGCGTTTTCCTGAAAGACTAACCGTCTTTTAATTAACAAATATTGTAATATTTGAGGGGCGTTTTCACCCTCTTGGAATTTGAGATTCGAGAAACCCCTCCTAATCGAACCTCTACATCCCACAGTCAATCCGTTTGCCAAAAATCAGCTTTAAACGCCAAGCAGTTTAAGCAGAATCGTGATTACTCAATGGCCATATTTTATGAAACAACCTGTATAAATTTTGAAAAAATCTTAAAATATGTAAAACAACAAAATAAAATATACTTGTTTAAGAGTTTTTCCGAAAAACTCACCGGTTTTTAAATAAAAAATATTCTAATATTTGAGGGGTGGTTTCACCCCCTTAGAATTCCAGTTTCAAAAAATCCATTTTTATCGAACCTCTACACCCTAAAGTCAATCCGTTTTCCAAAAATAAGCTTTTTGCGTCAAGCACTTTTAGCAGGGTCGTGATTAATGAATCACCAGATTTTTCGAAACACCCTGTATACATTTTTAAAAAATCTTAAAATATGTAAAAAAACAAAACAAAATATACGTGTTTAAGCGTTTTTTCGGAAACTTGGCCGTTTTTAAATAAAAAATATTGTAATATTTGAGGGGTGGTTTCACCCCCTTGGAACTGGAATTTCGAAAAATCCCTCCTTATCGAACCTCTACATCCCACAGTCAATCCGTTTGCCAAAAATCAGCTTTAAACGTCAAGCAGTTTAAGCAGAATCGTGATTACTCAATGGTCATATTTTATGAAACAACCTGTATAAACTTTGAAAAAATCTTAAAATATGTAAAACAACAAAATAAAATATACGTGTTTAAGAGTTTTTCCGAAAACCTCACCGGTTTTTAAATAAAA
Source organism: Sitophilus oryzae (assembly GCF_002938485.1). NCBI lineage: Eukaryota > Metazoa > Arthropoda > Insecta > Coleoptera > Curculionidae > Sitophilus > Sitophilus oryzae. The sequence goes on from NW_022145749.1 coordinate 147,194, forward strand.
AATATTCTAATATTTGAGGGGTGGTTTCACCCCCTTAGAATTCCAGTTTCAAAAAATCCATTCTTATCGAACCTCTGCACCCTAAAGTCAATTTTCCAAAAATAAGCTTTTTGCGTCAAGCGTTTTTAGCAGGGTCGTGATTAATGAATCACCAGATTTTTCGAAACACCCTGTATACATTTTTAAAAAATCTTAAAATATGTAAAAAAACAAAATAAAATATACGTGTTTAAGCGTTTTTTCGGAAACTTGGCCGTTTTTAAATAAAAAATATTGTAATATTTGAGGGGTGGTTTCACCCCCTTGGAACTGGAATTTCGAAAAATCCCTCCTTATCGAACCTCTACATCCCACAGTCAATCCGTTTGCCAAAAATCAGCTTTAAACGTCAAGCAGTTTAAGCAGAATCGTGATTACTCAATGGTCATATTTTATGAAACAACCTGTATAAACTTTGAAAAAATCTTAAAATATGTAAAACAACAAAATAAAATATACGTGTGTAAGAGTTTTTCCGAAAACCTCACCGGTTTTTAAATAAAAAATATTCTAATATTTGAGGGGTGGTTTCACCCCCTTAGAATTCGAGTTTCAAAAAATCCATTCTTATCGAACCTCTACACCCTAAAGTCAATTTTCCAAAAATAAGCTTTTTGCGTCAAGCGCTTTTAGCTGGGTCGTGATTAATGAATCACCAGATTTTTCGAAACACCCTGTATACATTTTTAAAAAATCTTCAAATATGTAAAAAAACAAAATAAAATATACGTGTTTAAGCGTTTTTTCGGAAACTTGACCGTTTTTAAATAAAAAATATTGTAATATTTGAGGGGTGGTTTCACCCCCTTGGAACTGGAATTTCGAAAAATCCCTTCTTATCGAACCTTTACACCCTAGAATCAACCTGTATGCCAAAATTGAGGTTCTTACGTTGAGTGGTTTGAGCAGGATCGTGATTAATCAGTGAGTCAGTCACTTAAGGATTTTATACAGGGTGGTCCGAATTGTATTCCGGAAACTTCGGGAGCATATTCTGGAGATAAAAAGAAATAAAAAACTTCTTATAAATGTACATCCTAAAATGCTTAGTTTCGGAGATACAGGATGTAAAAGTTTCATTTTTATTTCGATTTTTTCCAAATAATTTCTGAAGTAACGTCAATATTTGGATGAAAATTGGTGTCTGTTAGTTTTTTGACACGAGAAATTTGATTTTGATGTCAAAATGACTCCTATTTGTAGGGGGCGCCACCTACATGTGTTTTAACTGTTTTGAAGAGTAATAACTTTTTGTCCGTACCTGTATAGAACTGCTGAGTGAAAAAATATTCATTTTCGTATTTTTTACGTAAAAAATGTCTCTTGGTAAAAATCGTTACGAGCAACCCTTCTCGAGATATTTAGAATGGGAATAGTCAATACATGTCATTATTGACAAAAAATAAACATGTTGAGTAGATAGTTATTTGACTAAAAAGATAAATTTGGAAAATTTTTATTTTTTTAAATTAATGATAAAATTTTCTTCGAAAAAATGATGATTGATGATGGTTTGGCACAAAAACATTTCAAATTTATGATTTCCATCTATTAACTATTTAGACAACATGTTTAATTTATGTCAATGATGACAGGTATTGATAATTTCGATTTCAAATATCTCGAGAACTATTACTCATAACGATTTTTATTAAGAGATCTTTTTTACGTTAAAAACGTTGTAAATGTATATTTTTTTACTTGGTAGTTTATACAGGTACGGACGAAAAGTTATTACTCTTCAAACCAGTTAAAAATATGTAGGTGGCGCCCTCTACAAGTAAGAGTTATATTGATATCAAAATCGAATTTCTCATATCAAAAAACTCCCAGACACCAAATTTCATCCTACTATTGATGTTACCTCAGACATTATTAGGAAAAAATCGAAATAAAAATGAAACTTCTACACCCTGTATCTCTAACTAAGCATTTTAGGACATACATTTATAAGAACTTTGTTACTTATTTTTATCTGCAGAATATGCTGCTGAAGTTTCCGGAATACAGTTCGGACCACCCTGTATATTAGCGTTGTTTGGATATTAGTATAGATAATTCTATTTTTTAAAAACCCATAAGTGAAGTGGTTAATCGACTCATAATACAGCAAACAGTTGTAATATTGCCATTACTTATTTATAGATACGTCATTAATTTATGATAACATTTAAGTGTGCAACTGGCATTGTACATTTTAGATTACTCGATGGCATTGTTTCAATATTCATTTCCAAATAATTTCAATTGTTAATTAGCATTGGAGAACTCTTGCATGAATTAGTTTAACAAACCACAGGCATTTGTTAGTTCTAAAATGTATAAAATTGAAGAGGAAATATATTAAACTGGCCTTATCTAAAATATTATCGAATTATTTTGTCTGTAATTCAAAACTGTAAGCTTTAAGATGGCCTTTATAAATAACCAATTGCTCTTTTTGATAAAAATAAATCATATTTAAAGCTTCATTAACAATCAGCGAATTAAAATTATAATTAGTTCTTAAAATTAATATGATATAGAGGGCGAAAATTAGCATGTTTTGATAATTCAGAATATCTAATTCAATAGAAAATTAGTTTACAGGAAAGGTTAAATATATCTTGTGGTCGCGTATTAAATAGATGTTGAAGCTAGAAACAATTGATAATTTGCAAAATTGCCTGGCATCGTATTTGTCGTCGGAACTGCGCTTTTTATCTGAGCAACATTGCATATTACACCATAACTATCATTTACAAACAAAAACAATCATTAATCACAGTTAGTTGCAGCAGAGGGTAGCTGAGATGATCTACTCATCTTTAATTTCTAGCATAAAATATAGAAGAATGACTAGGATGTACCAAAAATAAGAGATAAGTTGATTTCTTGTAAAGGATGTGCCGACCACACTTCAGAGCTCACGAGCCGCTACGACCTGCTAGCCCAAAGTAAAAATTTGTATCATATACCCTCAGATGCAAAAAAAAACGCAAAGGTAAAATTTCTCGTCAAATTTAAGTTTTACATTTTTTTTATATTTAGTCCTATTTTCAAGACTTTTTTAGCAAACTGTATGTAAATATATCAACTTTAATTTGTAGAATTATAGAGTCGAATTTATGGACTGCCCTGACGTGACGACAAATAGAACAATGGGATCCCCGATCAGAATATCAATGGACGAAGTAATTAAGGTATGTACCTCACTAAAAAATCGTAAAGCACCCGGACCGGGAAATATACCGGCAGAGTTAATTAAATCAGGACCGAAAAAACTGTACGAACACTTAAGGAAAATATTCTAGGACTGCATAAACGGAACAGATGTACCACAAAAATGGAATGAGGCTTACCTGTCAACTATATACAAAAAGGGAGATCGTACTAAGTGCGAAAACTACAGGGGAATATCAGTAACAGCCACCGTGAGTAGAATTTATTGAAAAATTTTGAGAAATAGAATCGAAAACGAATACCAAGAAATAGAAGCCGAAGAACAAGCAGGATTTAGAGCCGAAAGATCGACGGTGGACCACTTATTTACAGTCACTCAAGTAATAAGTAAAAAGAGCAATCTAAACCAAGAGCTACATCTTGTGTTCGTGGACCTGAAGAAGGCATACGACAGCGTTCCCCTCGTGAGACTTTGGGAAGCTATGGAAAAAACCAATATAAATGTAGAGCTAATAAAAGCAGTAAAATCATTATATAAACAAACAAAAATTAGAATAAAAGTCGGCAAAAAGTTAACAACAGGATTTAATGGAACAAAAGGTCTGAAACAAGGGTGCTGTATTTCACCAACACTGTTCAAGATATATATCGAACAAGTTCTCAAAGGTTGGAAGCAAAAATGTAGAAATATGGGAGTACCCATAGGGGATAACATGCTCTACACACTTTGCTTAGCGGACGATCAGGTGATCATAGCACAAGATTACGATGACATAAATTATATGACACGTAAGCTTATAGAAGAATATCAGAAATGGGGACTCGAGATCAATACTAACAAAACATAATATATGTGTATCGGAGGAGAACAACAAAATCTAATACTAGAAGAAGGGAAGAAAATTAAGTACTGCACAAAATACGAATATTTGGGTATGCAAATCATAAATGATGGACTGTTGGATACAGCAATTAAAGAACGAAACCAACTTGGAAGGAATGCTATCACGGTATTGAATGGGATAGTGTGGGACAGAAGCATAAACAACAAGAACAAAACTCTAATATATAATACCATCATTAAGAGTATAACCACGTACAGTTGTGAAGTGTGGCCAATTAAGGAAACAACAAAACGAATGCTGGAAGCTATAGAGATGGATTTTTTTTCGAGAAGATCAGCAGGCAAATCAAGACTCGAGCATATAACTAATGAACGCATAAGAGAGATTAGGGAAGTTAAACATACGATAGTGGACGACATAAAGAACAGTCAACTCATATGGTACGGGCATGTCCAAAGAATGGCAGAAATAAGAATCCCAAAGCAAATTAAAAACTGGAAACCTGCAGGAAGAAGAAAACCGGGTAGACCGAGAAGAAGTTGGCAGGAAGGGATTGACACGTTTATGGAGGAAAGATCTCTCGGAGACGGTGCATGGAGAGACAGACAGGCATGGCACTAATACGTTGTGCAAATAATATGTTTATAGAATATATTTTATATAACATATTGGGTGATTTATTTTAATGATAAATCTAAAAATTCTTGCTCTTGACAATATAAAACACCCTGTGTAATAATTTCGTGAGCAAATTTTCCTAATACATTAATTTTCTCTTAGAACCATGTCTCCTTTTTGTTTTTTGGTTCATGTCAATACAAGCCTTATAGTACGAGAGCTAGCAACGTCGGGAAGACAAGTATTTTAAGAAAGCTGGCTCTTTAATATATCGTTTACTATGCTCTCTGGAACAGCATGCGGGCCGTCTGGCTGGGACCGGGTCAGGACAAAAACTTTTTTATTTTATTTTCGTTTATATTCTGATAGTAAAGTATTAAATAATTCTGGTGATTAAAAAAACAAATATTTAATACTTTACTATCAGAATATAAAAGAAAATAAAATAAAAAAGTTTTTGTCCTTACCCGGTCGCATATTCGGAATTCGCCGACACATTAGCCGCTCGGGATAGTTCGGGTGCTGCGTAAAGTACCGACGTATTAGACTAATACGTCGGCGATTTACGATGCGCTCAAAATATTGTTTCTTTCTTCGCAAGTTTGTAAATCGGATTAATTTGATCTGCATCTGTAATGGGTATTCGTAATTTTTTATGATAAATCAGTAATCATCTGTAGTTGGTTTTCATTGTTTTCCAGTGATTAGCATATTTCGAGAAGTTTGCTAATTCAAAAACATGGATTTTAAGACATTACCAGCTTTACCTAATAAATAAATAGCCTCCAATAAATTGAGATTGCAGATTACTGATAAAAACAAATTTTAGATTTGTTGCTTTTTACAGAAAAATTAAATAATAACAGTAATGTTATTAATGTATCATTAAAAAGGCGTCAGAGTTGGCTTGGAAATAAAGATAGCTGTCATTTTGTATGTAAAATTATACAGGGAATGTCATTGATCGTCATTTCCAAGACGCTTTTTTTTTTCGATCATACGGTAGTTGCGATAACTCTAAAACTTAACTTACCCTTTATTAAGGCTCCAATCATTCTAGCATGGAAGCTTAAAACTGGTTAGCGAGTAAATTTTAGTTTGTTTAGTTTGGTTAGGTTAGATTATTTTATTATAGAACGGATAACTGCCTTGGTAAATGTTAGAAGAGAAATTTTTGAACGAGTTTAAAAAACATTTTAAGATTGGCTCTGAGACTACGTCGAATAAGCATTTAAGAAATTTTATCACTGTCATTTTGATGGCAAACAAAAGAAAAATAGGGAAGCGAGCCACAAAAGAACTATAGACTGTCCACTAAAATTATTAGTAACTATCAGACAATTTCTTCCAGACACAAAATTAACAAAAATATGGGATTAGGAGTGAATAAATCCAAAAAAATAAAAAAATATGTCTTCATTTTTTTCTATTTATATGTTTTTTTGATAATATGCTTTGTAAGCAAAAAAAGAAGAGAACTCTACGCGCTGCGCTAGTAGAAACTCTACGCGCTGCGCTATGGAGACTTATTCGATTTATATTCAATACTAGAATTTAAGGGACTAAATAAAAAAAATACAGGATCTTCTTTCGATGCGCAGTAGTGAACGCAACGGGTATCGGCAGCCAGATGGGCCGCATGCTGTTCCAGAGAGCATAGTAAAAGATATATCGAAGAGAGATCAAGAAAAATCTTTCTTAAAATACTTTCCCGAAAACGTTGCTAGCTCTTAGACTATTAGTTTAATTTTTAAGAGCTAAATTAACTTGCCACTAACGATTTGCAATTTTTTAAATTATTTTTCAGTATGGCTTTGGTGATTATTGTAAATTCTGTACTATTATGAACTGCATAACATGTTAGACTGTTCGACAGATCTCAACTCAATAAAACAGCCCATCAGCTTCATTAAATAAACTTCGCGTGGTTCTTAGAGAAGAAAGCGAAAAAAACACAAAGCATTATGATAATGCCACCTCATTGACAGTATGAACTGACAACTGACGCATACAGGCAGTTATAGAACCCAAGGGAGACAATACAAAGTTTTAACATTTAGGTTATTTTTTACTGTTTGTATACTTGGTCATTACAGTTATGTTTTCTTTAATATCGTTAGTTCTCTTATTGTAATGTTTATTAAAATCAGGACTGTATTGTTACTCTTTAACGTTTTATAATATAGTATATAAAATGCAGCATAATATGACAATACGATAATAATCATCAAAGCCACCTTGTATATTGAAAAATAATATCAAAATCTAATAATGAAAAAAAATGCAAATTCTTGGTGGCAAGTTCACTTCACCCTTAAAAATTAACCAAGGCATGTGTTGACATGAGACAAAAAACAAATTGCTCAAGAGACTTAGTTCTGACAGAAAAATACTTTTTTAGGAAAAATTGTTCACGAAATTATTGCACAGGGTGTTTTAAAATTAAGGTAAAAAACAACCATTCGATAAACCCTGTATAATATAGCCCAATACTAAAGTTTATAAAAAAATGAGTATAGGAATAATTAAAGTTAATATATTTATACATATAGTGTTTGCAAGAAAAATCATGCAAATTGGGCTAAAAATAAAAAATATATACAGGGTAGCCCATCGAAAACGTTCCGCAAGGCATAACGGCCAGGGTAATTTTTTTTCAGAAAATTCAAAAACACGTCAATTTTGTTTGTGAGGGGGGCAACTTTTGCCCCAAAAATGATTGCAAAATCTTCAACCCTCTAAGCGGGGGTGTCATCCCCCAATTTTTTTCAAATAGGAAGGGGGGTCAAGTTGTACCGCAATGAAAAGAGCTTTCTATTCTCTATACTTTCCGGCTTAATTTTTGAAAATCCGTCGAGACATTGAGAAAATATAAAGGATTGAAATTTCAAAAGTTTATTTAAAAATTTATCAGAGTAAATGATAAGGATAAATTCCTTCGACCAATTTGCTGTTTTTTTCTTATTATTTCTAGATGTTTACGCATTTTTTCATTTTGCCACAAGGTTGAACGATCAGGTGCGGTAGTTGCTAGATAGCTGTGACTTATACGTTGAAGTTCTTCTCAATATTGTTAAATTTTTTAACAATTATTATGGTGTACTCGCAGAAAAAGTGGAAATAATCGAACTTTATTTTAAAAATAATGAATGTGGCAATCGGGTTGCGCAGATATTCAATGAACGCCATCCTGACAACCACCTTTATGGCAAAATTGTTCGCGAGTTAGTAGCAAAATTTCGCGAAACTGGTTCCGTTATGACTAAAAAGAGGCAAAGGGAAAATCCTATAGTAAATGAAGCTATGGAGGTATTCGTATTGAGCCAAGTTGCCATGGATAGTACGCTGAGTACAAGCAAATCAGCCAATGAAACCGGCGTGAATCGTACAAGTGTCCAAAGGATATTAAAAAAACGCAAGTTCCACCCGTACAAAACTCAGTTGGTACAAGAACTCAACGGAGACTATTTTGATCGTCGGTTGCAATTTTGTGAAACTATGAGTGAACGAGTGGTGAATGATAATAATTTCCTATTTAATGTGTGTTTTTTGAATGAGCGTACTTTCTTTTTGAACGGAGTAGTTAATCGACAGAACTGTCGGTACTGGACTGAAGACAACCCCAGGGTTTTTCACGAGGTGCACACACAAAACCCTCAGAAATTGAACGTGTGGGCTGGCATTTTTGGAAATTCTATTGTAGGTCAGTTTAACGATATTGAGAAGAACTTCAACGCACAAGTCACAGAACAGCTATCTAGCAACTACCGCACCTGATCGTTCAACCTTGTGGCAAGTGAAAAAATGCGTAAGCATCTAGAAATAATAAGAAAAAACAGCAAATTGGTCGAAGGAATTTATCCTTATCACTTACTCTGATAAATGTTTAAATAAATTTTTCAAATTTCAATCCTTCATATTTTTTCAATGACTCGACCGATTTTCAAAAACGAGGCGGGGAAATATAGAGAATAGAAATCTCTTTTGGCGCCACTTGGCCCCCCTTCCCATTTAAAAAAAGGTGGGGGATGACACCCCCGCTCAGAGGGTTGAAGATTTCGCAATCATTTTTGGGGCAAAAATTGTCCCCCTCACAAACAAAATTGACGTGTTTTTGGATTTTTTGAAAAACAGAATACCCTGGCCGTTATGCCTTGCGGAACGTTTTCGATGGGCTACCCTGTATGTAACACTTTAAATTTGATCTTGACTTTAATCATCCTGTATAGTCTATCCATCCAAAATTCAACTTTGAATTTCGGTAGTAAAATGAAAACATCTATCCGATTAATCGTATACCATCCGATATTTTTTCCTTTGTTTCATTTATTCCGCTAGCGGCCGTGTATATTGTAGGCCATATTTAATCCGGATTTATTCTGGACCATACACGCCACCACCGCACAGCCCCAAATGGGCCGAATCGGCCTGCGCGCCGCCTAAAATAAACTGTTGCACCCTCTCTAATTTACGGCGAAATAAAAATTCTTCAGCCACAATGGGCCGGCTGGAATGATTATGGCTAGATCAACCTCGGTCGGTATTTGAATAAATCTTTGGAGGTGTCGCAGAATGGTGAACTGCAAACTGCTGCCGGATTTTATTATAAAATCCAACATCAGTTTGCAGTCAAAATACATTTTTTATACACGGTGGAGCACCTCATTCGCCTCGGTTGATTATACGAAAACGAAAAGATTTAGAAACAAAATACTTTATGGGTATATGTATGTGGGAAGGCAATGTGCATAATATAAAATTATTTTAAAATATACATGGTGTGTCAGAACTAAGATCCATACCAAAGTTATATTTTTTTCTTATGGAACACCCGGTATTTTATTTCATTTTTGGATTCTTGGGCATAAAATAAGGTATTTATTATAAGGGTTTAATATGTCTAAATGCTTTGGTTTTTGAGATATTTAAAGATATCTAAATATGCAGGCTATAGGTAATAAAAGTTTGTCAACATCTTGTACATTACTTTTCAGAATTAATTCTTGTGCTGATTTTCAAGCCAAAGAAATAAACTTTACTAAAAAAATTGATTGCTTCCTTAAATATACATATTATACAGGGATACATATACTTCGTTCTTTCAAATGCAACGCTACGTATTTTTTCAAATAAGTCGAAGCAGATTTAAATGCTCTTTCAAATACGAGGCATGTTTTTTAAGTAAGTACCGTTTTGGAATTAAAGATATCGCAATAATTTTATTTTTGTGAATATTGAAGCACTTGTCATAACGTGGCACCAGTTTTTCAATACCCTCCTCATAAAATTCTGCCGCTTGACTGGTTAACCACTGTATCACAACTGTTTTGACTTCAAGTGCAGGAATAAATGGTAGTCACTGGGCGCCAGATCAGGGCTGTATGGAGGATGATCTAGAGTTTCCCATTTAAAAGATTTGATAAGATCTTTGGTCCGATTAGCCACATGTGGACGGGCATTGTCATGCAGCAAAACAATACCCTTACTCAACTTGCCACGCCTTTTGTTTTGGATTGCACGGCGCAGATTGTTCAATGTCTTAAAATAAGATGCTGCATTGATTGTCTCATTACGAGGCAGAAACTCCACTAGCAATACTCCTTTTTCATGTCCCCCTGCACATGATTTTCCAGGCAGAAATTGTTTGCTTAAACTTCACTGTTTTGGGTGATGATGAATGTCGCCATTCCATGGACTGTTGTTTCGATTCTGGTGTGACGTAGGCCACCCATGTTTCGTCACCAGTAACAATTTTGTCTAAAAAATCTTCACCTTCATTGTGGTACTGCTCAAGGAAAGTCAATGCACTGCCTAAACGTTGGATTTTGTGCAAATCCGTCAACATTTTCGGAACCCAACGTGAACACAATTTCCGGTAATTCAAGTTCTCGGTCACAATGCGATACAAAACACTACGAGAACATTGAGGAAAGTAGTCGCACAATGATGAAATTGTAAAGCGTCTGTTTTTTCTTCACCTTTTCGTCCACTTTCTGCACCAAATCTTCATTAACGACCGAAAGACGCCCACTCCGTTCTTCATCATGCACATTTGTGCGGCCATCTTTAAATGCTCTCACCCATTTCCTTACCATTCCATCACTCATAATGTTTTGTCCGTAAACTTCACAGATCTCACGATGAATATCGATCGGTTTTACGCCTTTAGCACTAAGAAATCGTATGACAGCCCGTACTTCACAATCGGCGGGGCTCACGATTGTCGGAGGATCTTAAACACTCAATAAACAACGTATACAATGAAGAATCAGACTGTACTGGCGTCTGTGCATAGACAAGAGATGTAGGTAACCAGCGCGCATGCGCGGAACGCCGACCGTAGCGCTGCGGCGGCGGAATCGCAAAACGGCACTTACTTAAAAAACATGCCTCGTATATTAGGGTCTCCTATACCTATCTGGCTCAGATTTTGTATAAAAAACGATTTTTCAATAAAATTGTAATCAAGTTGGCTGGTGTCGCCATGGCAATTTTCTAGTGACACTTAGTAGCTATTTTCAAACTCGACTTTAGTTTATGGACTTTATTTAAATTTATAACAGGGTATTTTTATTTCATTTACCTAAAATAAGGTTAATAGGTAAGTATTTATTATTTTATCAAGAAAAATGAAGCAGTATCTGCTGGAGAAAGGAATGGATATATTACTAGTGATTTTATTTTGTGAGGACAATTGCTTTTTAGCCTGAAGGGTTTACGCTCAAAGATATCCAAATAGATTTGAAAAACTACTTTTCCTATTTCACAGAACTGATGAGAGTGGTATATGAAAAACCTATTAGGCATAAACCTGTCGTTGTGAAGAAAATGCATTTGCCTTAATTGGCTCTTCTAATTAAATTAATTGACTCTTAAGTTAAATTAAATAAAGGTAAACTGTTATAAATTTAAATAAAGTCAATAAACTAATGTTCATATTGAAAATAGCTACTAACTCGCACTAGCAAATTACCATGGCGACACCAGCCATCTTGATTCCCATTTTATTGAAAAATTGCTTTTTATTCAAAATCTGAGCGAGGTAGGTATAGGAAAGCCTAATACAGTTTGAAAGAGCATTTAAATCTGCTACTTATTTTAAAAAATACATAGTGTTGTATTTGAAATAACAAAGTTTTTATGTAAAATAAATATTTAAAATAGACCGGCAATTTTTGATACCCCTCTATACATTTAAAGAAGCAATAATTGTTTGTAGTAAAGTTTATTTCTCTGACTTCAAAGTCAGCACAAGATTTAACTCTGAAAAGTAATGTACAGGGTGTTGACAAACTTTTTTATTATAGCATGCATATTTAAATATCTTTAAATATCTCAAAAACCAAAACATTTAAACATATTAAACCCCTATAATAAATGCCTTATTTTATGCCCAAGAATCCAAAAATGAAATAAAATACCGCGTGTTCCATAAGAAAAAATATAACTTTAGTATGGATCTTAGTTCTGTCACACCCTGTACATTTGAAAATAATTTTAAATTATGTACATGACCTCTCTACATATGCCTATAAAAAATGTTGTTTCTACATCTTTCCGTTTTCGTATAATCAGGTGAATGATATAATAATATGTTTCGTATGTCCGAGGTGAATGAGGTGCGCCACCCTGTATAGGGTGATTCACAGCGAAGATATGTTGACCACAGGTTAGACCTTTATGGTAATGATGGGCAAAACTGTTATTTTTAGATAACAGTTGAAACTGTTATAGTTATTTATAAAAAACATCTTAAAATAACAGGTTTCTTTATTTTACTGCTAAATATCTGAAAGAGTATGAGGCGGTCACCGCCAGGCGTATTAACGCAGTTGCAAGTTGCAACAATGACGTGCTCGGTGGTAGTATTTCCAGGGTGTCAAAACATTTCTAAATATCGATTGTTATCTAAAAATACCTCTAAAAACGGTGGTTGTTTACAAATAAGCGCTGTTTACAAATTGCGATATAAAAAAGCCAAAATTCCGCCACTCGTCTATACCTATACATTCCGATCTACCTACGCCCTGCCCCTCGATCCGCGTAGATCCTGAATTGCGTAGCAGTGTACAGGGTGCATCTCACTCGACGGGCGAGAAGGTCTTAGTTATGATTTTACTATTTGCGGTTAAAAAATAGCAATATAAGAAAATGTGTAGTATATTCTTCATAACTACACACTAGAGTTCGAATTAATTTTACACTTAAACTAGCGTATACCTGCGACTTCGTTCGCGTCGAATTAATAATTTCTAATGGTGATGATAAAGCAAAACAAGAATTTCCATTAACATACAAACTGGATAAAATTTTCTCACATTTGCCAAAAATAAACTTTCTAACGTCGAGCAGTTTAAGCAGAATCATGGTTAATCAATTACTCAACTTTTTGGAACACACTGTATGATTTTTTAAAAAATTTCAAAATATGTAAAAAAACAAAATAAATTATACGTGTCCAGACGTTTTCCCGAAAGACTAACCGTTTTTTAAATAACAAATATTGTAATATATGAGAGGCGTTTTCACCCTGTTGGAATTTGAGATTCGAGAAACCCCTCCTTATCGAACCTCAACCCCACAGTCAATCCGTTTGCCAAAAATCAGCTTTAAACGTCAAGCAGTTTAAGCAGAATAGTGATTACTCAATGGTCATATTTTATGAAACACCCTGTATATATTTTTAAAAAAATTTTAAAATATGTAAAACAACATAATAAAATATACGTGTTTTAAGAGTTTTTCCGAAAAACTCACCGGTTTTTAATTAAAAAATATTCTAATATTTGAGAGTAGTTTCACCCCCTTAGAACTCGAGTTTCGAAAAATCCCTTATTATCGAACCTCTACACACTAAAGTCAATCCGTTTTCCAAAAATAAACTTTTTACGTCAAGGGCTTTAAGCAGGATCGTGATTAATCAATGACCAGATTTTTCAAAACACCCTGTATACATTTTTAAAAAATCTTAAAATATTATTCTGAAAATTTTTCAGAATAAATAAATACCTAAATATTGAAACTTAATAAGTAAGTACTGAAACATACAGCGCCATAATATCTCGATCTCTTCCCGTTATGCTCGTAACAGGTTGAAACAGAATGTATCTAAAACAACTGATGGCGTTATTCTCCAACCTGTTTCGAACCTCCATCGACAATCGACCGATGCAGCAGCATTCCTTTCCCACTCCGATTATCTCGACCGCCGCCCTGTTATGCTCGTAACAGGTTGAAAAACAACGTATCTAAAATGACTGCTTCTCCAACCCGTTGCGAGCCTCCATCGACAATCGACCGATGCAGCAGCGTTCCTTTCCCACTCCTGTTATCTCGACCGCCATGCGTTATGCCCGCAACTGTTTCAAAAAACCTGCTTCTTTTATATCTTATTATTTTTAAGCTGTTGCAAACCCAATACGACCATCGACGGTATCAACCGAAGCAGCTACGTTCGCCGTAGCGCTTTCCCCACTCCGTTGTCCGTTGTCTCGCCGCCTGTATCGATGGTTGACGAAATAACATGTTTTCCTAGTTTCTAGTATGGATAAACTAGTTGTTTTATGGAATTGCTTCGAGCAGCATAGAATTTCGCGGCGGTGCAAAGCGCCGACTTCGTTTTTCGTTTCACGAGCGGCCGATCTCTACGTGTCGTTATTTTATATCTGTTATTTTTTAGAAGTAGTAACGGTTGCGTTATGTTATTTATAAATAATTGTTATAAAATAACAGATAGTTAAATAACAACTCATCTCTACTTTATGGAGAATCGGAGATGGAATTTTTTAGAAAATTTGGATTTTTACAAAAAGGAACCTGCTGCATCTAAACTAAAACATTATCAGCGGTAGAGTGTTGCCTGATTATTTGAAAAGTGGTAGCATCTTTGTTAGTATAAATGGAACACCAAGTATACTATTACATTTTTGGAAACTACATTCATATCTCATAATTTTTCGATCATACTTCATCTCGAATATACTGGGTGCGTTTCAAAAATGGCTCACCCCTATAACTTTATTATTTTATCACTTAAGTCACTTACTTAAATAAATTTTTTACAAGTAAATTTAATTCTCCTTTAAAACTATTTGTTGATTCGATAAGTTTAACTAATATTTGACCACCAGATAAATATAAGACTGAAAAACCGACTACCATTCATTAGTTTTATTTGTTTTTACCTCGAGAAACAACTGCAACTAGTTAAAATACTCGAAAAAAACTTATATATTTCATCAAGATGGCATACTTTTGTGGAATTTAATAGTAGGTAATAATCGTTCTCAAATATATATTTTTTTTTAAATTCGACCAAGAAATCAATATTTTAAGTAATCGTTTATTACTGTAAATGTCAAATTTGACGGATACACATGTTTTTTAACTATTAAGATAATCACAGTAAATCTACAAGATTATTAGTTAATACTAATAATTTTTCTTTGTGGTCTCGCAATGAATTGTAAGAAATTAAAAAATGTTGATTGTAAATCCACACAAATTGTACAATCCACATCTTATATCATTTAATTTGTAGTAATAATATGACCTTATTTATGTAGATCAATTAATAAAGTACATTTTGAATTAATTATATATGCATTAAATTAATTGTAACAAATATGTCATCATTAGACTTGTTTTATAAATCATTTCACACGACATTTTATATCGAATCTCTACTCCGGTCATCGGTCAACAATTAAATTAATGGCAATTTATTACCTATTCATCAGTCAAAGCAAAACATCCTAATAATCAATAACAAGAATAGCTATAATAGAACAGTATATTATTAATGGCATTCTTTCAACATTGATATGGAAAGGTCAAACGACTGACTCAACTAGACCCCTAGTTAGTAATATTTGACATATAAATATTATTTCAAGTAAATATACAGGTGCTACTGAGTATAGGGACTTAATAAAGAGGACAAAAAGTAAATAATTCGGAGTTATCAAAGTTTGCAAATAAAAAAAATATTTTTCGGTGGCAGAGGTTGAGAATTATTTCTAAACAATATAGGTATTTTTGTTGAGAAAATTATCCTTTTTTTGTGTTGGATAAATGGAGAAATACAAAAATCAACCAGCATCTTACACCACATCAGTTATTATAACGTTACCACCGACAGCTAACAATGAACAAAGCTTAATTTTCATTAAAAATTGATAATGGAAAAAGGATTTAGTTCATTTGTGTAACATAGGGAGTAAAACCAACTTATAAAGATATATAATTAGTTGTTATACAAGGTGTTCCAGAAATATGTGCAGACATTTTAACTAGTAGTATAGTTTCGACCCCAGAAACACGCCCATGAGTTTTATTTTGCGAAAAAAAAATGTTGAAAATTTTATATTTTTCTTGACATTTTCCGAAAAATGTTGGAAAAATTTTGTGTGTCACTTGTTCAGTTTCAGAAAATTTGTTTATAGTGCTTGGGGAGAATGCAATGTTGCCACCTCCTACGTTATCTACATTCTGTAAGTTATAAATTGACATTTTTAAATTTCGACAAAAAAACTTAAATTATTTTTTTTTCGTTGTAAATTATTATTAGGTTATAGTGTTTCTAACAACTTCTATTATTTTAAATACCCTTTTTACAGTTTAGTAAACTGAAATAATGGAACTCTAAATAATGAACACAATAATAGCAGGATTTTTCGCCATATTACGAAATATATTCAACTCCTTCCCTTCAACAGTTATAACGTATAACATATATTGGTAGTACTTACAGTACAGTATTTTGTCCAGCATATCACAGCATATCCAACACGTGCACACCCACATATTTATTAAACTGAACATCACATAATATATGTTTTAGCATTATATTATTTTAATTTTTGAACATCAAGAGATGAATTATAGGTTATTTCAATGACTAAAGAATCCAAGGGCAAATAACACCAGAGAGCAAATTGCTACGATGTCACCAAACAGTGCCGTGGCACATATTTTTCTAAACTTAGCTATTTGAAGAGAGATTAATATTTTTTGATAAATGTTTTGACTACGCCTATGATGTATAGGTGGCATCATACTCATTAATTAAGAAAAAAACGTATTAAAATGTTAACAAAAAGTACAAAACTAGTATCGACGTATAGAGCACACATTAAGTACATATAATATCAGAAAAATAATTATCGAATTCAATAAGGAAACTAAGAAAACGCTAAAAAGGTGGAGTGGACTGTTTATTTACCTAGGATTTGTAACGTAACTCCTGGTCCTTTCTTATCGCTGCGGCTTTTACACTTGAAAGCTGAACAACTCATCACCATTGTAATAAAGTTTATACAAAGTTCACTACACACAAACTACTAAAAATCGCTAAAATTGTCGCTGATTACTAGCTGATGACTCATTCGTTGCCATCAAAAAAATGGCGTCTAATGTCACAAATTCTGCTGCAGCCTTTATATGGGCGTTACATGTCAATGTATTCTTTAGTCACTAGGTTATCCAAATCATTTGAGATTTCACTCAAAACAGTAAACCTCTGACAAAACTAAAAGAAAAAAACGCAGGTAAGGTAAGCCTGTAAAAATAATTTTATTGTTCAAATAGAAATATAAATTATTTTGGCGTTTATTGACAAAAACAAGAGTGTGAGATAGAAAAACAGAATGCATTTTGTGCCAAATACACGTGGGTATGAATGTAGTGCTGTCAAAAATCGTAGTGAAATGAATGAAGTGTTGTTAAGTGTGGACTTGCGGTTTAACGTAAAGTGATAAAACGATGCTCTAACCTAATTACATCGATATTCTATCTATCGGAGTCCCGTTTTCTAATGTTAGGTTTTTTAGTTTTAATCTGAATTTCCCAAGTCATTTTTAAATATTTCTAGTCGATGTCTCAACACTGGGCATCGAACATGCCGAGATCCAGGTAATTGCGAGGTAATTTGCGACTGATCAGATCAAAGTTAAATAATTCGGTTATTATCAATTTATTTTAAAAATGTTAAAGAGAAAATATGTTTCTCTTGGCCAGATCTACCTCCCCTTAAAATATCCTTAAAATAATCCCTTAAAATATTTATATGTTCCTAGAGAAATAAAATAAAATTTAACTATTTTGTTTTTAATGAGAAGAGAAATAGGTAAAACTAAAAAAAAAGAGCTATTACAAAACTGTAATATCCAAATTCGTTTTGATAAAAAAAACAATGCTATTCGTACAACAATAAACTGTCGTACAACAATAAAGTGATGAATGGTGTACCATTGCGATCAAAAACAAAAGAAGTACAACAAAATATGATTTAATCTGTTGGTCTATAATAAAATATTTTTAAAACTTGAAAAATTGCCCGTTTTTAAAAGGCCTAGGTAAATTTTTTATAGTTTTATTTCGCCACGTATACCTACCAATTATTACCAAATTCATGGTAACGCCTAAAAAGTTAGGTGGCATAATTTTCATAGTGACGACGATATCCACTTCTCGATATCCTTATAGACCAGGAGTTCTATCTGGTACTACTAATTCTTGTACTACTTTTTTTATCGCAATGGTATTAATTATTATAAGTAATACACGACAGAGTATGAAATGACATTTTGGCATTTTCGACATTTCTATTTTGTCACTAATACCTAAAGAAAATCTGCTGATAATAAATATAGAAATAAATGTAATTGGAAGTGTTCAGAAAGAAAATTTAAAACGTTACAAACTCTGACTTAACTTAAGAATTACAAATAAATTCTATTAAAAACCGTATTAGTGTTTTAAATATGTCTACTTCCACCCTTCTAAATACCTTTTATATTATGACAAATTTAAGACGATTTTTTTTTCAGATTTTTCCCCTCTTTTGACATGAAAGAGATAAAAGATGTCTAGCCATAATAAAATTAGGACCCTAATACACCTCGAAAGATTTATTTGACTGGAATTAAACATAATCCGCCCCGACACAGCCACAAACGCGTCGTTCATAAATAAAAGATGGCTTTAGGAGACCGATCATTCCATATCTTTGCGGCGGCATTCTAACGCAGAATCGTCTACACCCCATGAATGCTAATTGCAGAAAAATGCTTTCGCGCCTTTGCCATTCCACGAGTGTCCGCCTTAATTGAAAGCGAGCATTATTTCTGCACCTCTGCTTTATTGTTCAGCGTCCTGCCTCTCTCTGTCATCTAGGCAACGCAGCCAGTTCCGCATGTGTTCATTTCCTGCTAATTTCGCAGGTGTCGGATTGGCGTAACGAAAACTAACATCGGTTTTTGGAGATAATTTTGTTTTATTTGTCGTCGAAACTTTTGATGGATGCTGTTGCGTTCACAATAAAACATATTTAATTATGAAATAAACTTGTTCGGGAGATATATTTATTTAGTATCAGAAACAAATATTTTATTTAAAATTGGATTAAGATATGATCTTCTTTAACACCATTTGTATTATAACAAATTTAACATTTTTTTTCCTTTTGAAGTAAAAAGGATAAAAAGATGTTTAGCCACTATATAGTTAGACCTTAAAAAATACAACTCGAAGGGTTAATTTGATTGGAATTATATCAAATCCTCTCCACAAATCCTTCATTCCAACAGCCACAAATGCTTCATTCATAAATAAAAGACAGCTTTAAGAAACCTATCATTCTGTATCCGCGACATTCTAACGTAGAATCGTCTACACCCCATGAATGCTAATTGCAGAAAAATGCTTTCGCGCCTTTGCCATTCCACGAGTGTCCGCCTTAATTGAAAGCGAGCATTATTTCTGCACCTCTGCTTTATTGTTCAGCGTCCTGCCTCTCTCTGTCATCTAGGCAACGCAGCTAGTTCCGCATGTATTCGTTTCCTGCTAATTTCGCAGGTTTCGTATTAGCGTAACAAAGACTAACAACGGTTTTTGGAGATAGTTTTGTTTGATTTGTCGTCGAAAGCTTTTGATTGATGCTACTGTGTTCACGATTAAGCATATCTAATTATGAAATAAACTTGTTCAGGAGATATATTTATTTAGTATCAGAAACAATACATATCTATTTTATTTAAAATTGGATTAAGACATGAATATTATCCCATCTTTAACACCATTCGTATTATAACAAATTTAACATTTCTTTTTTTCCTTTTGAAGTAAAAAGGATAAAAAGATGTTTAGCCACTATACCTAGTAGTTAAACCGTTATAATAACAGGTCTGCAATAGATGCCATATTTATCATTCGCCAAATAACCGAAAAAGCCATAGAGTTTAATAAGACAGCTTTTATATGCTTCGTTGATCTTAGGCATTCGATAGAGTCCAATTAACTGATGTCATAAACCTACTGCAAAAAAGAATAATTCAGTCGAATATTATAAAAGTTATCGAAGAGTTGAATACCGAGAACTGCATATATGTAAGAGCGGTCAATAAACTAAGCAGAAAAATACCTGTCACAATCGGAATCAGACAAGTAGACAGCTTAAGCCCAACCCTGTTCAACATTGTAATGGACGAAATCATAAATGAAGTAAAGCAAGCTAGGAGAGAATATCGACTGGAAGATAAAGAAATAAAAATAATATACTATGCTGACGATGCAGTACTCATATCTGAAGACGAAGATAACTTACAAAAACTTCTATATAAGTTCCAACAAACGGCAAAACTATTTAACAGGCAAATATCCGTGAAAAAAAATCCCTTACAATATCTACAGAGCCTAGAAGATGCAAACTCGCAATCTATTATCAGAGTGTAGAACAAGTGATGTCATTTAAATATCTAGGGGCAAATATAACAAGCACTAGGAATCTCAAAGAGGAAGTAAAAATCCAAACAGCAAAGGCATCATTAATATCAGGATATTTAAGGGATATAATTTGGCGAAATAAATATATGAGCGTCAGAAGCAAAGTTAGAATTTATAAGGCTTGCATGAGACCAGTTATGACATATGCGATAGAGACTAGAGCAGAGCTAACACAACAACAAAACGGCTCCTAAGAACAACAGAAATGCGAACACTAAAATCAATTATTACAGGATATACCTTTTATGACCGGAAAAGAAGTGAGACACACAGTAAAGCACAGGATGTAGTAAGATGGGCAAGAAACAGGAGAAGAGAGTGGAGAGACCATGTGGACAGGATGCCAAACGACCGGTTAGCGAAAATTGCTAAGGAGAAGAGACCCAACACTGATGATATGAAAGCTGGTCGTCATCATCCCAACTGTTCTTAGGGAACTATTGAAGAAAACACAGGACTTGGTCCTAACGTACGAAGAAGAAGAATAAGATAGTTAGACCTTAATAATAGGTACTACTCGAAAGGTTAATTTGATTAGATTTAAATCAAACCCTCTCCACAAATCCTTCATTCCAACAGCCACAAATACTTCATTCATAAAAAATTTAAAATATAAAGATATATTATAACATATTTACATACATGCCACAAATTAGCCATACAGCGATTTTACAAACGAAAAAAAAAACCTTTGTAGAACTAAAGAACGGATGGTAAATTTACTATAATAATCTGTGGCAAGAAATAACTATGAATATTGTTATTAAAATTAATTTTTTCAGTGTACTTAGAAATCACAGTTTCTTATTTTCCAAATTACGTGCTAGATGTCTGACACTCTATTTAGTGCTATTTACTATTAAATCACTTTATTTCAATTGAGGTATTAGTGAACTAGCCGATCCCATTTCACAACTGTCCATTTATTCAATGCAAACATTATTGCTGCACGTCTGTGTCATTGTTCGGTTCCACCCTCTCTTTGCCATCTGGGAAACTAACGCAGTGCCGTATGCTCAGTTGCGTTTAATTTCGTAGGTGTTGATGTTTGTCGCTTTGACGCACGAATAGATATTGGATTCTATCGGTTTCCGGAGACAATTTTATTTCCTTTTCCGTTAAAATGGCTTTTATGAGCCATTGGTTTTGGTAAGGCTAACGATAAAAAACCATAGTTCCGTATAAAATATAAAGAGTAATATTAAAGGATGGTATTATGGCAAAATCAGCTAGAAATAATTAAAATAGGGCTCTAATAGAACCAACACAGTTAAAATTGCCTCGGTTTGAAATAATTCCTATAAAAAAATCTCAAAAGCTATTTTTGTGCGGTCTCTCAAGCGGCTATCGCTTCACCAATTTCGATGATTATGTTCTTAAATGAAATATCTCTATCCCCAGATGCCTTATAAAGCATTTTATATTCTGGAATAGGTATTTTTTATATAAAATGAATAAATATTCAAAAATATTTCAGGCAACATTTGCATTAACGTCATTTATTTATACAAATAGAGAAATCAATTATTATCTATACTAATATATAAAATCCTTAAGTGACTGACTCACTGATTAATCACGATCCTGCTCAAACCACTCAACGTAAGAAGCTTAATTTTGGCATACAGGTTGATTCTAGGGTGTAGAGGTTCGATAAGAAGGGATTTTTCGAAATTCCAGTTCCAAGGGGGTGAAACCACCCCTCAAATAATACAATATTTTTTATTTAAAAAACGGTCAAGTTTCCGAAAAAAACGCTTAAGCACCTATATTTTATTTTGTTTTTTTACATATTTTAAGATTTTTTAAAAATGTACACAGGGTGTTTCGAAAAATCTGGTCATTGATTAATCACGATCCTGCTTAAAGCGCTTGACGTAAAAAGCTGATTTTTGGAAAACGGATAGACTTTAGGGTGTAGAGGTTCGATAAGAAGGGATTTTTCGAAACTCGAATTCTAAGGGGGTGAAACCACTCCTCAAATATTAGAATATTTTTTATTTAAAAACCGGTGAGTTTTCCGGAAAAATGATTAAACACATGTATTTTATTTTGTTGTTTTACATATTTTAAGATTTTTTAAAAATTTATACAGGGTGTTTCATAAAATATGACCATTGAGTAATCACGATTCTGCTTAAACTGGTTGACGTTTAAAGCTGATTTTTGGCAAACGGATTGTCTGTGGGGTGTAGAGGTTCGATAAGGAGGGGTTAGGTTTAGGAATTTGAGATTCGAGAAACCGTGAAAACGCACCACAATTATTACAATATTTGTTATTTAAAAAACGGTTAGTCTTTCGGGAAAACGCTTGGACACGCATAATTTATTTTGTTTTTTTACATATTTTGAAATTTTTTAAAAAATCATAGAGGGTGTTCCAAAAAGTTGGGTAATTGATTAACCACGATACTGCTTAAACTGCTTGACGTAAAAAACTTATTTTTGGCAAACGGATTTTTCGAAAGTCAAATTCCAACAAGATGAAACTACCCCTCAAATATTACCAAGTTATATAATAATATTGCCATATTGTTTTTTCTCATACTGACATAAATGTAAGAAAATTTTATCCATTTTGTATGTTAATGGAAATTCTTGCTTTGCTTTATCATTACGATTACAAGTGATTAATTCGACGCGAACGAAGTCGCGGGTACACGCTAGTTTACTATATATACAACGGCATATTGCCATACATATACATATATAGTGATATCTCAATTTGACTATTTGTCAAATTTTTAGTTGTTTCAGAGCACAGTTTATATAAAACCATGCACATTTTCTTTAGCTCTAGTCACATAAATATTAACAAGAGAAAAATTGGGTTTAAAAGTTGTATATGTTGTTGTATATTCCTTTTTATTTCATATATTTTTATTTCAAAAATCCGTCTTTTCCCCTTATATTTGCTCTTTATTGTCGTTACTAGCAGACCCGACTACGCGTTGCAGTGGCTAAGGTATACGTTAAATTATACTATAGTAAACTATTCAATACAGTGAAATTATTAATTAATATACAGGGATGCTGATATGTAATCTATTTTTTATCGAATAAAGTAAAAAAATAGGAGGAAGTCATTTATAAATCAAAAGTTGTAGTCATTTCCGGTGAAGCAGAAAGTGAAAACAATTGAATACGTCAATCAATCCTAATATATGCCATTCTATATACTAATATACCAAATATCGTTTTTTTTTATCTGAAAAAAAAAATAAAAAAGTTGTGGGGGTGAGCCACTTTTGAGACGCACCCGGTATAGAAACAGGCAACTTTTGCTGCAGTTTAGTAATATGTTTATGTAGATTTCAGGATCCGTTATTAATATATGTCAACAGGCAATTTTTTTAAATATGGATATGACGGGTTTTGCAACCTGACGCCTCAAGTACATTCGTCAGTTTAAAAATAATTAATCATACAATTTTACATATCAAATCTTTGTCTGTAAATTAAATAATAATGTCACTTCATAAAGACCACTTAAAATTCAAAATAAACTTTATTAAGTTTACTTTGAATAAAAAATGAACAAAACGTACCCATATCTGAATAGGTACATATATAAAAAATGTAGAATCTATTTATAGCAAAAAAATTCCGATGTTGTAATCCGTCACATTATATTTTTGAATGATACACATTCGCGGAGTCTAATCGGTTATACACATTTTTCAGAAATACCTTATGTGTGTACAGATTGTCTAACTCCGAAAAATTATGAACCCATAGCAAACAGTTTGTATCAGCTAACATGCGCACGTATTACATTCCGCAGATGCTTTAACACATTACTGCAAATATTTACGAGAAAAACGAGTCGTAAAATTACAACGAATTTCATAAACAAAAAAAACGACCTATTGTATTAATGTTTGTTTTATATGCATAGGTTTTTTACGATCACATAGTTTAATTAAAAAAGGTCCTTTTTATTCCTGGGTTCTCATTTTTTTTTATTATTGAAGAGAACAACGACTTGAAAACAACAAATTAAATGTTGAACTATATACAAGCATACAGGGTGTAAATGAATAAGTGTTAATTATGTCTAGTTGTCTAGTAATTAGAGTCCTTTTTAGTGCACCAGCAGATTCCCAAAATCTGGAGATGGATAAGCATTATTTCAATATTAAAACCGGGCAAGCCAGCTTCCAATGCCAAAAGCTAGATTTCGAAACAACAGAAATGTATTTAACAAATGGACTTCTCACGGCATATTATGAAGATAACCATTTAAAACCGAATCCGGCTAAAACCTAAGTATATACTTTTCATTTATGTAACAAAGATGCCAAAAGAAAATTAAAAATTGTGTGTATGGAATGGCATGGAGTTGGAACACCGCCGTAATCCAAAATATCTGGAGGCTACACTAGATCGTTCGCTGACATTTAGGAAGCACTGTTTAAATACAAAACAAAAAGTATCTGCCCGTAATAATATTATTAGGAAGCTCACAAATAACGGATGCTCAACCAACAATACTCAGAACATCGGCGCTTGTATTATGCTATTCTGCTGTAGAATATGCCTGCCCTGTTTAGTATACAGATCTGCCTATACCAGTCATGTAAATATTGCCTTGAACGAGACATGTCGAATAGCATCAGGATCCCTGAAGGCCACGCCTACCTACTAACTCTACAGTTTAGCAGGGACAGTCCCACCAGATATAAGAAGGGAAGCTGCCGCGAATACCGAAGACATAAGATGGAAGTAAACGCTGCTCATCCGTTGCATCGACATCAATCTCCCCTAAATAGAAATCCAGAAAGAGCTTCCTAAAAACTACTATCGATGACGAGACACCTCCATCGATAGCGCAACAAAACTTGTGGACACTGAGAAATGCAAATATCGCCATCATGGTTCCCACCTTATTCTGAATCCCTTACGCCAGGTGAAGACCTGCAATGGAAAACATGGCAGAACAAAATATAACATGGCCAAATAGAATTTTCTTACAGATCCATCAACATTGTGCAAATGTGGTACAGAACAAACCATCAGACATATATATGTCACTGTAAATGTCCGAAATGCGATAAAACCTAGGTTTTACCGCATTTCGAGTTGGTTAGCGTGGTTATTTGGAGGGTGTTATTCATTGCTAAATCCTAGGTTTAGCGCGTTTATCCTAGGTTTTACCGCATTTCGGACATTTATAGTAACATATATAACTGCCCGCAGTGTCCAGTTTCCTGTACACTTGACGACCTGTTGCAGGCCACAGGAAATGCCGTCGATGTTGCTAATTTTGGTCTGATAATATTTAGTGTTTGTACAATGTTCATATCTTTTAATTTTTTTTACAATATTTCAATATTTATGTTTGTAACTATCTTCAATTTTATCTTATACTACCAATATAAAAATTAACGAAATGGCCAAACGAGGCTCATCGATACCATTCCCAGATGGACCCAGAACCCTTCTGCGGTGCAACAGTCATAAGAATTTCAACAAAACAGTAAGTGGCCAACAAATCTCTAGAATGGTGGAGAAATTCACCAGGACAGGAACTGTAGAACAAGTTACTTAGGAGAACATTCGCCAAATTTTAGAGCCGACCTGTTAAGCAAAAGCAGATAGACTTAAAATTGTGTAGTGGAGCAACTAACAGGGCATTGTAAGCTTAATAAGCATCTAAAGCTGTTGGGAATAACGGACAAAGCCATGTGCAAATTTTCTCAATCTGAATAAGAAACGACAGAACACATAGTTTGTCAGTGCCTGGCAAATGTGCGATTCTTTATACCATACGATCGATGATAATTCTGACGAGGTCAAGCTCTATTAATGTTTATCTGTGTCGTCTCTTCTGAAGTAACGACTTACTCTAGAAAGTTGCTTTTTTTTACTAAAAGATAGCTAATTGGCTCTTCTAAAAACTGTCGTCGCCGGATTTTTTGTTTTTCATTTAATTAAACAAAATATAAAAAGTATTTTTTTCCTGATGTCGTGGCGGATGGGCCAGGCTTCAACTAGTATAGGCATCATTTACTAGCCCTGTACTCTTCTTTATTTTTTGCCGCTTTCTTTATTTTGGCACTTACTGCCAGTTACCCTAAAAATAAATCTAATTTGTATTTATATTGAATTTAGTTGTTATTCTTTAGCCTTTTTATAAAAAAAAATATTATTTTTTATAATAAATTATTAATTGTATTAATTTATCTAATTAGAATTTTTTTTTATTATTGTCTATTTATCTAATTACATATGTAAGATACTGCAAAATTATATTGAGTGATTTTTCAATGATGTAGTTTATAATTCCAGAAAAAATATTTTTTTGAAAATAGATTTCTGTGTCTCGTAACGTTCTAGTCATTTTTAATATTTCTATAATTAATTCAATTTTTTAAGTTTATATCAATTATCAATTTTTAGTAAATGACATCTAGTGATTGACCTGGATAAAATTATCATCGATTGATTCCTAGCTGTTTTTGACACTGATTTTTTTCTCATTAGGAATTGAAAAGCCATTGACAACTTTTTTTTCCTGCTATATGAAGAGTTCAGTCTCCAAGTTGTTAGCTATTTTAAAAAGGACAGCACTGGAGAATGTAACCTAGAGATCAGAAGAGCACCACAATAGATCTGAAAACATCGAAGTGGAATAGGCCAATAGCCACCTCCTATAATGCCTCTCCAATCTTTTGCTAAAAAAAATTGATTATTTTCCTTCTCAGTGAGAAATTTGATATAAATATCCAAAACTATTGTTTTCTTTAACATAAAATATTGCTCTAATCCCATATGAATTCCAATTAACCCTGGCGCATAATTTTCAGCATATTCGGTTTATTTGCATATGGATATGTGGCTAATACTCTCAGGAATTCGAAGGTGATAACTGTGGGTAAATATTTTTCGCATCACACTAAAAAATTTGCAAAATACATAATAAACTCAGGAGATGTGTGTTTAGTAAAATTTTTCGAATGCATTGTGCATCACATAATCTATTTGCAAACGCTATTTGTTTGAATGATTTTAAGGCACCATATGATAAGGATTATTGCCTTTATGCAAATATTTGTTATGAAGACTAACTTCCTTTTTGAAAAATAATGCGTAATTACAAATAAAAGTCACATTACGTTTGTCTAAACCACCCTATTACCTTCAAATAAAAAAACGGTGTATGCACTATGTGCGCATATTTGACGTAAAACTTCTTACTCACAGCTATTAAATTGAAGGATTTGAAGGGTATGTTTGAAAAAGCTTAGACTTAGAATGCTGTTTTAATATAAAATATAAATATTTACTTTTAATTTAATTCTGTAATCTGTACATTTTCTGTTTCCTCAATAGCCTGCAGATTTTGTGGAATACAACCCAAAATACACACTTTTATGCAAATTTATTTAAGAAGAGAAAAAATTTTGAACCTAACCAACAATTCGTATTTATAGTGGTTTACAGTAATTTTATTAAATTATACGAATATTCTCGTTGATTATTGGTTTGAAATAAATATGACAGTGTCCGCCAGTGAAAATGCGAGTTAATAACTCTAATAATACTAACTCTAAGCTGGCAACTGAGCTAGATACTTTACTTACACCGTTATTCAGAAGCTACAAACCTATCGATGAAAATACGCATGGAAATTTACTTCCTAGCACACAACTAGAGGATGTATTTGTACACAGGTACAGTCCCAAGTTTATTATAGTGATTTTCTTAGCCGCGTATGAAACACATCGTTACCCAGAGCGAGTTAAATTGTTTTAGAAAGGGGTAGATCTACCATGAATGGGGTAGCTGTAGGAGCTGTTACCACTTTTCCTGACGCTAACTCGTGTGCCACGG
This sequence comes from Sitophilus oryzae, assembly GCF_002938485.1. Lineage (NCBI taxonomy): Eukaryota > Metazoa > Arthropoda > Insecta > Coleoptera > Curculionidae > Sitophilus > Sitophilus oryzae. The sequence goes on from NW_022145749.1 coordinate 175,477, forward strand.
CCAATTTTTACTCCCAACGCGCGTAAAGGAGTTTTACTTCAAAAATAGGTACAAAATATTCAGGAGTTGATTGCTTTGTTAGAAATAAGAGTTTTTTTTTCATGCACACAACTCACAATACCCACTACTGTTTATATCTCTAATACCCACTACTGTTTATATGTATAGTCTAATTTTAAAATAAAATTTTTTCTATCCCACAGGAGTCGATTTAGAAACTTTTTTATCTGTACACATTTTTATTTCTTCGTAGGGTAATCTACAAAAAAAATCATTATTAGAAGATAATTTTATTAGAGATTACCAATAATTTAATTTGGTTAATGTACGAAATTACACTCGTTACCCGATTTTGTATCGTCTCGCCCTAGATTATTAGCAAATAACATAGATTGCACCTTCTAAATCCCCCAGACCTGCAATAGAAAACATGGAAGACTAAGAAGTGGGAGTTGCAGGACAAAAGATAACATGGCCAAATGGAATTTTCTTATAGATCCATCAACATTATGCGAATGTGGTATCGAACAAACCATCAGACATCCATGTAACTGCCCTTCGTGTCTAGTTTCTTGTACGTTTGATGGCCTGTTGCGGGCCACAGGAAATGCCGTCGATGTTGCTAATTTTTGGTCGGATAATATTTAGTGTTTGTACAATTTATGTCTTTTAATTTTTTTACAATTTCATGTTTGTAACTGTATTCAATTTTATTTTTGCATTTTTCTTATGTTTTCGCAATTTTTTATTTATATTTCTGTATTTTGTTTATACGCAACGCTTTTGACATGAATAAATAATAGAGCAAATAACATTTAAGCAAACAGCACGGATTGAAAAAAAAATATAGAAAAATCCGCCCTTATTTTAAAAACAGTTACCACTTCCTGAATTTTCTGCATTTCTTTATTCACACTTCACAACTTTTTGTAAAAGTCTTTTTGTAAAGATTTTTTAATTATTTTTTTTTATCATTCCTTGAAAATAATTCTGGATTTTTTAATCCTAGAAGAAAATCTACAAAATAAAATAGTTATTTTTTAAACACCACTGCAAGGTGCTTTGCTAAAAACTAGTGTTCTTCAACAGTTCTATTGTTCGTATTAGAGATGGGTAGGTCCGGATGGATATGCATCCACGGACCTCCCTCCGGTGCCGGTTCTGATCAGGGTGCAATTATTTAAATCAATATTTAAATCGTGATTTAAATCAACGGATTTTTTTTATTTTAATCATGGATTTAAATCAAAATAATCAACTTGTTTAATGTTTAACTTTTTATGACAAATCGAAACTGTAAATAACTGTAAAAATTATTAAAACGTTTCCTATAAAGCTATATAAGAGTATTCTTATATAAAATATACCCTATATCTATTCATAAAATAAGTACAAAGTTACACTTGCTGTTGTAACGTTTAAATACTTAATAGATCGAAAAATAATTGTAAAAGATATAACATATCCCTAATATCTATTGATCTATTAAAATGTTGGATTTTTGTCCGATTTTTGAAGTTATTTCGTGTGAATCCATTACACTTGTAAATGAAAGAGATTTATTTTGAAATTGTGAAGTGCCAGAAATCCGGTATTTGAATACATTTCATTCGCAAACTCTAGTGCAGGACTAGTTTCTTCTGATGTCAGGATATATTTGCATTCCCGAGGACTAATCAATGTCAACACATAAACTAGACTCAAGGCTGTGTTATACCTTTTTAAAACAGCTTGATCAAGCTAAAATAGCGTTGATCAAGCTAACTTCCGCCTTCCCTAATTTATCTTCTAGTTCATTCCATATTTCTACCGACATTTTGTTCTGCAATAAGTACTTTGCACTTTTAATATTAGATGGTACTAATTTTATTCAGACTTAAGGCAGTCTATTTCCAAAAAAAATCCTTTTGATCTAGCAGCCGATTTTTTTGCGAAAATAGAGGTATCGGCAAAGTTTACAGAATAAAATATATCGGTGACCGATGTGGAAAAACGACACGCGCCATAGAAATGTTAATATTGTCAATATCGGACTTTAAATAGAAAATTGATTAAAATCAAAAAATCCGATTAAAATTAAAAAAAATCTGATTAAAATCATATCCCTATGCGGTCGTCTCGACTATCTTTTATTATTTATACTATGTAAAGTTCGTAATGCTTTTCCTCATAGTCATAAATTTGAACCTTAGGGTATCTCTACTAAATAAATAAAACAGCTAATATCTGGTGATAAGGATTTGGCAAAATGCAAACATCAGATTTCCCTAACGGACTACAAAACATTTAAACGCGGATTGCTTTATGCAAAGTAAAATTTGGATAAATTAAAATTAAAGGTTAGGATGACAGATCCGGCGGATCTGGAACCCGGATGCAGGTCCATGAAGCTGGATATACCTGTGGATATAACTCCGAATCCGACTCTTTTAAAATATCGGATCTACCCTATCTCTAGTTCGTGGTAGATAAATAGCTTTTACTTTGTTCTTTAAATCATTTTTACTTCCGAATCTTCTGAAGATGGAAGAAGATATATCACCTGAAACGTTAAGGCATCTTATGTCGATTAAGCAATTTATTTTACTAGTAAAAAATCACTGACACGATGGTTTACGTTTGGATTTAACGTAGTGGTATTTAAAAAAATAACTATTTTAATATGTAGATTTTCATCTAGTTACTATATTCTGCGCAAATTTATTTTCTATGTTTCATAAAAATTATTGGTAGAAAAAAGCAATGTCTATATCTGATAGTTATAATGTTTTATTTCAACTACAACAATTTTGGCTGAAGACATTATAATTTTTTGAAAAAAAAAACAGCTTCATTAAATTTGTGTTTCCTCCAATACGATTTGCTATGGGCAACTCTAATCACTAAATAACTCTGACTCTAAAAATACGAGATTATTAGTAATCTTATAAATTTCTATAAAAAATAAAGTTGAGAATGAAATATCGAAAAATGATAATTAATTTATACTAGAACTAACTAAATTGATGACAAAAGGAATAACAAATACAGGACAAAACTAAACTCTAACAATATTACCCGATTCCGTTCCGTTTCATCCCGCGCAAATCAGCAAAGCGAAATTTCTCATTAGTTTCCACATCGCATGCACTATCTCACCCGGCCATCTGACAGAACTACCACTAACTAAACGGCCGGCAAATAAGATTGACAATTAATTAAACCCCATGCAGATGCGGTTCATGTCCAGCGTTTGATTTAAATTGTCGTTTCGTTATATTCTTCTCACAGATTCCCACTATTTTTTGTATATGTATAGTAATTATCATCATAAATAAAAAGATTAAAGAAGAAGTATAATGCTATCCATGACAGTTCTGTTTGACCTTTTATTTGACACATTTGAATATGAAATTTTGTGGATGTGTGTGTCTTCACTGAGCTTATTTTATGCTATTTACTATTTATTCTACAACTAGTAATTGTTTGGTGGTAGTAAATCTGGAAGAAAATTGAGTCAGAACTTAAAGTAACAGTGACACAATTGCGATTTATTGAAAAAGACTGTAAAATAGTTGTTTGTGTAGCGTGCGACAGGTCAAAAATCGAAGGAAATAATGGTCAAAAATCGAAGGAAATAATGGAATAACTTTTCACCGGTATATGAATATACATACGTGTATTAAACCGATCATTTATAAAATTAACCAATCAATAATTTTATCTTGCATTATTGCTTTTATTTGAGACGTCAAGTTGCAAAACCCGCCTTATACATTTATAAAAAATGCCTAATGATATAAATTAATAGTAGACGTTACAATCTACATAAACATAGTCCCAAACTGCTGCAAAAGTCGCCTATTCCTATATAAAATTCACTACAAATTACGTTGCTGCAGCAAAATCCGTCTTATCCACTTATATTTGCTTTTTATTGTCATTATTGTTGCAAATCCCGCATTTTTTCATAGGCTTTTTACGAAAGTATAGTATTACTACTGACGCGACGTCTTATCCATTTCAAATGCTTACCTACTTTTAATAAATAGCATACCTAATAATTCCAAGTTAAGATGCAAATATCTTGCTGTAGCAAAACCCGCAAAACAAAACGCACACAAAAAACGTGCCCATTAAGAGGAATCATTGTTTTGTATCAGGTTTTTGTAGAATCATACTGCAATAAAACCCGCCTTATCCGAATAATTTTTGTGTTTTTACTCTTTAAAAATTAAATATTAATTTTTATTTCTACAAAAACCAGATACAAAACAATGATTCCACTTAATGGACACGTTTTTTGTAAAATAACGCTTCAAACATTTGCTAAAACAGTTTTTGCTTATTATTTCGAAACAACGTTTTTGAGATATGGCGGATTTTGCAAGATAATTTAGATACGTTAATTTGACTTACCTGTTTCAGTAGCATATCGGATGTAACATATCTATTTTTATTATAATAATTATATATATTTTTATAACAATTTTTAATAACTACCAACATTTATTGACAATTAAATTAAACAACAAATTATTGAGTCTACGCTACATCATATTTTCACACGTTTTGAATAAAATTAAGACGGCAGTGATAAACCTGAATTTAAGTCAGCCATTTTTGGTCTCCATCGTGCTCGACCCAAGTTTTTGATAAATATGCTCCTTCCTTAATCTTTTTATTCAAAGATTTCCAGTAAAGTAATAATTATATCCCAACAAAAACGCACGTTCTTCCATTACAAAAAGTTGTAAGATGTCATGTAAAACCAAGTCAGTTATTGTGTAGACAAGCGTAGACACTAACTAATACGGTATGAAAAAAAAACGGCGTCGAAGACGGCTGAAGAATGACAATCGATTATAATTTTGACGAGGTCAACCTCTACATGTCATTTACTAAAAACTGACATAAAACTTGTCAAAAATTAACCCTAATTCAAGAAAGATTGAAAAAGGATAGAACCGTTTCCAGACACAAATCTATTTAGAAAAAATATTTTTTCTCGAAATTTTAAACTACACCATTTAAAAATAAATTTTACTCAATATAAAAATAAATTACAACCTTCATAAGGCTAACTGGCAATAAGCTCAATTAAAAGATAAAAAGAAGAGTACGAACCAAGTAATAATGTCTACATAATAAGGCTTGACATAATTTCTAAATAGGTACCCAAAACCTGATAACAACTCTTTTCTGTAGGAGATAGACGAAAACTAATATCGGTGTCTGGAGCTCAATTTTTATCAAAAACATGACGGTGAAAACAGCATATCGATATATGTTACTGTTTCGGAGTTACGGGGTGTTTTTCAAAAATGTGCATTTTTAACAAATCGCTGTAACTTTTTTGCTATGGAAAATTTTGTATTTTTGTGAAAATATTTTCAAATCAACTTTTTAGGTAGAATTTAATGGTTTAAGTATAATTTTTTCAAAATTAATAATTTAAGAATTATCATCAGAAAATTTGATTTTTTATATGGGACACTCTGTATATTTTTAATTCGTTAAAGATAATTTAAAATTACCTTTCCAAAAATATAACACACTTGATATTTTCTCGATTCCTCTTCGAGATATAGAGTTTATAAAAATTCACCCATTTTAAATAAGTAGGCTTTGAACGGCGCCGGCTGTAATGCAAAAAAATTCTAGCTGTGAGCAGCAATTAAAACGAAAATAATATTTGCAATGAGAGATGCAGAATTTTATAACAATTTAAACTATATTTTACTAACATCAAAACATTTAAACTATATCTAATAACAATAAAAATAAATAACAAACCAAGAGATTTTGCTACAGGTGTTCGACATATCGACATGTCTTCTGTTATGGATAGACGGGGCCGTTTTTGAACATTTCTCGCGGAATTCATTAACTTAGTAGGGAGGGGGGGGGGAGAAGATACTCTCTCATAACTGCTAGCTATTTCTAATTCTTGTCTAGATTATACGGACAATTTAAAAATAAGAACCTTTATTCTTCCGCAAAGATATCCATAGGATTAAATCCGTAGGCACTAAGTCCGGCGGCCTCGACAGCCAACGGCCGGGATCTTGGTTAGCTATTCAGTTATTCTTGAAATTGGCTGCAAAAATTTTCTGATAACTTCAGCGTTCTGAGGAGGTGCCGCGTCTTGCTCAAAAAATATGTTTTCGAGTTCCATTAGGGGCATATCATCAATAAGGGGTCCAAAGCCTACTAGTTAAAAGTGGCGAACTTTTAAAAATTCTGTATTTCGAAGAGGATTATAACAAAATATCAAGTGTGCTATATTTTTGAAAAGATAATTTTATGTTCTTTTCAGCTGATTAAAAATATACAGGGTGTCCCAAATAAAAAATCATTTTTTTTGTTGATAACTCTTAAATTTTTAATTTTAAAGAAAGTATACTTAAACCATTAAATTCTACGTAAAATGGTGCTTTGGAAATGTTTTCATAGAAATAAAAAAAAATCGATAGCAAAAAGTTACAACGATTTGTTAAAAATGCACATTTTTGAAAAACACCCCGTAACACCGAAACGGTAACAAGTATCGATGTGCGGTTTTCACCATCATGTTTTTGATAAAAATTGAGCTACAGAAACTGATATTAGTTTTCGTCTATCTCGTATAGAAAAGGCTGTTTCCCTTTAAAAGCGTCCAATTTGACCCACCCTGTACACATCTACGTATATATATTTATTTCATATTCTTTCTGTTACTCTCTAAAAATTCTCTCTTCATTTTCTAAAAACAGACACGAGAAGAATATAAAATCTATTTTAGCTTAATCGGGTAGGTTTAGTTGCGTCGCACCAACCAATCCATCAAAACGATCATAATAAAACCGTTTCCGTGTGCGCGCACTCATTCATAAACCGCGCCGCAATTATGCCCAAAAATAACAAATCCCGACCGCAAAAACCTACTAAACAATCAAATGGCGGGTCCGTCTATGCGATGCCAAAACGATGCAATCGGAATTTTCGCCGAACTCCAGCGTACACACAATCGAGGACAAATTACATACAATGATTCATTTTGCACAATATTTGGAAGCCAAAGCAACCGGTGACAAAAAATAAATGGGGGAAAATGAGTGTAACCTCAGTTAGATCATCAATATTTAAGAAAGTATATCAGTATATCAGTAAAATGTTTATACAGGGCGTTCCAAAAAAACATGTGCCATCTCTCGTGGGGAGATTCCTCGCGTAAAAATAAGATTTATTTTACATTTCAACATAGGTCCGATTCTGCTTTGTTTCGTAGCTACAGGGTGCTGCAGTCTTAAAAAATTTTCGATTTTTTGCAATTTTTGTGATTAAGTGCTTTTAGTGATTCGAATGAAATTTTGAAGGTAAAAGTTACTATAAGTGCTACATATTTTAATACTAAAAAATTGTTGATAAATTCATCAGGGTACATATCCACTACATAGGTTATCAATGGAATATTTTTCAGAAAAAAAACATGTGCGCCACAGACTTTTTTTTAATATCAAAATTGTGTAGGCCATTGAATTCCAATTAAAAGTTATCTCTTGACATTTTGTCGAATTCAGCCTCCTTGATGAAATAAACGCAATTTTATTAATCACAATTAATAAAATTAAAATAAAAATAAAATTAATAAATTATATACTTTACCTAATTTATTATTAAATATTATTACTATTAGTTATTATTACTATTAGTCCAACCTACAGCAATTTCGAATAAAAAAATAATGATGTTTTAAGGTACCTAATTACAAAAATCCTAATTTTAAAAAGTTTTAACATCCTGTAACTCTAAAACTATGCATTTCCATACCCATGTTTACAGGAACTTTTTTTCATATTTTTTGATGAGGAATCAACAAACACTTATTTAGAACTTTTGCAAGTTAATGATATTAAAATTTTTTAAAGGTTGCCATTTTGATCAAGGCAAATTAATAAAATTGCGTATATCTCATCAAGGAGGCCGAAATCGACAAAATATCAAGAGACAACTTTTAATCGGCATTAAACTGCTTACACTATTTCGCTAACAAGAGAAAAAAAGTCAGTGGCGTACATGCTTTTTTAGAAAAAAATTCCAGTGATAACCCATATGCACGTCACTGGTGAATATGTCGACACTTTTTTAGCTTTAAAATATGTCGCATTGATAGTAACTTTTATCCTCAAAATTTCATTCGATTCGCTAAAAGTAATTGGAAGAAAATTATAATAAATCGAAAAAATATATTAAGACTTTAACACTCTGTAGTTACGAAACGGAACAAAGCAAAATCGGACATATGTTGATATGAAAAATAAATCTTATTTTTACGTGAGGAATCTCCCCAAGAGAGATGGCACATGTTTTTTGAGACACCCTGTATAGGTATTTAAAGGAGCTCAGATATATATAATAGATATAAAAAATTGATAGGCAAAATTAGTAGTAAGCATTATTTTTAAAAATCGAATTAACCAAACCAAAACAAAAGCTTAACAAAAGTAAAATTCGGAGCTTGTGTCATAAGAATTTGCAAAGATTTAAAAAAACATGGAAAAATGTAAGAATATGATGATGATATTCCTACATCAATTTTTGCGGAACATACTGATTTTCCAACATTCATCGATTTCTAGTACAGGGATGCAGAAATTATTATCTAAGAGAAAATGAATTTAAAATTTCACACACAACAAGGAAGAACATCTGTACATAATAAACCTAAAAATCCTTAAATTTACCACTATTTTAAGACACTGGTATGTTTATATGTTTATAATCTCTGAACAGCATCATTAATTATATGTAACCTTGACATTGCTCGATCCCTGTGCGGAACTGTTCATCGTTGTCGTCGTTCAAAACTAATGAATAGCATTAATCCTCAATTAGATAATTACAAAATTGCTTGATCTGGTATGTCATTCCGCCGCGATGCGGTCTACTACACGCAAATGAGAATTTCGATATATATTTCGAATAAACAAATAGTTTTGATTTGATACTTAGTGCATGTTTTTTTAAGAAGAGCAATTGAAAATATCTAAGAAAATAACGGAAAATAAGAAGAGTAGTTGAAATAATTCTAGGCTGAGTTTAATGGATCTTCATATGCTGGTGGAATCAACCACTGCTTTAGCGGGTAAGCGGCGTATCCAAGAATAACAGCATTGGGATGAGGTTTCCAACCATTTTCCATCCTGCGAAATAAAGAACTATTTCGAAGTACCCGTGCATCGTGAACATTACGGAGCCAATTGGCACTAACATAATAGGTACATAGTAGGTTGTAATGTTTCTAATAATTGTGTTTGTTTCTTGACACAAAATAGAAACGGTATGCCACAAATAGGAAACATTTTCGAAACCTATATAGCTTTATTACATGTGTTTCCATGTTTCCGTAATGTTCCAGCCGTTTCCTGAAATGTTTCGATGCGGAATCAAAACTTTTTATTTTTTCTGCGATTTGTGTCCAAGATGTTCCCGTTTTCAGCAGCCACTGTTTCTAAATGTGAAGAAACAAAGTACCAATCTAAAATAGTCTGTGTCTGTGTGTGGATTTCAAAATAAAAACAACCATCAACAATTTCGACCTCTACCATAATTTTTTTGTCATAAAATCATTGTTTTTCGGTTTTCTCGCACAGAAAATATGTAGCAAAAGCAAATTCATCATTTAATGTAATAACACACTTTCATATTTTCAATGCCCCTTCTATATATCATTATTTGTTACTACAATTTATTTTTGTTTGAAAAATATAAATTTTTATTTTTATTTCTATATCATAGTTCTGAAATTAAAAATATATAAATATTAATAAAAATATATAAATCTTAATAAATATATAATTCTTATGAGTTTAAAAGCTCAACAGCCGATAAAAACATATATTTTTAGTTAAAAACGCTATCACTAGCCAACATGCCGGAATTTTAATTCATTATTTTATAAAATTGACATGGAGTTGAACACAAATCAACTACATTATATATTTGTGTCTAAAAAAACTCGTGTTTCGAAAATGAATCGACAATAAATGGAAACCTTTTTTCCAAAATGTTTCGATTTAGCGCTATCTGTGTAGAAATCTAACTAATCACCTGCCAACAACGCCGATCAAAACTTCTGGCCAAAATAATTAAAAAAAAATTATTTACTTATTATAACACAATTAAAACATAAAAACATGTATACCATTGTGGAAAAAAGAGAAAAAAGCGTTTGCTAGTAATATTTTTCTTCGGTCTCCTGTTAGGTATGAGTAGTGACTGTTATTACATTTATTCCTAAAACAAATCCTCTCTGTAATGCGTATAATAAATAATTATAAAATCGCATAAGAAAAATACCTGTATTTGTACTCAATATGTCCTTCCTGCTGCTTTTTTAAGTACGGTACTATAAAAACTTGAAGAATGCTTAAATTCAAAAACTGCAGAACAAAATCCAAACAATAAAGTAAGGTTATGTTCTCATATTTAACAGAATATCAAATAAATTATGGAAACTTTTCAGGCACAAAACGAGTACGAAATATGTAAATGTGAGCCACATCTGTTTCTTAAGTTTCAAAAATGTGAGACTTTGTGTGTAAATTATAGGACTTGTACGATTTTAAAAAAGTAAATTTTTGTTATTTTTAATATAAAATTCAATTGAAGTGATTAAAAAGTACTCCCTCAATACAAAAAGAAATGCAACGAATTAAGAATAAATAATAAATCAAATTTAATACAAATTTCACTGGTTTGAAATGACGCGTAGAAAATTGTGACGTCACCTATTAGTATTTGACTGAATAGTTGACAGAGGGCGCGAGCCTCTGAAGAATAATATTATGGCGTGTCTAGGCCTATCAGAGAGTTCTATGCTACCGTATTTACACCATATATCATAAAATCACGTTAGATTTTTCTATTTTTATTAAGATCGTTAAAAAATACGTTTTTATGTGGGATTATTCTTTATTACCCCAATATTAAATTTACTTTTATATTTTTTACTACTAGAAATTAAAACTTAAATTTTTATAATTAACAGGTTACTGCCATTTTTATCGAAGCATTACCAAGTTGTTCGGATACCATCCGGTAAACATTACCATTCGGTAAACATACCATTCGGTAAACATTACCAAAGTTGTTTCGGATGTTCGAAGGTTCGAGGTTAGATTTGTATTTTGTGGATTATGTGTTTGGCTTTAAATACTTTGAGTTTTCAATTTTGTTTTATTGTACCCTCTTTATTAATTTTGTAAGGGTGTTAAAGTTTGTTTTGTGAAGGGCTGTCTAAATAACTCTGAAGGCTCTCCAGAAAAAGTTTTTATAACTGTTCATTTGGATGAAAGCCGTCGAAGAGCCTGGTTTGAAGCGGCAAGAAAACAATATGTCAGCAAAAGTACGAGATTTTGCTGTGAAGATCATTTTAACGTAAGTTCCTTAAGTTTTATTTTACAATTAATTTTATATCTACTTTAAAATACAGAAAAAAAATAGAAAAATGGTTTTTATTTACCTTTGTACCTGGTGGCAAACCGTGACACTTTTAATAGGTGACGTCAGAGATTGCAAAAGTGTAAATATGAAATTCTTAATATTGATTATTTTTTTTAAATGGGATGAAATTGAAGTAAAATAAAAAATACGAGTGTCATAAAATTGTATGAAGATTAATTATTTCCAATAAAAAAAACTATGGTTAAACTCCGGCGTCATATTATTTGACGAGCTCTACGTCTATGCAGATCGCATTAATTTTTGACTTGTAACTTTTTTCCACCGGTTTTCTTTGGTTGACCGTCGTCACGAGCGGCTCCTTTGATGTCGCTAATACCGCCCCGATTATTTATTTTCTGTTTGGTCGTAAATCTAGCGAAGAAAGTTTCTGAGTCGATTTAATCCCAGTTAAGGCCACCCATTCTCAACTCCTCTCAAATTTTGGAGAGATTACGCGGGGCTGAGAGGATGGGTGTACGCCCAGGGGAAACGACGCGGATTAATTTGTCGTCGGAAGTGCTGGGATCTTTTTCTTTATTCTATTCCTTTGACTTTTTTAACATAACTTCGTAAGATATACGTCTCGTTTTTTATATTCATTTCATGTCATTTAATTATACTAGGTGGCACTTAAAAGTAACAGTCATGAATAAACCTAAACAGTCCGACCGAACCTGGATTTTTGGTCTGAGACACGATGCAATATTTATTTAATAGTTTTTTTTAAATACGTTATTTTCAAGCAAAAACGGTTTTATTGGGATTTAATACTACAAAATTACTATTTTTAGTCTATGTTATAGGCTAAAAAAGTGATTGTTCAGCATTGCATCCTTTCAAATTATGCACTTGTTCATCATATTCTTTCTAAATAGTTGTTTGCTAGTGACACTTGGTGGTGCAGACTGGAATCTGCTGGTTTCAGAACTCTGTATGGAGGTGAATAATTACACATAAAAATTTTACTTATTAGTAGGATATAAGGTAATTCATATAAAAGCACAATTATGTTAAATTTATAAAACTTACATTAATAAGACACTAACATCTAACATTTCGTTTATTGTTAACGCATTGAAATACGAAGGCGATTCTTATTCAATCAGATCATATATGGATCAGATATGATCCATTTTTTTTCTACTGCGGACGAGTACTACATTCAACCACGCATCGATAGGTGGAGCGATACGCTCAAATATGAGCTAATTTGACTTGAATCGTGAGCAGTCTCGGCCGTGACCGATAATCTCGGCCTTTTTATGCCGAGAACGAGACCGAGATCTCGGCCTCATTTTTCGCTTAAATTGGTCTAATTGACTATAACCGAGACCGAGAAAAAACTAAAAGAATTTCGAACTTTCATTGTACTTCACTTTATTTAATTTAACTTACAAAAATTCTTATTCTGAAGTATTACTGACCGTTTTCTAGCCTGACCACTAAGTGTAAACTAACCAAAACCTCTCTAAACCCTAAAGGTTGTCGCTCACTTGTTGGAAACGTCACGAACCGATTCAGTTCGTTTCGGATCTGCTTGGTTGACATTTGTGGTAAATATCTTCTAAAATGTCTAGGGGTGACACTAGTAGTCCCGATTCTAGTATAATTATTTTTGCAAACTAACAAAATCTAAAAAACTAACAAAATTTAATGGTAACAAAGATAGAAGAACTAACAAAATCAATCTCTCGTCTTCCTTGCAATATTGCTTGCAAAGGCCGGCACTATTTTATTTCTACTCTCAAATGTAGTCTGAACGTTTTTTTTTATACCGTTCAGATGCGACTGGCAACAGAAAATTTCCGATGGAATTCGCTTTCTCCGGAACCAAACAGACGCCTCGGAAGACGTTCGCTTCCGTCCGGCGTAGTAGGCGCGCCTAGCTTGAATTGTATGCTTTTATTTCGGCCAGAATTTTTTCCGTTCTGTTTGTTTTGCTTCGGTTCGTGACGTTTCCGACAAGTGAGCGACAACCTGAAGACTACTGAGCGTAGATACTATCGCAATCCATTCTCTAGTGAAAAAATTGAGTCCCAATCAAGCGCAAGGTTGTCTATACTGATGGTGTTGTTCCGTTTGATAAATGGTGCCCAAATTTTCCAAATTTTCGTACTTGGATTGCTAAAGATGTTATTGTGGTTTGATATAAAAACAGAAGAACATACCTTCTTTAAATTTTTCAAAGGAGATCCTTTGTGGACAATCCGAGTTTTCGACCACTTTAGCTTGTGCTGCTTGGACCATATATGATCTGCAATACCTGACTTCATTTTTTCACCTTTTGTACACTTTTTTGTGTTCGTTAAGTCGTACGTTTAGAGAACGTTTTGTATCTCCAATTTACGACTTAGTGCTTTCACATGATACCTGGTAAATGCACTCTTTCTCCTATTTCGAAAGTATTTGCTCTTCTTTTTGTTAAGACGCTTCTTAGGGTCGCCTAGATTTAAAAATAGTATTAATGCAATATTGTTTGGTTTGGTTTGGTTTGGTTGTGATCTTTTCTGATGTTGCTTTTTACATATGGAATATACAAATATAATATAATTAATTATTTTTTCAATTCTATAAAATATTGTCCAGGAACCTCTCGGAGGAACAATTTTCGAAAGCGTCGCTTGGTCTGGTTTGTTCTGGTTGACCTTATTCAGTGGTTAGATGCTAGAGTTGGTCAAAGAGCGTTACATTAGAAGTACTCAACAAAATTATATAACTTTCAGCCAAACAAGTATTTAACCACCAACAGCTTAGAGAACGTCAGTTACAAAGCATCCAATGCAAGAAGCCTTGTGGTAAGATCATATAAGTGATTGATTTCATTCACGGTTGAATAACTACAATTCATATAATACCGTATATGTATAATTACTTATGTACCTACTACATCTAAAGAAGAAAACATTCGACCAATGTGTGCTACTAGTCATGACCTATGCATGCAAAACTTGGACACTTAAAAAAGGACTTTATAAGGAAACTACAGGTCGCACAACGCTCAATGCAACAAAATATGCTGGGAATAACCAAGAGAGACCGTAAAAGAATAGAGTGGATACGACAAAAGACCCAGATAATAAATGTCATCAACTGAATCAAATCCCTCAAGTGGCAATGGGCAGGACACCTGGCAAAAAGAACGAACAACAGATGGACCACAAAAATTACAGCATGGTATCCACGAAGAATTAATATACCTAGAGGAAGACGAAACGAAAAAAAAAGCATAACTTGGGCCCGCATAGCCAACAATAGACAACAATAGGCCCAATTACAAAGACAGTATCTAAATATGTGAGAGAGGCTACATCATAATTGGAAATGGTTGAATAAGCTGAAAATGATGATGATGATGATGATAATAGTTCTATCAGAGAATGGTATAACTATCAAAAATATAGTTGTGTAAATCAGAAAATAAAGACAAGAACAAGACAGCAGAATTTCGACAGCAGAACAGTGACATTTCATAAGAATTAAATTCTTAGATACCTACTTAATATTTTTGTATCTAAATAATTCATAGTCTATTTAAAAAACAGAAAAATAACAAATCTATAATACCCTATACTCCAATCCATTGTTCGAATGCAAGACCATATTTCATCATTTAGAAAATAGTCACCAAGACGATTCTTCAATTTAAATAAACTCTTATTTAACCCATGATGTTCAAATCAAGATATATTGCAGTGTATTAAATGTAGGTTCAAGGCTGAAAACATTACTATTTTACGATAATAGATAATTTATTGCCAAATAATCTAGCACGTTTGGGATTTTATAGGAGTTAAGTCTCGAAAGATATTTCATACGTATCACAAAATTAAACAAGTATAAATTTTGATTTTTTACGGACTTTTTTGTACCATACTACTAGAACTATTATTATAATATTATATATTATAAATGAAATAATACTGAGGTAATAACATTATTAGTTAATATTCGGTGTAATAGCAAAGTTATCTTTCGATTCTTATAGTAGAAATTAAATTTTAGCCTATTCGTATTAGTATTTAATTATTTTTGCGCAATTACATTTAAATCAGGTACAAGTGAAAGGCTTACAAAAATATTTTTACAGGGTGTCAAAAAATATTTAAATGCGAAAAAAGGAATAAGAATAGATTTCTATTGAAAAAGGCCTAACAAGCCGAAACATATATGTAGAGTTAAAGTTACTCTTATTAAAAGTTTTTTGAAACATCTAAAAGCGTGCTTTATTAAAATACTAATATTTCAACGATGTTTCACAAGGAACCAACCACAGCTTCAGTACAATTTATTAGTTTAATAATTATAATGAATTTTTAATTTTCCTGTATAATCAAAAATCTTTTTATTTTTAGAATAGAAATCTATTCTTATTCCTTTTTTCGCATTTAAATATTTTTTGACACCCTGTAAAAATATTTTTGTAAGCCTTTCACTTGTACCTGATTTAAATGTAATTGCGCAAAAATAATTAAATACTAATACGAATAGGCTAAAATTTAATTTCTACTATAAGAATCGAAAGATAACTTTGCTATTACACCGAATATTAACTAATAATGTTATTACCTCAGTATTATTTCATTTATAATATATAATATTATAATAATAGTTCTAGTAGTATTGTACAAAAAAGTCCGTAAAAAATCAAAATTTATACTTGTTTAATTTTGTGATACGTATGAAATATCTTTCGAGACTTAACTCCTATAAAATCCCAAACGTGCTAGAATGATTAGTTACTTCAAAATATTATGAAAAAAAAACTGTATAAAACTCAAAAAATCTAATCGAGTTAAGGGTGTGTGTTAATAAAAAACAAAGAAAGAAGTATATAATGTTACAGTTAAGGTCCAATATCCGGTTAATATCGATATTACCCGGCTAATCTCGAGAATAACACAAAACAAAACAACCAAAAACAAAACCAAACCCAAACATTAACCTGCTAATGTCGACATTAACTCGACATTAACCGGACATCGGACTTTAACCGTAACATACAAAACCAATCCAATTTAACTTATGTACAAAGAAAAAAAATATTGCACAGAAATAAATAAAACACAACTATTTTAATAAGTAATAATAATTTCAACAATTTACAAACTCTGAAGTATACTTTAAAAATTGGTTAATTAACTTTAATTTTTAAAACCAGTACCTTTAGATCTCTCGACGGAACTTAAAGCTGTTATTATTTACCTATCGTGCGATATCTTTATTTTGCACTCCAGTTTTTAGTACCATATACGAAATGGTATACAAACTTTATTGGTGGCTAATACACTTACTTTTCCCTCGATTTTTCCTCCACTTAACTTAAAAAAACACGTAATATCACAAACCAAAATGCAAATGCATTATCGCTAATGTTTATCACTTTCAAGAAAGCTGGATATTTGAAATTATTTGACACAAATTATAAACTTTAATTTGACGATACACTTACAAGTTTCAAAAATCTTAAGTTGAGTTCATATGGATCAGCATCCGTGCATCGCTCATCGTTTCGTAACTCCAATAATATTGATATAATCTCATTTTTGAAATAAACCAATAAATTGGTTAAAAAGAACAAAAGACGACGCAAGACGGATAGAAGCATTTTTTAGTGAAATATGGATTGGTATAGACGTCATCTGCTTTTTTTTCTGTCAATGTCTGTCGAAATTTTTCCTGGGTCGTAAAACAGGGTATAGTAATTCATTTAATTTTGGGTAATCTTCACTAATTATTAAATAAATAATTAATATTCATTATAAATGGGTAAATTTATTAAAACTGCACACAAAATTCGTAAAAAAGTAAGCGCTTGTCAACATTTTCACCTACAATAATTGAGATCTAGTATTATTAGATAATTGCCTAGTTCACGCCAAAACTATTTTTAAATATTTTTATAAAAAATAATTACCCAGGTATTCGCTACAAATAACAAAACACTTTTTTCTGCGTTAATTAATAGCTCTTAAAAAGGTTAATCACTGTACAAAGTTATTTAACCGACCAAGTAATCTCGCTCGGCAAGTAATTGGGTGTCATAATTTCCCAACCGCCATTAGTGTTAATTGCGAGAATAAACATTATTCTTGTCTCCCAAAAAATTCTGACGGTCGCTTATGCCTAGTGAGACCGTGAATTTGTAATAAATTAAAAATAGTTTGATATCAGGTTTGGCAATTTTAAAAAGCGTATTTTTAGAAAATATAATTTTTTCCAAACTTCCAAATTTATATAAAAAATATGTTTATTATTTTAATAGATAATTTAAGAAAAATCTAAGGGAAAATATTATCATCCTTTGCTAAAGTAATCTATACTAATATGTATATAAAATCCTTATGTGACTGACTCACTGATTAATTACGATCCTGCTCAAACCACTCAACCTAAGAAGCTCAATTTTGGCATACAAGTTGATTCTAGGGTGTAGAGGTTCGATAAGAAGGGATTTTTCGAAATTCCAATTCCAAGGGGATGAAACCACCTCTCTAACTACCTCAAATATTACAATATTTTTTATTTAAAAAACGGTCAAGTTTCCGAAAAAATGCTTAAACACGTATATTTTATTTTGTTTTTTTTATATATTTTAAGATTTTTTAAAAATGTATACAGGGTCTTTCAAAAAATCTAGTCATTGTTTAATCACGATCCTGCTTAAAACGCTTGACGTAAAAAGCTGATTTTTGGAAAACGGATTGACTTAGGGTGTAGAGGTTCGATAAGAAGGGATTTTTCGAAACTCAAATTCTAAGGGGGTGAAACCACCCCTCAAATATTAGAATATTTTTTATTTAAAAACCTTAAACACGTATATTTTATTTTGTTGTTTTACATATTTTAAGATTTTTTAAAAATTTATACAGGGTGTTTCATAAAATATGACCATTGAGTAATCACGATTCTGTTTCAACTGCTTGACGTTTAAAGCTGATTTTTGGCAAACGGATTGACTGTGGGGTGTAGAAGTTCGATAAGGAGGGGTTTCTCGAATCTCAAATTCCAAGAGGGTGAAAACGCCCCTCAAATATTACAATATTTGTTATTTAAAAAATGGTTAATCTTTCGGGAAAACGCGGGAAACGCATAATTTATTTTGATTTTTTACATATTTTGAAAATTTTTAAAAAATCATCAGGTTTGGCAATTCAATTGGCTCTTGTTCCAAAAAAAGTTGGTTAATTAATAAAAATAACCACGATTTTCCTTAGGATTTTTCGAAAGTCAAATTCCAACGAGATTAAACTACCTCTCAAATATTACCAAGTTATATAATAATATCGCCATATTGTTTTTTCCCATGCTGACATAAATGTGAGAAAATTTTATCCAGTTTATATGTTAATGGAAATTCTTGCGTGGCTTTATCATCACCATTACAAATGATTAATTCGACGCGAACGAAGTCGCGGGTACACGCTAGTAAAATATAACAAAAAAACAATAAATAGCTTAAAATAATATATAAGTATGTAATACAAAATTTTCAATATTTATTTTTAATGTCACATACTCAACACCACCCTTAATACTCTAGGTGGTATTGGCTTACTGCCAATTGGCCTTAATAATGTTGTGATTTATCGTTATAATGAGTAAAAATGATTCTAAATCGAGTTTTAAATGTGTGGGTATATAGTTTAAAATTCGATATTTTTTTTAAATAGATTTGTGTGTCTGGAAGCTTCTAACTTTTTTTAATATTTCTATCTCTAGAGTAACTTTTGAAAAGTTTTAAGTACTTATGTCAATTTTTAGTAAATTACATCTAGAGATAGACCTTGCAAAAATTATCAGTGGTTGTCATTAATCACGACAGCCGTCTTGGACGTAATTTTTTTTTCGATAATACGGTATTTTAAATTCATACTTACACAACAATTCAGCATTTCAGGCGTCTAGATGCAAAACCCGACAAGTCCATCGAAATAAATTTTACAGAATACCTACACAAAAAAAGATTTAAAATATTATGAATATTAAAAAGAATAATAAATCTAAAGTACTACTGAATTTATCCAGTGCAGTATTTTTTGCAAATATCTTGCATAAAAATGTAATTCAGAGAGTTTTTCTCGGGATAACGAATTAAAAGTAAAAATCAACGTAACAAAATCAATAAAGCGGCACAAAACTAAAACTAAATTACAAAAATAAAAATAGCAATAAGAAGCATGCTGATATGCTCCCATCAATATCATCAATATGTGAATTTTTACCATACATAAAAAAATTAAGCAAAAAGAAACACTTTACAACATAATTATTAATTGTGTAAGTAGCACTACAAGTAGAACAATGAAATAGGTTACATGAAAATTACATGGCTTTTCCACCTATTTGTTTATTTTCCAGCAACTTATCAATGAATACATTAAAATTAATTAATTCTCATAAGTAAATTTATTTAGCTCTTCTGAATGGTGTCTAGACATATGGAAACTCGACATGTGGGAGTAGACAAGTGTGAAATTTGTGTCACTTAAAGAAACAAGTGAGGGAAGAAGTTATCATATTTTTTTTAATCCAATATTATTGCCTGAATATTATAAATATTTTCTGGTTTAATTCAAGTTCTAAAAAGTTTTATATTATAGCTTTTTTCGTTTTCCTGTTATTACCGATTCTGAACAGTCCTAGAACTGTGATGCGTATGCGCAGAAAGAAATAATATGAAGACATTATTTCATTTGCGCATGCGCTGCAGAGTTCTAGGACGGTTCAGAATCGGTAATAACAGGAAAACGAAAAAAGCTTATATTTCAGCTGACTACAGACCGTTTATAGATAAACAAAGAATATATAAAAATGAGTGCAAATTAAAAATAGGAAAAACTAAACAAACATGCGTTTTTGTCGCCAATGTGGCGATTCTCTAAATAACTACATTTGTACTTTGATGGAGGTTGAATGATTTTGCAAATTTATTATTTAAATATTAAGTACTATATTAAAATGAGAAAACTATATACAGGCTTGACAAGAAAGAGTCTTGGGCATCACATCTCTTGGAGTAAATCGTTATGGAGATGTTGCAAGTTAGAGAGAAGAAAATGCGATTTCATAACTACATAATACGGTACTTTATTTAATATATTTGCGAAAATTGTTTCTCTTGTCTCGTTGTTCAATATATTTATTCGTCTCACACACGGAAATCAAGACCCGAAGCCGATCGTTGCCAACAGTGTATAGAAAATTCCACAGGAATTATTTTCAATATTTTTTTGTAAAAAAAAAGAGAACTATCTTTGTAGAAACTAATAACCGCAGACAAGTGGTTCTAGATTATGGCTTTCATCAGTACGGTGCATCTAAGTTATTAAAAGAATAACTTAAAGCTAAAAAAAGAATACAAGGTCCCAATAAATTAATTGAGGCAATTAATTTACCCTAATTTGGACGCTAGAAATGTAATTTATCTAATCCAGAATCACCCAAGATTATGGGTCTCGTCCAGGATGAAATTACGTTTTTTTCTAATTTGGCTGTCAATGAAATAGATATTACAAATGGAGTGTCACAATGGCCTTCAAAATGACAATCGCTAATAAGATAGTATGTCGGACTGGCCCATATAAAAATGTCATTTATCAAAAAATGAAATTAAAATTCGTCAAAAATTAATATACCGGGTGCGTCCCAAAAGAGGCTTACCCCTATAACATTTTTATTTTTTTCAGATAAAACAACGAGATTTGGTATGTTAGTATATGACATAAATTGGGTTTGATTGACGTACTCAATTGTTTCCGGTCACTTCCGGTTTCACCGGAAATGACTACAACTTTTGATTTTTAAATGACACCCTCGGTATTTTTGTACTTTATTCGATAGAAAATGACACTCTCAATCGAATGACATATCATATGTCAATTTTTGACATAGTCACTCAAAAACAAATTCTATTTCAATCTAGAGTGCTATGGCTGTGTTAAAAACACTAATTTTTAATCAAGGAGCCTTGGAAAAATAGGTTTGATGGTCCAATGTTTTTAGTGTCTCGTCCTGACCGGTTAAAAGAAACCCAAATCGTATTTTTAATCATATCTCAATTTTTTCAAATGAAACGAGGGTGGCTCATTAGCATATTTGGAAAAAGCATTTTTTTAGGAATAATTTGATACTACACACTTGGTATTTTGAGTCAAATGTCGTTATGAACCGCATGTTACAATTTCAAATAAACCATATGCCAAAATGTCAAAAGTTGACATATAATATGTCATTCGATTCAGAGTGTCATTTTCTATTGAATAAAGTAAAAAAATACCGCGGGGCCATTTAAAAAACAAAAAAGGTGTAGTCATTTCCGGTGAAACCGGAAGTTACCGAAAACAATTGAATACGTCAATCAATCCCAATTTATGTCATATACTAACATACCAAATATCGTTGTTTTATCTGAAAAAATAAAAAAGTTATAGGGGTAAGCCACTTTTGAGACGCACCCGGTATAAATAAAAAAATAAAAATAATAAGTCTCTAAACACTTCATCACACAAACTCAGTAAAAATATATATTTCTTAAATAAATTTGTGTTTAAAAAAAAATTCTTCTTTTCTTTACTTACGCTTTTTTCATCATCTACTTGGTGTACTATAATAATAAAAATGAAATCAATGATAATAACATAATATTAGTATTAAACTTGCCAATTTAAAATAATAAATACTGTCTAACTAATCAAAATGTTGTTTATAGCATTGCGCAAAAAAGCAATAAAACGAAATAAATGCTAAATTTAGAAATCAATTTTATTTGCAATGTTATGTTTAAAAGGTGTAATACCAGAAAATTATTCTTAATATATTTATTAAAACTATGTGATTTACCTAAAACATTTAGCTGTAGTGAAAAAAAATCATAATCGCTGACAATTGGACATTCATGGATAATGTATTATTTATGACATTAGCTTACTTCGGGTTTCTCATATTACCGATTCTGAACCGTCCTAGAACTGTGATGCGTATGCGCAGAAGGAAATATGAAGACATTATTTCATTTGCACATGCGCTGCAGAATTCTAGGACGGTTCAGAATCGGTAATAACAAAAACCCGAACAAAGCTATTGTCATCAATATGAAAATTATTTTCGGAAGCAACCAATTTTTCTATAATTTAAAATCTATTTGCATTATTTTTCTTTTCCATATTTAAAAACATTTCAAATCGTAAAAAATTTAAGACACCATAAAAATCAAACAATTCATAAACATTTACCTTTGCCAAATTCTTTAACAGCTAAGTACCACAAATTAATTAATATTTATGTTTACCCTGTAATTATATAAATACGAAAAATTATCACTATTCGGGATGACGCCAGCGATTTATTTATTGACCACAATAAAACAATTTAAGCAATTGTCTTCAATCATATTTATCTGATAAGCAAACTTCTGCAATCCAAAGATTTTGATAATAAACTTATAATTCATAATAAATGGATCATTTATTTTTTACGAAAAAAAATGGATAAATACTTTGATAACATTACATAATAAAGATCAAACCCGTCAGTTATTTTGATCCTTTCCCATATGAAGGGCCGGAAAAAAAACAGGTAAGTCAATTTCTCTCATAACTGAAAAAAGCACGATTTAATGTTCAAAACGTTAGAAAAATAGAGTACAGGAACTTATAAAAATAGGGAAATAGTGATTTGACTTAAAAGGTATTTAAAGGTATTTTTTATTAGATGAAATTATTATTATTGCTCAAAAAAATCTTTCTAAACCAACTGTTGCCACTTCAGCACTGAATAATTCATCACAATTGTAAGAATAATTCTTTTTTTGGTTACTGCGAGTCAGGAATTGCAACCGATTTCTACCAAATCATTGGATTTGTTGTTTGGAATTATGCGGAATACATTGGAAATGGTCAAAATGGACAAGACTTTGTAGTAAGAGACATTACAAGCGGAACACATTCTGGGTTTATTGAATTTAGAAGATGGAAAGCCTGCCGTTTTTGAAACTGTGTTAAATTTTGTCCTAAGAATCTGTGATGATATACAGGGTGGTCCGAACTGTATTCCGGAAACTTCTGCAACATATTCTGCAGCTAATAATAAGTAAAAAAGTTCGTATAAATGTATGTTCTAAATTGCTTAGTTTCGGAGATACAGGGTGTAGAAATTTCATTTTTATTTTAATTTTTTCCAAATAATTACTGAAGTGACGTCAATATTTGGATGAAAATTGGTGAGTTTTTTTACATGAGAAATTTGATTTTGATGTCAATAGGACTCCTATTTGTAGGGGGCGCCACCTACATGTGTTTTAACTGTTTTGAAGAGTAATCATTTTTCTCGTCCGTATAAAACTACTACGTGAAAAAATATACATTGCCGTTATTTTTGACATAAAAAATGTCTTTTACTAAAAATCGCTACGAGCAACCGTTCTCAAGATATTTAGACTGGAAATATTCAATACATGTCATTATTGACAAAAAATAAACATATTGACATAAATGATAAATTTGGAACTTAATGATGATAAAATGATGATAAAACAATTTTTGTTGGACTTTCGGCACAAAAATATTTTCATGATGATGAAACGTCGGTTTTCAAACCGACGCGACGCGATGTTTCATCTTTGAGCTGTTATTACCAATGTTTTTTTTAAATACAAACCTGTTTACGGATTGTATAAGAGCTTTCAAATCCCAAAAGAAAAAATAACGTATCGCACTATTCAAAAAAAAATCATATTAATGATTTTCTGCTAACGAACGAGAAATATCTGTCTCTACTACCCTTTTCTTATAGAAAATGCCATTAATACAAACTTTTCGAACAAGTGCCATAACTATATCATTGGCTTTGGAATTTTAGAAGCTTTTAAAATCCGTGATGACAAACTCAGCGCCGTATTTAAAAAAAAACGTTCATAATGGCAGATGATGGTAGCTCAAAGTAGAAACGCTGGTTTAAAACATCTTGTAGAACAAAAAAGTAGCAACGAGAATGTAAAAATGTATTTTCTTATATCTATTTAAAATAGATTCATAAAAAACAAAATTGCAAATATTCGGATATATTCGAATTTTCAACTTTAAAGGTAGCACTTAAAAAAATATTACTAAACTTAAATTTGCTCCAATTCAACCAACCACGTAGCCTACTGGGCTAGTTTCCGAGATCCTTATGATGAGGTTCGAATTTGGTCACCCTGTATGAACACCCCCTGTTTAAAACACCCTGTACGAACGTTGTAAATTAAATAAAACCTGATAAAATATCTAAAGTATTTGGACTATATGATTTGAATAGCGTTTTAGTAACTGAATAAATAGACCGCATGATTGGATCAGCTTCTATATAGAACCTTAATATGTGCAAAATTTAATACCCAGTATAAGTCGGCAGTGAAACGTATATCTACTTGTGAAAATTGCAAAAAAATGCCGAGCTCGGCAGCTTTTTAGTTGCCAATACTGCAGCAAACGATACGACCGACGCGACGCGCGACGTATAGAGGATATTAGTTAAGAAGCAAAGGAAAATATTTCAGAGACTTTATAAAATGTAATAAAACCGATTTTATTTTATATGGCAGCCAATGTAGATTTATTCATTTAAATGTTTTTTTATTAGATCTTTTAGAAAATATTTTTATTCAGAATTGCCATTTGAAAAAAGTTAGATGCCTGATGTTTATAGCTAGGTTGACACGGGCAGTGAAGGACGCTCGGACTCACACTTTCGTCAGTTAGAAAAGTACCAAAAAGTCATTCGTGAAAAACGAAAATCGTCCAGCGATCGTATGCTTGTCTCGGCAAACGTGTTTGTCATCTATAGAGTTCCCTTGGTGGAAGGTTGTATACAAATGTCCCCAATATTACGATAAGAAAAGATGAGTCGGAATGAGTGAAAATAATTAATTGTGGCATTAATGTCAATATTTCTTTACAGAGTTTATGATTTTTCGTCAGACATTTCTAATTTGCTTGTGAGTGTCATTCTATCTATCTATATCTATTCAGCCTTCTTCGGTCCATCGTTAGACTAAGAACATAGTGAAACGACGAGGATAGCGGCGAGCAAGCAGGGCGACATCGCGTCCAAAACAAACCTGTGAAGACAAATAGAATACGTGTGAACATAGTAAAGGCGATCTGCTCGAGCGGTTAGATCGAGCGGCGAGATCGATCCAAATAATTTTGTTTTCGTCGATCTGTCGCGTTGTAGAAAATGATAAATTCCCAAAAATTAATAGATTTAGTATTTGTAAGAGAGATTTTATGGGATCAGAGAGATCGTAATCACCATAACCGGTACATTTTAGATAAGTTATGAGATGAAGTGGCAACACATTTTCATAAAGGTTATAAAACTTGCCACACTTTCTCCGGTTTTTGAAAATTTCATGTAACCAAATGTTTGCGACATTGCTGCCCATAATTTTAGCCACTGTTCACATTTTAAATTATCAATAAGCAAATACAAATAATAAATTTGCACAAGTACCTCGCTATTCCTCGCCGCTCTCCTATATTTTAGCACCTCGAGGCTTGCTCGAAGCGATATCGCGCTGCTTGCTCGCCGCTATCCTCGTCGCTCCGCTATGTTCTTAGCCTTAGACATAGGCCTCCCCCAATCTCTTCTACTGTTCTCTCTCTCTGTCGCCGTCCTCATCCATCTCGTGCCTGCATGTTTCCTCAGATCGTCCGCTCATCTCATCTGAGGTCTTCCTCTACTTCTTCTATTCTCCGAGGGCCTCAAGGTTACGATGCATTTGTTCCATCGATCATCCTTCTGTCTGACATTGTAACCGGCAAACTTCAATTTCAATTTTGCTACTTCACTTCTAACATCCTTTACTTTTGTTTTACCTCTGATCCACTCATTCTTTTTTCTATCTGCCAGCCTTACATGTAGCATTTGTCTTTCCATAGATCTTTGAGCTTTTGTTACCTTATATGTATATATTATATATATATATTTTATTTTTTTAACGTCCAAGTCTGGGATCCGTAAGTAAGTACAGGGAGTACACATTGATTATATACTTTGGTATTGAGGTACTGTGGATATATTTTGTTTTTTAATATGTAACTTAATTTTCCAATTGCTACCCAGGCCAGTCTTAATAGTCTCCTTATTTCAGGTGTTTTCTTTTTTCAGTTTAATAATTTGTCCCAGATATATATTAAGTATACTCTTCAACTTGTTCTATTTTTTCTTGGTTTATTCTGGTTGTTATTTTTTCATCTGTGTTTGTTATGATTTTAGTTTTAGTGTAGTTCATATTTAGGCCCATTCTTCTAGCTGCTGTATCTAGTTCTTCCAGCATTTCTACCAGTTCTTCTTTCTTCCCTGTTATTAAGGCGATATCATCCACATATCTTAGGTGATTCAAGTGTTGTCCACATGTATATACTTGTCATTACTGTATATAAAAATTCAATTTATATTAATTTAATGAAAATAATGCAAAATATGCTTTTTTTACCTCAACTTCTGCCATTTCTTATTCACTATTGATTTGGTTCGTGAAATATCTAAAATGTTTGATTTGCATATTCTCGATCGTGGCGTCTTTCGTATTGATTCGTTTCGATTCTTCTTTCACGAATCTACTGTTGACACGAGGCGTGGTCCACGAAAGCGTGGGCACAAGCGTGCTTCACTACCCGTGTCAACCTAGCTTATTGAAGTGAAATTTCTTTAGAAGGCGCTGGGAGTGAAAATTCAAGGCCGTGACACGACACGCGCGAGGAAAAGTGGTAAGGACAGCCTACGGCTTAGAAAAAATTGTCCGATTTAAAGGAAATTTGGTATGTCGATAGATTAGACCAAGACCAACTTAACCCTGTACGACACGTGTTACTGCGACAATTAGTTTTGACGTAAGAAAGTCAGAAGTTGATGTCGTCCGATCGCGACCAAATTTTGTAGGTAGGCTATGTGAGCGACGGTACACACGGCCCAACCCTGCAAAGTTGGATACGAGGTTTCGTTTACATCTTCATCAGGGTGGGACTAACAATTTGATATTGAAGAAAAATGTGGGTAGGCATAATTGAGGACGGGCTACAGGATGAACCAATGCCTCTAAATGGATAAAATTATCAGGATTTTTCTTAATTATGGGTCGATTGGAACCAAACTCGACACGTGGATAGAGGTACCCGAATTAACTCCTCAGACGAACAGACGGACATTTTAATACAAATTTTGTGAAAACGAACCAAATTATTTCTGATTTATTAATTTATTACTTTTTCAACATTTCAAACTATTCTTTTTTAAACATGTCCTTCAAATCCTTCAACTTAATGGCTGTTAGTAAGAAGTTTTACTTCAAATATGCGCACATAGTGCACACACAATTTTTTTTAATCTGCTGGATAGCACTAGAACGCCATAGATTAAAAAAATATATAATATGTTATAGATATTTAATCAGGTAAAAAAAGATACATAAATACAAACGAGAAAGAGAATATTCTACTTTAAGTTAAAATAAGACACCTTCACATAGTTGGACACCTTGTCTTCACAAATATATTTAGTTACGATTACGGAAAAGTTGGTCTTTTATATGTTGATAAAACCCCTCTGGTTGTTAGTCTAAACACAGAGAATTGCATAACACAAGCTGAACCTTTATAGACTGATATCCCTAAAATTTTATGGACCATTTATCCTTGTAATCTGAAGTAATAAGATCAAAAAAATACCAATTTTTAAATACGTACTGAAATCATCAAGTACGAGAACTTCCTCTACAATACTACCCATGCAATCGACAAAAAAATGATGTCAGGGTAAGCTTTGGTAATAAAATTACCGAAACATTATGCACTCACTGCAATATTGATAATAATGGGTACAGATAATTTATTAACTTACTGTCTAACTATTGTTAAAATATTCAAATTGAAATTAAATCCAATTAAAACTTTACGTAATCCTGAATAAATTATAATAAGGAAACATATATTAAAGAAATATGTAAACTATATACTTGATCAATATTAATCGATTATACTGATATCCATATGAATTATGTTTGTACTTACCATGTCGGCCAACTACCTATTAATTAATGAAAAAATATTTAAATTAATAGTATTTGCATTTTTTATTAATATCAGAAAGTTTCATTATTTATTTTAACAATGCCAAAGTTTCTTATGCCACAGATTTAGTAAACTTTGACAATGCTAAATATGTTAATTCTCTGCCAGTTTAAATTGTCAAATGTTATTTTTGATATCGATTTGAAAATATTTAAAAAATGATAACTGTTAGGTATAGGTAAATACAAAACATATTATCGTCATCATTTTCAGCTTATTCAACCTTTTCCACTTATGGTTTAACCTTCCTCACATATTTAGATAATCTCTGTGTAATTTGTTGCCTATTGTTAGCTATGCGGGCTCCTGTTATCCCTGCGAATTTCTTAATATCATGGTTCCATCTCAGGATTCTTCTAGGTCTCCTAATTCCTCGTAGGTACCATGGTGTAATATTTGTAGTCCATCTGTTGGCCGTCCTTATTGCCAGGTGTCCTGTCCTTTGTCACTTGAGGCATTTGATTCTGTGGATGACATCTATTACCTGGTTTTTTGTCGTATCGACTATATTCTTTTACGGGTTTTTACGGTTTATCCATCCATTTGGTTCCATCGAACGTTGTGCAATCTGCAGTTTCCTTGCAATGCCTGTTTTAAGTGTCAAGGTTTTGCATTTATAGACATGACTGGTATTATATTTACTAAGACTGGGTTCCAGGTGGGACCCTGCACTGCAGTCGCGAGGACCAGTCATCACGCAAGACAGTAATGACTGGTAGTACACATTGTAATAAATAAAACAATACTTGAAATAGTAAAGGAATATCTGTATATTTAGGACCACTAATACACAGCTCGAGATCTCTACTACCAGAAATCAACAGAATACTTAAGTCAGCATGGGGTAAATATGGAAGAAACTCAATCAAATTCAAATCTAGAATGCCACTTTATCGAAAGAAGAAAACATTCGACCAATGTGTACAAAACATGTACTTAAAAAGACATAAGAATTTAAGATAGCAATAACAAATGGGATTATTTAGGGTTCCCTTAAAAAATGCACGAACATCTCAACATTTAAATTCTTGATCATTTCAAAGATTATACTTATTTTATACCTAAATAAAAAGCCCACTTTAATCAACCGACAAAGTATTTGAGAAAATATATTACTGGTTAAATTCTGAATAATATAAAGCGAACGCTTATCTATACAGTATACACCATTTTGTTGCTTTTTTGTGCCGCTTTCAATCGCGAATTTAAATAAATAAAAGTACTGTTAAATGGCCGTTCGAATCGATTTATTAAAAACCGAAGCACCGACTAACACGAACAGAAAATTTAATCAACTCCAAATAAAACGGAATCTATTTCGATCCAACTTAATTAAATTGAATTTTAAAAATGCTGACAAATTTTTAGGGGCAACTGTGCGTAAAATATGTATAAAATAGACTAAAAAGCCAGCTAAAAAGCAAAAATTTTATGATTAATCGTACCAGAAATTTTAATACATTCTGGATTATATTATTTATTATAGAAAATATGCGAGGGGTAAACCGCTGGTCGAGCCGCTGGTGTATTTTGGTGTACAAGATGTTGGCATTATTTTGTATTCGTTATATTAATCCTGGTATTAGTTGGCATTTTTGGCATTATTCGTGGTATTAGTATACATAAATTTTTCAGCGGTTTACCCCTCGTACGTATTTATACTCTATTTTTTTTTCTCAGGTAAGATTTCGACAGACGATGACAGAAGAAAAGCAGATGACGTCCCATACCGATCTATTTATTTTACTGAGAAAAGTTTCTAATATTTTTTAAGTTAACTATGGATGGGTTTAAATATAAATCCGTCATGCGTCGTCTCTTGCTGTTTTTAACCAGTTTTATTGGTTTATTTCAAAAATGACAGATCATATTTCAATTTTATTGGTTTGACGAAACGATGAACGACAAACGAACCCCGATGCGTATGAACTCGCCTTTAGATTTTTGAGGCTTCTCCGAAATCTTGCCAAATTAAAGGTTATAATTTTGTGTCAACTTATGTCAAATACCCTGCGTTTTGGAAGATGATGCATTTTGATTCGTGTTATTACGTGTGTTTTGTATCTTTTGAAGTCAAGTGGAGGAAAAATCGAGGGAAAGTTCCCAGAGCACAGTTTATAGTTAATACTCGGTTGTCCAGGCAGAAAGTCTTATACACCAATAAAGTTACCATCAATAAAGTTTGTATACCATCTCGTCGTAGATAAGTGCATCTCGTATATAGTACAAGGACATATACTAAAAACTAGAGTAGCTGTAAAATATCGACATCACACAATAGGTAAATAATGGATTTTAGTAGCTACTGCCGAAAAATAATGTCAAAAGGTACTGGTCTAAAAAAATTAAGATTAAAGTTAATTAATCAACCTTTAAGATATTTGGAGATGACAAAAAACAATGTAGAAATAAAACTGCAGCTATCTAGATAGATAAGTTTATTTCTGTTTTTAATAATAAAAGGTTTTTTATATCGGACAAGTGAATAACCTCTAGTAGACAATTTGTGTGTAAAATATTAGATAAAAATGGCGTTATTTTTCTAGCATATTAATTATAAGATAAGATTACAAATATATTTATTTATTTAGCATCGTAAAAATAAATGTATTAACTCGATTATTATTGTTAATAATAATAATCGAGTTAATACATTTATTCCAAACCAAACCAAACCAAACCCAGTTGCGTAAAAATACTTAAGTATCAAAAAATATTGCGGTAGTCGTCTTTCAGGCCAACTCAAACGTTATTTTGCAAATGATGTATTGTTTAATAAAAAGGATTGCCTTTTTATTATCGAATATCCAACAAATATCCACAAAACTCTCAGTCAATGAACTTGTTCATCTTCCTCTTCAATAAGTACTATTTCATCTTTTTTGACTAAGGGCTCAAACGCACTGACGACTAGGTCGCAGCGACCAACATTTGATTCAATGTTATTACTGGTCGCAGCTGCGTTTCCTAATAACATTGAATCAAATGCTGGCCGCTGCGACCTGATCGTCAGTGCGCTTGAGCCCTAATATCGTATCTTTTTACATTTCATTTATTTTATTAAGTAGTTGTTATATAATTTCTTCTATTATCAACAAAAACAATAATAACCAAAATAGAGAATGACCATGACGAATACACAGGTTAGTCATGTTTACTTACGTTTTCTAATTCTCAAACAATGAGATGAACAGTAACCAGTTTATATTTATTTCTTTTTTTACGACGTTTATTTTATTACAATAAACAAGCTACAAAAACATTTGAAATAGAAACTAAAAGCCCCTTAAACATCAGCACTATTTTTAATTTCACTAAAAACAACTGCCAATTTTTCACTTAAAGTGTTGTTACCTTGTATAGTCTGCCCAAGGGTAAGACCTCTGACAGTCACATTTGTGACTGTCATTTGAATTCACAGGCAAATTGTATTCTGTGTCATATTTCGAATGTTTTCTGCCGAAATCTTCCCTGAGTCGTTGGACAGATTACTGCTCATACACCTATATCTATAGGAATAACAAATAAATTCCTAAAACTATTAGTTCACATGACACATATCACAGTTACAACCAAAATGTCTTGTAATCTAAAATTATGGAATGGTCCTGTTGAAAATTTTGGAAGAAACCCTCCAGGACAATTACCTATGTATGAAATATCATCTATCACTGACAGGAAAATTTTGTAAAATATCCACTGATAAAGTACCTATACAACACTGTTTATGATAACTGAACACCTGTACTTTTAAACACCATTTCAAAACTACGCGAAGTTAACTGAAGCTAACTCCAGAATTTTTTCTTGCTTATGCATATTTTCTAGAAAATTATCAGGGGCCTGGAGGTGCCGGGCCTACCCAGGTACTGCAGGACATCATCATCATCATTACTTAACTTATACCGTCCACTGCTGAACAAAAGCCTCCCTTAACTCTAGCCATTTCTTTCTACTTTGTGCCACTTGAATCCAGTTTCCAGCCACCCTCTTAATATCATCTGTCCATCGACTAGGAGGTCGTGCTCTGCTTCTATAGGCCTCGTGTCTCGGTCTCCATTCCACAAGTCTCTTTGTCCACTGTCCATCTGTCATCCTAGCCATATGTCCTGTCCAATTCCATTTAAGATGTAAGACAGATATCACCGCATCTCTTATACACCACAAAAGAAATCTTGAATTATTGCTCTTGGCGAAATATTTTTTTTTGCTTGTGATGTAGTAAAAATTACGTTTTCTTGTTTTGTTTAGTCAATATTATTTTGTTTTGTTCAAAAAATGTATTTATATTTTTTTAGAACATTTGTATTTATAAGTACTTCATTCATCAACGGAAACACGGTTTGACAAAAGACCAAGTCTATATGAAATTTATTAATATAGAAATCCATGTTTTATTCAAAAAATGTCTTTATTTTTTAATATTAGTGCATATCGATTTCACTAATAAACGAATCGAATAAAAGCCACTATATGTATATGTATAAATCAACAATCCTTACGTTAAAATTCCATGGACAGCCCACATCACAAACACCGAAGTTTACAACAAAATAGGCAGAGAAAGGGAATTGCTCAATATAATATAAATAAGAAAAACATCATACTTAAGGCATATCCTCGGGCATATCTCGGGGCATATATTGAGGAATGAAAAATACCACGTCTTACAATTAATAGTTAAGGGTAAAATTGAAGAAAAACGAGGTCTCGGCAGGAAGAAACTATATTGGTTTAGAAACATCAGAAATTGGACTCACCTAAATTTTGAAGAACTCATAAGGAAAGCCGAGAATCGTGACGATTTTGCCATTGTGATTGCCAACCTCCACGAAAGAGACGCACGTAAAGAAGAAGAAGAAGTTCCTTACGAAAATACAGCTAAATATCTTGGCATGACACTTGATGCTAAACTCAGGTGGAAATCGCATGTAAAGAAAAAATGTGAAAAACAAAAATTAAAGTACAGGAAAACGTACTGGTTCCTAGGGCGACATTCAACCCTGTCAATATACCCTATGATCGAAAAAAAAACGGCGTCCAGTTGGCTTGGAAATGACGATCGATGACATTCCCCATATAATTTTACATATAAAATGACAGCGATCTTCGTTTCATACCCATCCCTGACGCCGTTTTTATTCGATCATACGGTATAATAAGCTTTTGCTTTATCAACAAGTCCTGAAGCCAATATGGTATTCAAAAAAAAACTTTGGGGATGTACCAAACAAAGCAACTGAAATAATATTATCCAAAAATTCCAAACCAAGGTACTACCAGGTATTGTTGACGCACCGTGGTATATTCGCAATGGCAATCTACATAAGGACTTAGAAGTGGATGATGTCGACAACGTTATCAGGAAATGCATATGCCTTATGAAGAGAGGCTCCATAGGCACATCTACATCAAGGCCCACCAGCTCCTGGATAGTGATAGTTTAGTTAGAAGTCTTAATAGAGTAGTGAAAAGTGTTACTACAGCCCGGTGCATTCTAACATAATAATGCTCCAACAGAACTAACAGAACCAAAACTACTATCATAGGATTGGTGTTTTGTATTTAACCGTAGCAAATTAAGTCAAAAACAAATAGCTTATTAGTAAAATTTTACCTACTAGATTGCCATACTAAATTCCCGAGTGTGATTTAAAAAAAAATAATATACTAATCTTCATTTTTTTTGAACAAATGCCCTAACACAGGTAAAATTAGGTAGGTACCTCAGTAGATACTACTAGATCCTCAAAAGTAATAGGTAGGTACCTACATTTTTGCCATAGAACTGCTGAAATTTATCACAGAGCACCACTACAAAATAAATACAATTATTATCAGATATCGGACATGATAATTCTGAAACTATTTAATCTATATTGTACATCACAACACATTTATTAATTTGAAATTTTTCTATTCTTCTTTATTTATTTAGTACAATAATATAGAACCTCCTCTCAGCCATAATTACGCAGATATACACAAAAATAAAAACACGCAGTACGTTCACCTGCTAGTGTTTATTTTTCTAATCCACTAAGTCTCCCTATACTTATCATTCCTAAATGCAACAACCTGTATTTTAAGAACTTAAATTTTTACAAATTGCGCCGTTTAAGCTGCTAAAAATACGAACTTACGTGTTATTGAAGAAGCATTCAGCAGGACTATGCCAGCGACCACCAAACGCAGCATCATATTTGTAAACAAATCGGCGGCTAATTTCCACACAGACACAAAAACTGCTAGTTCCTGGTCAGTAAAAACCCACTGCAAGTCACACTAGTCGGATGACGGAAACAATCAAATGATTGTCACGGTGTCCGTCAATCATATTAAGCCCAAAACGATCACAAAATCGGCACTGGTTTATGCGGTAACGATAAAATGTACGAAACGATTTTGAGGTTAGGATTCTTTAAGACGAACACGCGCACTATCCACACACGTTTAGAATAACAGACTGATCTGAACCGATCGCGGAAAATCGTTTATAAACATGAGTGGCTTAGATGAACAGCGTTGCCGGTATGTTTTTATTTATTTAAAACCGATATTTTGTCAAAAATCAAAGCTTTTTTTCTAGAGAATTTCAGACACACTACCAAGAAAACTAAGAAACAATCTCCAGTAACAATATTTTAATGTTTAATTAATTATTTTAACAATTTAACCAAAAAAACAGCATTGTGATCAATATTTTGCAATTAAATTTGCTTTTCCTTCAGTTATTTTATTATTTATATTGTCTATGATAGAGATTTCTTTAATTAATTTCTTTTTTATTACTTAGAAATCAAAAAGAACGCAAGTTTTATACCTACTTTAGCTAATCTTAAAATTAACTTAGAACACGAATAACAAGTAATAATAAATTATAGGGAAATTAAAACAACTTTGGGTGCACGTCATCAATGACACCATGCGTCGTCTTATGAAGTTTGCTAGTGGTCGTATTATGATGTGCAACAAAAGTTATTTTAATTTCCCTATACTACTAATACTAATACATATAACTTAAAAACATTTTCTAAATATCTAACACATATTTAATAAATTATGAAATATCAATATATCCACAAATTACTTTATTATTTTGTTCATTATATTTTTTTACTTTGTTATTATTAAGCAAAGAATACTGTTTAGATTGTTAATGGAAATATGGTTAAAGGCATCTTTATTTTTTATCCAAAATGTTCCTTAACAGGTCGGTGGATGGAGTTGGAAAATATATATTTACACTAAAATTTATGTAAGGATGTAATTATAAGTTTGATGTCCTCTAGCGGACAAACAAAGCACTTCTGTATAGAGGAAAATTGTATCCAATGAACTTATTTTGATTACATAAATATATAGTAGTTCTATGTCCACGGAATACTGGGACACCCTGTATATAGATTGCTTATTCAACATAAAATACCGTATGATCGAGAAAAAACGGCGTCAACGATGGCTATGAAATGAAGATCGCTGTCATTTTATATGTAAATTTATATGGGAAATGTCATCGATCGTCATTTCCGAACCAACTGGACGCCATTTTTTTTTCGATCATACGGTATTAACGAATATACCTAATCATTTCTGATTAATAACAATGTATGTACTTATAGATTAAGTGCGAAAAACAAAGTTCAAAGTTTAAATTCAACACTTTTCAACTGTTTTAATATATAATTACATAATATTTGATTTAATTATTACATAGTAATAATTCGAAAGCTAAGAAATTGCGATTTTTACTGAACCATCAATTTAAGTAATACATGAGACTTAATTTTTATCAAAGGATGATTATAGTTATATAGTTGTGCTCTTAAAAGCTAAAAATTTAGATTTATAAATAACAATAATAATTTTGGGTAACCATTTTAAATACAAAACATTTCAAAAACTGTTTTAAAATATCTATAAGGATTTCCTGCTGACGAATTTCTAGCAGGACATGGCAACGCAGCTAACTCGCGCTTACTTTGATTAAGTTGATGCACGGGGATCGGTCGAAAATAACGACGGTGCGGCAATTTTTTAATGATATTGAAAATGGGCCCGCCGACGAATATGGATTTCGGAATTTTCGTGCTCGTATAGTAATAATGCACAGGTAATGCACCCTTCGGAGCTTTAGCAAATTGGCCGCTGACCAACCGACCCAATTTTCGTTAGCAGATAGATGCATTAGGGGAAGAAATGGTGGATATGGGAAACCTATCTGGGAAATGCGATTTCTGTAATTACAAATCGATGTTCAAGGAAGCTAATGGAAACGTTTGTAGTATATGTTGTAGACAATAAGGTAAGTAGATATTCCAAATTTAACTCACAATAGGTACACGTTTTACTACCTTTTAATTTGTGGTGCATTCTCCACCGGTGCTTCTACCATCGGAGAATATCGTAAACAACTGGGATATACCAATACACGGGTTTAAATTTCGAGTAAACGAAAAAATTTATTATATAATTATTCTAAAAGTGTTAGAAGTAAATTTGTAAAAATTCTAAAAATAAAAATAAAAAAGTGAATATTTTGATATATTCAGAAGGTCTAACTTGTATTATAATTTATTATTTCAGCTAAAAAAACTTTTTAGATGAGTTTAACTACGGTAGCGAGCATAAAACTATGCGCACCGGTTTTGCTAGTGGGGTCATAATTGGGGCTGTTTCGGCTATTACGAAATTTTTTAAAGGTACATATAATTATAATTTTAAAAGATGTTCATAAAACATTTAATTACTAGTTTATTAAAAAATGTATACCATTAACATTGCAAATTATATTTTATCCTCTCATAGTATACAGGGGTCGCACCTCATTCGCCTCGGTTGATTATACTAAAACGGAAAGATGTAGAAAGAAAATATTCCATGGGTATATGTGGGGAGACAATGTGCACAATTTACAATTATTTTGAAATATACAGGGTGTTTCAGAACTAAGATCCATACCAAAGTTATATTTTTTCTTATGGAACACCCGGTATTTTATTTTATTTTTGAATTCCTGGGCCCAAAAAAAGGCATTTATTATAAGGGTATTTATTATATGTTGAAAACCTTTGGTTTCTGGGATATTGAAAGATATTTAAATTTGCATGCTACAATAGAATAGATTATTAACACCCTGTACATTACTATTCAGAATTAATTCTCAGGCTGAGTAGGGAAAGTAGTAGGGAAAATCCTTTTTCAGTAAAGGTAGGGAAATAAACTTTACTGAAAAAAGGATATTGCTTCCTTAAATTTATACAGGGCTATCAAAAGTTGCTGATCTGTTTTAAGGATATATTTTATATAAAAACTTCGTTATTTCAAATGCAACACCCTGTATTCTTTAAAATAAATTGAAGCAGATTCAAATGCTCTTTCAAAGTATATTAGGGTTTCCTATACCTATCTAATTCAGATTTTGCATAAAAAGCGATTTTTAAATAAAATTGCAGTCAAGATGGCTGGCTATGGCAATTTTATAGTGACAGTTAGTAACTATTTCCAAAGTTGACATTAGTTTATGGAAATTATTATTTATAATTTATAACAGTCTACTTAAATTAGTATTCATTATTTTATCTATTATGTTACTAGTGATTTTATTTTGTGGGAAAAATTGCTTCTTGGCCTCAAGGGCTTATGCTTAAGGAAATCCAAATAGGAATCTTCCTGATAAGCGTTCCTTTGAAAAACTACTTGTTCTATTTAGCAAAGATGGTAGTGTGGTTTCTAAAAAACCTATTAGGCAGAAATCTGTCGTTGGAAGTGAAGAAAATGAATTTGCCATAATTGCCTCTTTTATAGAAAATCCATATATCTACAAGTAATCGTAAAATAAATCAAAGAACGCTACTTATTCGTCTTTCTTGATAGAATAATAAATACATATTTAATAAATATTATTTATTAAACTTTGTAGGTAAATTAAATAAAAGTAAACTGGTATAAATTTAAATAAGTCCATAAACTAATTTCGATTTTAAAAATAGCTACTAACTGTCACCAGAAACTTGCCATGACGACACTAGCCCCATTTTATTGAAAAATTAATCTTTATTCAAAATCTGAGCTAGTTAGGTATAGGAAACCCTAGTATAGTTTGAAAGAGCATTTGAATCTGCTTCGAGTTATTTAAAAAAATACAGGGTGTTGAATTTGAAATAACGAAGTTTTTATGTAAAATATATTCTTAAAATAGATCAGCAATTTTTGATAACCCTGTATAAATTTAAGGAAGCAATAACATTTTTCTGTAAAGTTTATTTCTCTACCTTTCAACTCAGCATAAGAATTAACTCTGTAAAGTAATGTACAGGGTGTTAATAATCTATTTTCTTGTAGCATACAAATTTAAATATCTTTAAATATCTCAAAAACCAAAGATTTTAAAGATATTTAGCACTTATAATAAATGCATTTTTTTGGACCTAAGAATTCAAAAATGACATAAAATACAGGGTGTTCCATAAGAAAAAATATAACTTTGGTATGGATCTTAGTTCTTTAACACCCTGTATATTTCAAAATAATTTTAAATTGTGCACATTGCCTCCCCACTCCCCACATATACCCATAAAATATTTTGTTTCTACACCTTTCCGTTTTCGTATAATCAACCGAGGCGAATGAGGTGCGCCACCCTGTATATCTATTTAATTTTTTGATTATGTAACGAGCACTTTGTTTACTCACTTGTTTCGTCGAACTGTTTGTATCAATTTATGCTTTTGATCATATCGGTGCGGTGTGGGAAACTATGGAGCTATAAAATGTTGTTTCAGGAGAGTTGAATATCCGGGAAAGTTGGGTTCTTGAATGTTATTGCACCCAAAAACGCCCTAATTACGCTCTCCTTTACGCGTTAGCATTTTTTCGCCAATTTTATTAACATTTGAAATTGTCACAACACAACACGACGCGCAACGCCTACTTAGTTGGGATTCACTTTTCGCCTAGTTGTGATTTTGATTTTCACTTATTTTTTACTACCCGAAATAGCGTTACAGCTACATCACACAAACCTCTTACCTGAGTGTTTTATAGTCAAATTATATATATATACCTATAGTTTCAATAACTGTTCTAGCAAAAAAATAAAATACTTAAATATTTTGACAAAGCCACGATTTCAATATTATTTAAATGCCATCAACATGAACTGTAACCGGGATGCGTGAAATACATAGCGAAAATTTCCGATTTTTTACCGTTTTAGATATTTACAATAATATATTGAGGTTTCAAGACCCTCTCTCCTGTTTCAAGACTCCCTGTTTCAAGACTCACCCTGTTTCAAGACTCACTCTCCCTGTTTCAAGACTCACTCTCTTATTATAGAATTGTATTTTTTATACAGCAATTTACAGAAATGGGGACGAATAAATACGATAGTTAAATCTATTGATGTTAATAGATTCAGAGAATTTAAATTCCGAACAGGAAAAATGTGGATTTGAAGTTGTTAATTTTAAACGAGAAAATATTTGGAATGGTGGGTGTTCATTTTGATTGTTATTTGCCAAAAATCGTGACACGTTGCGGAAAACTTTTTTTGGGTTTAAATATCAGTTAAATAAACGTTTGTTCATCGGCAATAGCAATAAATGTCGACAAAGAAACGGTAATGGCATTTTAAAAGCTATTTTATCAGGGTTTTTAAGCGATTTCTGGAAAAATACTATTTAAATTGCATCTATTATATAATACTAATAATGTATTTTAAAGATACCTAATTGTAACAGTTGAGATAAGAATCTAATTTGATTACGTTATATAACACAATACTTCAACAATCCTTTAAACTTTATATACCACATTAAAAGGGCCAGGGGAAAAAAGCAGGTCAACTTTTTTGCTATACCTAAATATTCGGTGCATTTGGTTCAGAGTGAGTGTAAGCATCTTTAGAAACCGCTAAACTGAAAAAAAGTAGTTTGGTCAGAAGATATTATATACCTACCGTCAAAGTTATAATATAAAGGAAAAAAAGCAGAAAAATCAAGCAAAAGGAGGAAAGCCAAGCAAGTTATTGTTCAGGACGTACGTTTTGTATGTTACAATGGTATTTTATCTAATAAAAAATATCTTTAAAAATACCTTACTTCTAACAAATCTCGTTTTCCAGGCCTGCTGCCAATTTCCGTTTTGCACACTCAAAAACAAATTTTGCTTTTCTCAGTTTGCAGAAGAATTGACTTATATACTTTTTCCCCTCCCCTTCATTTTTTTATTTGTTAACTATTGTATCCTAGAAATAAATATTATAATCCTCCGTATACAATTTCCCGTGGACATTTTTTAAAACTTAGTGCTCAAAAATGCAATAATATGATGCTCTTTGGGCGCAAGGGAGACGTTAAGGATGTTCATTAGAAATTCAATATTTTAGAAATTAAAGGTCGGAACCTTGGTCTTAAGTTTGATCATTCTTTATTTTAAAATCTATGTATGTGTATCTTCTTCTTCTTCTTTATTCTTAAATAGCACCGTATCAAGGCAATTATGCTGGACAAATAATGCATTAAGTGACCGCTCTGTAGTAATTGTGATGTTTTAGTATAATTTATATTCAGTATTCTCCAGAATATCCTTAGGGTTATACTTGTACCTTTCTATTTCTTCCTCCATTAGTCGTGTTCCCACTGCTATAGCTTGATGGTATATTTTTCTCATTTCAACGTGTCGTGTCAGATACAGCCTTGGAGCTAAAAAAGAAAACCCTGCTGTTATATGTTGAGATCACTTTAACTCTCTCTCTTAAGACATATTTCCTATAGTTTAGTGTCGGGAAGAGAAACGGTCAGCCGAACAAAAGAATACGAACTTCCACTAGCTATAGCCTTTATAGACTTTGAGAAGGCTATAATATATCCTAAGGCAATAATAGAAGCGCTAACGAAACAAGGTATTGAAAGGCCTTATATAGAAACTCTAGCCAATATATTTATACAAAGAAGCCAAAGCAAGATAGTATATATCAATAGTATATTAAACAGCGACAGAATTCCCAACTCGCAAAGGAGTACGACAGGGAGACGTGATATCCCCAAAGCTGTTTACAGCAACATAGAAGAAATCTTCCGTCAACTAGACTAAACCAACAAAGGAATAAAAATAGATGGAGAATATCTTAACCAGCTAAGATTCGCTGATGGCATAGTCCTAATTGCCCACCAATAATCCTGAATCACAAATCAATGAACTAATTACAGCCAGCAGCGCATCTCAAAATGAATTTAGCTAAAACTAAAGTAATGTACCTAGAACAAACTAGTGGAAAGAAAAGACGTTCTAATAAATAACATAATACTGGAAATAGTAGAAGAATATACATATTTGGGACAACTAATACACAGCTCGGGATCTCTACTACCAGAAATCAACAGAAGAATTAAGTTAGCAAGGAGTACTTATGGAAAAATGTCAATCATATTCAAATCTAGAATGCCATTCTATATAAAGAAGAAAACATTCGACCAATGCAACCAGTCATAACCTATGCATGCGAAACCTGCCCAAGTAGCATTTTCACGACTTGCGACCACATGTTTACTAAACACAACGTTGGATTAGTTACAAAAAATAGTTAGCTCTATACCTTGGGTATTAAAATAAATGTAAACGTTGTTGTAACGTTGTGCCGATGTTGAACTAGTACTACAACAAAGTAAAAGCTTCTGCGACGTCGAATAAACGTTGTCTTATAACCCTTTTTGCTTAAGTCATCTTTAGGTGATCCGGACAACGTAGTTACAATGTTGGGCAATAAAGAGTTTTCCGACGTCACTTTCAGGACTTATTCCAACGTTATGCAAACGTTGTCTGTTTTACTAATTCCAACGTTGTTTAGATTTCCTTATTCTTACGTTGGTAGGACGTCGAGCCACTACCTTTTTGCAACTGTATTGAACCATAACCTTATATCTTAAATTTTCACTTCATTGTTCTGTTCAGTCAGACAGTTCAGTGCTGTTATCGTTTTTATAAAAAAAACTTAATTAAAATGGGACGTAAGAAAGGCACATATAAATAAATTTAAATATGAATCGACATATTACCGATACTTTATCCACTCCCTCGTTTATTTAGAATATAGAGGGCGGCACAAGCTAGACTCTAAGATGACTAAATTAAGCAATCTTGCGACTAGTATACTACCTGTTAAGGCTGAACTGCGACTTTATTAGTCCAGTATGCGACTACTCGAACTACTCCATCTTAATCTTCAAAACAACAAAGTGAAAGCCGCCATGTTGTTGAATAAGAAAATGTTTCGTTCCTAAAATAGCAATTTCTGCTTTTTTAGTACATTAACTTGAAATATTTGACCCTAAACAACACGCGGAATTTTTTTTCGACTGCGAATAAATTATTCTCATTTTACTAAAAAAAAATTAAGAAATTTTTTAAAACTTCTTTAATTTTAAGGCCCATTAGTATT
Source organism: Sitophilus oryzae (assembly GCF_002938485.1). Taxonomy (NCBI): domain Eukaryota; kingdom Metazoa; phylum Arthropoda; class Insecta; order Coleoptera; family Curculionidae; genus Sitophilus; species Sitophilus oryzae. Next base: position 218,494 of record NW_022145749.1, read on the forward strand.
TTTCAAAGTAGAGACTATACATTTATCAATAAAGTTGTTTGCGTTTAACTTTTTTGCCTTGGGTAACGAGTTACAGAGTTGGTTAAAGTGTTTCAATAATTATGATCTTCAAACATCCTCCACACTTAAATACTTTTGTTTTGTTTTCCTTTGCAGCCATCTGGCATATGTATCTAACTAAATCATAAAAATAATATTTTTACTATAATTATCCCAATTTAGGATAAAACGCGACTTAGACGCTATATTATTATAGTTTTGTATTGGAATTTAAACAACGTTGCAGTTTCTACTAAATTAGGCAGCTAGCCAACATTGGTAGCCAACGTCGTTTCGATCCAAAAATCATTCTCCAAACTAGTGCAGACAAAGGTTGGCACGAGATTGTGCCGACGTTGCACCCCGACGTTTGGTCGCGTGACACAACGTTGTCCTGACGTCCAAATGCTGCTTGGGTGGATGCTTAAAGGTTGATTCTCACTATACCTTCTGTTTTCATTCCATATCCATTTCATATTCGTTCCGTATTATTGTATTGACGCTATACCTAAGTTCCGTATCAGTTCCATAGTTTTTTTTATTGTACAATTTATATCATTACAAAAGTTTTATTTTAAAAATTTGTATCTATTGAAAAAAGTAATAGATTTAATTAAGAGATGAAAGAATAAATAAATATCAGCAAAATTTTAACAGAGCTGGTACAAATGTAAGAACTTTGTATGAACTGGTATAAATGTAAGAACTGTTTCCGATACGCTTCAGTCCGTCCGCCAAAAAAATGTATGGAAGGAAAGGACACGGAACGAAAGGGAAACGGAACGGATAGTGTGCATTGTTCTATTCATTTACATGATATAATATTTTATGTAAGCGGAAGGGAAACGGAAGGGAGCTGATATGGAAGGTATAGTGAGAATCAACCTTAAAACGGACATCATAAGGAAATTGCAGGTCGCACAACGTTCAATGGAACAAAATATGCTGGGAATTGCCAAGAGAGACCGTAAAAGAATACAGTGGATAAGACCAAGGTAATAGATGTTATTCATAGAGTCAAATCCCTTAAATGGCAATGAGCAAGACACCTGGCAAGAAAATCGGACAAGAGATGGATCAAAATGATTACAACATGGTACCCTCGAGGAATTGAGAGACCTAGAAAAAGACCGAACCTGAGATGGGACCATGATAATAGGAAATTAGCTGGGATAAGTTGTGTCCAGATAGCCAACAATAGACAACAATTTGCCCTACTACAAAGAGACTACGTGAGGGAGGCTACACTATAATTGGAAATGGTTGAATAAGCTGAAAATGATGATGATGATGATAAGTGTCGAGACAACTCGATCTTGTATTTCCGGTGTATTTCTTCGGGTTTCTTATTTTGTTTGCCCTACTGAAGGATTTAATAACTTTTAGTTGGCTTTGTAGTTTTTTGGGAATGATTTTATATATAACTTTAAGTCATCCATGTAGAATAAGTGAATATTACTATGATTGTTATATTAATATAATTACTACCTATTTTTCTTAACGCAATATCTAAATATATCCATAATTCCTCTCTTTTTTTTTTCATATAGGTACCAAAAATTAATTTTCTTCAATAAATATATAATATCCAATCCCCTAATAAATATAATATCCAATTGAAATTTAATATTAATTTTTGCCAAGTTTTATATTTAATTTTGTAAAGCAGTACTTGTCCAAATAGTTCATGCTGTCAACGCGTTAAGTATCTGCAACAAACTCGTTAATAGGAAATCCGCGACAATATTTCATTAATCGAAACTAAATATAGCGCTGTAAATTGTTAAATTTATCACTACCGGTTAATTATCAAACTAAATGCTGATATACCCGCCAAAGAAAATTTATAGTTGAAGTATATCGATTTATATTTATTAATTATTCTATTTATTGATATTTTAAAATAAATTTTTAATCTAGATACAAATAAAGACTGCTCCACACATAGAGATATTAGTTACAAATATTTGGATACATGGCATATAGGCGAATATGGTGTAAGATAATTTTAGTTTTTACTTTATTAATAATTAAACAAAACTCTACTCCAAACTTTCTAAAATATAAAATATATTTTCTTCATTTTTTTTAACTAAAACACCCTGTATATTATTTTTCAATAAATGGAGAATTAATAAATGAACATTTTTTGTATTTTTTAGAGTATTTCAAAATTTTCAAGGGTTTTGCAGATATTCGCGATTTCATATTTCATATGGCATTTTCCACCTTTAATTTTTTTAATTTTTTCAGATTAAAAAAAACAGATTCCATAGAAAATAACATTCTGAATGGAATCACATATCATGTGTCAACTTTTGACATTCTCGCTTAATAAAAAAATCCTATATTAAATTTCAATCTAGAGTGCCATGGCTATGTTAAAAACACTAATTCTTAATAAAGGAACCTTGGAAAAATTTGATCGCCTAATGTTTTTAGTTATTGTGGTGTATTGGGTGTTTTAATGGGGACAAATATTCACTCAAAAGGAAATATTTGGATAATTTATCACATTCACATGATAATATAAGTTTATATTGGTAAAATATCTAGAAAATTAAGACCGTGCACACACGGGTCGTCTTAAACTCGAAGAAGAAACATCTGGAACTTGGAACGAATCTTCCTCCAGTCTACTTCCTACGTAAATATAATAGTAATAGTCAACGAACGGGTCGTTTGGCTATCGACGCGGAGTCGAAGTGATTGATACTCTTTTTTACCTGTATTTACTTACGAAGGTAGAGTGGAGGGAGATTCGCTCGGAGTTCGACACGTTTCCTCTTCGAAAGCCAGACGACCATTTGTGCGGACGCTCTAAGTGTTTTAATTACAGAACATTAAGATTTATCACCATTCGTGGGTCACAGGCCACAGAGTAGATTTTACAAACGAAAAAATCGATACCGATAACTAAACCGATACGCTAAAAAATTAATCCATTCTAATATAAATATTATACAGGGTGTTTCAAAAAACATGTGCCGTCTCTCGAGGGGAGATTCCTCACGTAAAAATAAGATTTATTTTTCATATCAAAATAGGTCCGATTATTTATTAGTCCATCCTACAGTAATTTAAAATAAAAAAATAATGGTATTTAAGATAATTACAAAAAACCTAATTTTAAAAAGTCTTAACATCCTGTAACCTTAAAATTATGCATTTCCACACCCATGTTTATAGGAACCTTTTTTCATATTTTTTTGATGGGGAATCAATAAGTGCATATTTAAAACTTTTGCAAGTTAATAGTATTAAAAAATTTTAAAGGTGGCTATTAGACTTCGATAAAAGGAAATTAATAAAATTGCGTTTATCTCATCAAGGAGGATGACATCGGCAAAATATCAAGAGACAAATTTTAATCTGTATTAAACTGCTTACACTATTAGGATTAGGCTAACAAGAGAAAAAAGGTATGTTCGCCCGTGTTAATTATATTAAAATTAAAAAGGTAAATATATGAAGTATTATAGTAACTTTTACCCTCAACATTTCATTCGAAACGCTAAACTAGTTGGAAGAAAATGCTAATAAATCGAAAAACATATTTAAACTTTAACACCCTGTAGCTACGAAACAAAGCAGAATCGGACCTCTGTTGATATTATAAAAAAGAAATCTTATTTTTACGTGCGGAATCCCACTAGAGATGGCACATTTTTTTTAACACTCTGTATATTGCTCAGGCATCTGTAAAAGTTAGTAATGTATAGAATTCTGTAAACTTTGAAAATTTATGCGTATCGCTTCTTTGATTCTAAATGACATTCTGAAAAGAATTACATATCAAATGTCAACTTCCGACATTTTAGATTAAGAGTATTTTAAATTATTTCAATCTAGAATCTAGAATGTCACGGCCATAAACGTAACGACACTTTGACTCGCAATACCATGTATGTGGTATCAAGTTATTTGTAAAAAAATGCTTTATCCAAATATGCTAATAAGTCAACTTCGTTTCATTTGAAAAAATTGAATTATTAAAAATACGATTTGTGTGTGATTTTAACCGACCAGGAAAACATACGAAAAACCTTAAACGATCAGATCTATTTTTCCAAAGCTCCTTGGTTGAATATTAATTGTTTTAAGGTATAAATTCAAAGTTGAAATTTAAAATGCAATATTTTTGATTGAAAATGTAAAAACTTGACATATCATATTATGTCATTCTATTCAGAACGCAATTTTCTATCATATAAATAAAAAAAAATATATAAAGTTTTTAAAAATCAAAAGTTGTAGTCATTTCCGGCGAAACAGGAAGTGCCCAAAAACACTTGAATATGATGAATGAATCAATCCTGCAGATTTATGCCATATATATACTATTAACGTACCAAATCTCGTTTTTTTAATTGAAAAAATAAAAAAGTTATAGGGTGAGCTACTTTTAAAAAACATCCGGTACATAAAGTTATCCAACGAGTCAGGGAGGTGATCTAAAATGATAGATAACTGTCACTATCGTGTATCCTAACGTTGGAGACACTTAACAATTATAATTGAATTATTACTAATATTATTTTTGAAAAACAAAAAATAGTATATTGTTTTCTTAGGTGTAAAAATGACACTTTTTGTGGTGAGGCTGTACATTTATAGTACGACATACAGCCGAGGTACAAAAATCATTTTTACTCCAAATAGAACATGCTATTTTTTCTTTCAAACGTCACAAATAAGTGTTTAAACAATTTCAACCGTTCCAAATAATATAAAAAGGTTTAAAAGTCATACCTTGTATGTAATTATTAATTATACATATATCGAAAAACAATGGTTACGCCCGTTGAATTTGGCACTTTATGTCAGTTTAATAATATATTTTCGTACTTTTAACCTTAGGCGTAAACGTGCTTTACTTTTATGCCTAGGCGTTAAGATGACTTTTTTTGTCCCCCTTGCCCTTCATATAAATAAGCAATTTTGTTTATATAAGCAGACTATTAATAATACGAACGTAAATACCGCGAATCCCATTATCGAAACGACCAAACCTCCAATAATTTTAAAAGGCAATTTCGATATTCGCCTGCTTTTATGAAATGAAGCGCAGCTACTCCATTGTTTGCTTTATCGAACACGAGTAAACACGAAAGTAGCAGCAGAGTTATTGTCGAAACAGCAACTTTTAAGTACAATATTGACCTTTCTGATTAGGAGCAAAATCAATATTCTATTCTCTGGATTGGGATTTATTACAGTTCAATAAGCCACGTGATGTGAACAATAATAGTAGTTTTTTTATCCCTAAAATATCGTATGTGATCGATAGAAATCTAACGTCAAAATTAGCTTAGAAATAATACTTATTTCTGTTTCGAACTTGTTTTTATATTTTAACTTCATATAAGGTTGACAAGACTTTATCTCTTAAAATAGTAGAAATATATTCCATCTAAAATAAGACCAGTATGGCTGTGATTGTAATCATATGCCGGGTCCAGACCAAGGCAAAAAAAAGTAAACACGATTTTGAGACAAAAACAAGACAAACTTGCGACAAAAAATGGGGAATTCTGACAAGACAAACTTGAGAGACTGTACCGAGAAACCAAAGGTACAATAAAGTCGAAAGTTTAGTTGTTGCGAATGAATTTTATTAACCATGTGTGATTTCACTGGTCTCCTACTGTTGGCAGCACACGCCATCCACACTGCGCCGACAACCTGTAAAATATACGAACAAAACATAGACACTTTGATCTTTACCGACTCGAAATGGAACATTAAAAAGTCTCCGAATTTTGAAACAAAACAAAAATGAGACAAAAATGTCGCAGAAATGTATTGGATTAGTCGCAATTTTGTCATAAAACATGAATGATTCTGTCTTGTCGTTGTTTTGTCTGCTTGGTCTGGACCCGGCAATAGCTACATAATACAGGGTGGTCCGCACTGTATTCCAGAAACTTCGGCAGCATATTCTACAGGTAAAAATAAGTAAAAAAGGTCTTGTTAAAATGTTAAGTTTCGGAGATACAAGGTGTAGAGTTTTATTTTTATTTGGATTTTTTCCAAATAATTTCTGATGTAACGTCAATATTTGGATGAAAATTGGTGTCTGGGAGTTTTTTTACATGGGAAATATGATTTTGATGTCAATATGACTCCTATTTGTAGGGGGCGCCACTTACATGTGTTTTAACTGTTTTGAAGAGTAATAACTTTCCGTCCGTACCTGTATAAAACTACCGGGGGAAAATATATATACATTTGCGTGACTTTTTACGTAAAAAATGTCTCTTGGTAAAAATCGCTACGAGCAACCGTTCTCAAGATATTTAGAATGGAAATAGTCAATACATGACAATGTCATTATATTGACATAAAATAAATACGTTGAGTAGATAGTTATTTGACTGAAATAATAAATTTGTGAAATTTTTATTTGTTTAAATTAATCATACATTTTTCTGCAAAAAAATGAGGAAATGTTTTTGTGTCAAAAGTTCAACAGAAACTGTTTTTTCTGTTGAACTTTTGACACAAAAACATTCCAAATTTATGATTTCAGTCTAATAACTATATTAAGTCAACATGTTTAATTTATGTCAATGATGACAGGTTTGATAATTTCGATTCTAAATATCTCGAAATCGATTTTTGCCAAGAGACCTTGACCAAAAAACGTGGTAAATGTATATTTTTATGGTAATGGTGGTAAATGTATATCAGTAGTTCTATACAGGTACGCACGAAAAGTTATTACTCTTCAAACTAGATAAAAAATATGTGAGTGGCGCCCTCTATAAGTAGGAGTCATATTGCCATCAAAATCAAATTTCTCATGTCAAAAAACTCCCAGACACCAATTTTCATCCAAATATTGATGTTACTCATTATTAATTATTATTTGGAAATTTTATTAAATTATTTGGAAAAAATCGAAATAAAAATGAAACTTCTACAACCTGTATCTTCGAAACTAAGCATTATAGGACATACATTTATACGAACTTTTTTACTTGCAGAATACGCTATCTAAGATTCCGGAATACAGTTCGGACCACCCTGTATATAAGGTCTCGTGATGTAAAAATACTTGAGGGCTCTTATAAAATCCCGAAAAACGTACATCAGCATCAACGTTTTTATAACCTAAGCAAAACATGAGCTTGGAACACATTATCTTTAATATTTTGCTATTAATATACAGGAAAAGATGCAGCATAGCGTTATCTCTGTTCCTCATATGGGATTCTATTAAGACTCTCTTTCTTTATTTCAGTCTATTTAGAAATAGCACAGATTGATTTACTTTAAGAGCTGTTCGGGAGCTGTTTAGTTAAAGATCGTAGTTACCATATCACACAATTTATAGTAAACAAAGAGGATAAAATATATACAGTACGTCTGTCCGTTCTGTAGCTACGGGGTATCCGTGAGAGGGGAAACGATATTCTCTCCATGTTTTTCGTAAAAAATTAGACGACGCGTCCCATCAATAAAAATTCGACAAATTTGCAAGTAGCCAATAAAATGAGTGGGCGGAGCGATTTGCGGTGACGTACTCATCAAGTCGACGTATAAAATATATTGTTGTTTATTTAAATGTTTTTGTCCGCATTCCTTTCATAGACACAGATCCAGCAGACGAACTGTACAACAAATGAAACGTTTCAGAGATACGTCACTGTGTAAAAATAAGTTAAGTATATGGCTCTGTTGCTATTGTGCTATTACACTGGTCCCTGGAGCTTGTTTAAATTTTGATTAATCTTGTTATATGATGTGCTCTTCCCCCAAAATTATTATGTTCATCCATGTTCTTAGAAGATCTTATTATATTGAAGAGAGACTAGACTTCCTGTCTAGCGTCGACACTTAGCGTTCCAAAAAATCTCGCAAGAGACAAGCTCTGTGAATGGGTTAGGGGTGCGACGTTCCGGGAATGACTGTCCCGGAATGGAACATGCCAAGAAAATCCTAGCAGGGTCATCCAAACATAGAACAGGAGAACTCCTAAAGGCCGGTAGGAATGGAGCGCGTACACTCACTGCAATGTACACGGACCACTGCCGGCTGAGATCTCACCTACAGAGGATGGGACTGGTGGAAGACGCCGAATGGGGACTCCGTATGCAAGATGACGAAACAATGAAGCACGTTATGTGTACCTGCCCCCCTGGGAGCAGGACCAGGTTTGAGATGTTTGGCAAACCCATGCGAGACCTATCAGACCTAGGAGACATATCTCCCTCTGACATAACGGCCTATGTTAAAAGGCTGGGTCTTGAGGGTGAACTTTAACGCTCTTTGTATATTAGAGCTTGTAGACACTAAGCCACAATAGGCTCTCGCGGCCGCAGTGGAGGGTCCCGCCTGGAACCCACTTTTAGTCAATACCTACAATTGGTTTTGTTTAAAGGTAGGAAATGAATATCGAAGGTTATTGTGTCAGAACTGAGATTAACAGTGACATTATTTCGATTTCTAAAAAAGGCTGTAAAATTCTTAGTTTTGTGCAGCACATGGTAAAACTATCAAAAATAGGCAGTTTTGTATTTATTTACAACTTATAAAAAATAATTAGGACACATCAATTTAACTTCGTTTTAGCTGGTTGCGTATCTGATATTTTGTTATTAAGTAATTATTGTTAACTTTTTTATTGGAAATCTATTTTTTAACAGTTTTAATAACTGATAACATTTATTGACAACATAAAACAAACCAACAAATTATTGACACTACCCTAGACCCTACATTATATCCCTTCACACGTCTTAAATAAAATTAGAACGGCATCGGCACTGATAAATCGGAATTTCCTTCTATCTTTTTATTCAAATACATCAACTTAAAAATTTATTGTAAATTAATTTATTTAAAGATATCAATAAAATTGTGTAATAAAATTTAAAATATTAGGCAATTGACTTCTGTTTTTTATGAAATATTTAATTAATTGAAGAGAAATTTTTAATAGATAATAATTTATCATCTCACCACAAATTAAAAATCATTAAAATTACTTAAACAGATTCTATGAATTATGTATAAGTTCGTCGAATACTTAAACCTATTTTGTTTATATTGTTGGCCTCTCTCTTATTTACCCATGGTTTTACCACTAATTGAAACATGGAAAGAAAAAACTGGCGCCAGCATAGACGGACGCAGAGAAAACCATCGATATTGATTGTTGCGAAGATTATGGGTTTGGTCTGTTTAAAAAGACCAAGAAGGTTATAATTAATAATATTAACTGAACTATAAATTTCATTGGCTCCACACAACAATCAGGTTCTCGGTATATAATGATTGACTTTTTCTTGTTATGGTAAACTATTAATTATAACTTGTTACTAATTTAAATTTTCTACAAGAAGATTTGCTACTACGCTGACTATAAATAATATAATTTATTTTTTTAAATACAAACTGGGGATTTTAATCCTAGTAAACAGCAATATCTTACGGTTTAAAATAAATTCTGTACTTGATATCCATTGAATATACTACTTGATATCCCCAATGAATATGGGAATAATATACAGGGTGTTTCACTTAAAATAAAATTATAACTTGCTTTTAGAGGTGACCAATGTTCAATATTAATTTTGTCTCACCCTGTATAACTTTTTGGGTCAAGTTTTAATTTGATTTAAATTATAATAGATATTTTAACTACATATTACGCTATTCCTGGTAAATTCCAATTTATGTAGCTTTTATTGAAATTTAAAAATTGTGCTTCTCATTTTTAGAAAATATCAAATATGTCAAAAACCTTACATTTTAGTTATGTACTTCTCTAATAAAACTAACTTTTATTTTTCTCCTAGAATCTAAAAATCAATTAATATATATATATATATATATATATATATATATATAATATATATATATATATATATATATATATATATATATATATATATATAAATATATCAATATATTTATATATTATAATTATATATATATATATATATATAATTATATATATATATATATATATATATATATATATATATATATATATAATATATATTATATATATATATATATATATATATATATATATATATATATATATATATTATTATTTTTTATTACCCTATTATTATATACCTATATTATTATCTTATATATTAATTAGAGATTTTTCGATTCTGGGAGATCGAAATATAAAGTTCTTTTTATGAGAAGTACATAACTAAAAATGGTTTGTTATATTGATGATTTTCTAAAATGAAGCACAATTTCAAAATTTCAAATAAAGCTACATAACTGTAGATTTATCTCAGGAATGGCTTATAATATCAGTTAAAATATCTATTATAATTTAAATCAGGGTAAAACTTGACCCAAAAATTATACGAGGGTGAGACTAAAATTAATATTGAACATTGGCTACCCCCAATAAAGTATAAGTTATAATTATATTTAAAGTGGCAAACCTGTATTATTCCATATTCATTGATAGATATCAGTAGTATATTCAATGGATATCAAGTACAGAATTTATTTTAAACTATGGCGCCAGACATTGCTGTTTACTAGGATTAAAATCCCCAATTTATATTTAAAAATAAATATATTATTTATAGTCAGCGTAAAATAAATCTTCTTGTAGAAAATTTAAATTAATAACAGGTTATAATAATAGTTACCATAACAGAAAAAGTCAATCATTATAGACCGAGAACGTTGATTGTTATGTGGACATAGTTCAGTTAATATTATTAATTATAACCTAACTGTTCTTTTTAAACAGACCAAACCCGCAAATCTTCGCAACAACAATATCGATGGTTTTCTCTGCGTCCTTGCTGGCGCCAGTTTTTTCTTTCCATGTTTCAATTGATGGTAAAACCATGGGAAAATATACAGAGGAACCATACAAATAAAATATAACTAAGCTTTTCGACGAACCATAATTCATAGAATCTGTTTAAGTATTTTAATGATTTTAATTTGTGGTGAGATGATAAGTTAATATCTATTAAAATTTTCTCTTCAATTTTAAATATTTCATAATTACGCTAAGAAGTCAATTAATATGTTAAATTTTATTAAACAATTTTATTGACATCTTTTATATCTATTTATGTAACTAGTACCTAAAATGATGTTTTTTAGGACGAATCATTACTGTTTGCGGACGAGGCGTTAGCCGAGTCGAAATATAGATGAGTCCTAAAAACATAATTTAAGTAATGTGTTACATACACTATTTTGTCATACGCTTTTTACAGTTTTTAGAACGCATATTTGCAAATTTTCCATATTTGAAATTATAATGTTTGAAAAAAGTTGGCTTATAAATTCATATCTTAGTAACGAGTTTGTTTATTTCATCGCATTTTTGACATGTCATTCGAAATTTGTCACAAAATCACACAAATTCATCAACAATTTTAAAATGTTCCAAAATCCGAACATATTGCTAATAAGGCCAAAAAGAAATCGTGTTGGATTTACTTCCTGTGAAGTCTCGTGCCATTTACCAGAAAGAATATGATGTTTTTAATGAGATGGAAAAGACAAAATGGCGTATTCGTTGTAAATGAAGATGTATTGCTAAATTATTTCCACGAAAAGTAAGTACCTAGGTACTTACTTTTAAACAAATAACTTAGCTTTTGATATTGTTAGTATTTAATAATTTAATTATAAATATATGTATAATTTTATGTGATTTTGTGACAAATTTCAATGACAAAATAAAACAACCAAATAACGAATTTAGACATTTTAGTCCATAAAGGTTGCCATGACGACCTTTACGGCCTAAACCGAAAATTTTATTGATACGGACTGAAATGAGTCCGTAAAATGAATTTTGTTTTTGGAGCATTATGATAAAAAATAAATTAATTTACAATAAATTTTAAGTTGATGTATTTGAATAAAAGATAGACGAGGAAATTCCGATTTATCAGTGCCGATGCCGTTCTAATTTTATTTAAGACGTGTGAAGGGATATAATGTAGGGTCTAGGGTAGTGTCAATAATTTGTTGGTTTGTTTTATGTTGTCAATAAATGTTATCAGTTATTAAAACTGTTAAAAAATAGATTTCCAATAAAAAAGTTAACAATAATTACTTAATAACAAAATATCAGATACGCAACCAGCTAAAACGAAGTTAAATTGATGTGTCCTAATTATTTTTTATAAGTTGTAAATAAATACAAAACTGCTCTATTTTTGATAGTTTTACCATGTGCTGCACAAAACTAAGAATTTTACAGCCTTTTTTAGAAATCGAAATAATGTCACTGTTAATCTCAGTTCTGACACAATAACCTTCGATATTCATTTCCTACCTTTAAACAAAACCAATTGTAGGTATAGAAGAAATAATAAAATAAAACAAAATAAGCTCCGAAAACTTAAAACCACAAATAACGAAAATTAAATTTAAATGTTTAATTTTCACGTTAATATTATTGTTAAAATAGTATTTACCGGCTATAAACCACTAGGTACATGTTGGACTAAAAGACGAAATCGTATTTTTATGCAACTCCAAATAAATATTGCTAGTCTCTGCTCAACATGAAAAAAAAACGGAGTCAGCGATGGTTATGAAATGAAGATCGCTGTCATTTTATATGTCAAATTATATGGGGAATATATCATCGATGTTCATTTCCAAGCCAACTGAACGCCATTTATCGGCGATCAAGCGGTATTATATACTATTTATTATATGATTATTAAATCGGAATTAAAATATGCTCTAAAAATATTAAATTGGTATTAAGAAGTTTTTAATAAATAGTATATGGGTGAATTGGATTGACAATTTAATATTTTTGATAAAATAATCAATCTAATTACGCCAGTGCCATAAAGTGTTGAAAAACAAAGAAAGAACTGTATATTTCTTTTTATGGTCCCTTAAGTAATTGTCCGACCAAATTATCGCCGGTAGTGCCAGTTATGGTTCTTGTTTTTATAAAACGTGAATTGTGCATGAGGTTCGTTCAAATGGACAATTCGTAGGAGTCGATTCAGTATGAGAAATTGAATCATCACTGAATTGAATCACTAAAAATCATGAATCATTGAATCACGAATCATTGAATTGAATCACTAAAAAGAATCGTAATGCCCATCACTAAGGGATAGCATTATACTCCTTCCTTAATATTTTTATTCAAGGGCTGATGCAGGTGAAACTTAGTGAACAATAATAAGAGTTTTTACCATTTTACTCTTAACTTCTAGTTTGAACTCACCTTGTATATGTGTATATACCATGTAGGTGCATAGAGGGTATTTTTATTAGTTATGAATTTCAATACAAAAAAATAATAACTTGTTATTTTATAATATTGGGAATTGGGAGAGATAAGAGATATAATATTACGTACAGAAAATTACTCTATTATGGTAAAAAATAATATTATGGTTATTTTTGGAATATAAATTTTAAAGAAAATCCAGTGAAAAAGTTATGCGAAAGCGAAAGAGAAAGATATCATTTAATTGAAAATATCTGAAATCCTCTGAAAATATTAATAAATTAGAATAATAGTTTCATAGATTAAATAAGAAGGTTAGTGTGAAAATATTGTGTAGGAAACCAAAAATGGAACTTTTTAGATTACTCAGTAAAATAATAATAAAAATAGATAAAAATAGTTAACTCTAAAATTAATTAAACATAAGTTTTTTGTATTGTCAACGACGACCAGCCTATAAGGTAATTTGCATTTATCAATATTTGTCTTCGCAATTAACTATTCTGGCGCCATGTTGTTTTTACTTCAACAACTGTTAAAAACATTAGTCAACAGAGATGTAGAAATGTAAACAAAACGCACCTTTTCTATAATGATTACTTAGTTTCTCAGTTGGACATCTAATGTTAAGCAGCTAACAAGGCTGCACACCAGACGATTTTTTATCCAATCCGACTATATAAATCGACCCAACAATCCAAACAAAAAACAAATCTTCAAAGAGTTTAATAAAAGAACTGATACACAAACAAATTATATTCGAAAACAAATTGTATTTATTTCAATTGAAATGTTGAACTACTTTTTTCTCTAAAATCGCATATTTTTTGCACACATTTTACTGCTAACATAATTTTCTCGAAAAATATTAATTTTCCTTCTAGAATCTTCCGAGTGGAGAAATAGCGAGAGTCTCAAGTAATTTTCTCTAAAATATCCTTGATATATATCGTTTTAACTCGCTCTTTCTCTATATATCAACTTAATGGCACCTCTTCGCGGTCCAGAACGATATCCATCAAGGAGCAACGTTCTCGAATTGAAGCCGAATTAGAGCGGACCCCGGCTGAAGTGTGGCGATTCTAAATTTACATCCAGCTAGTTAGCGAAGATTTAAACATAATAAAGTTGATTAAAGGTTGGAGACCCTATTTAGTTGACACGTTTAAAATGATATTAAACTTTATTTCTTGCATATAATTTGTTTGTAATACAATTTAAGGAAATAACTTTTTTTATAGAAATTTACAGGGCAAATTTCTACATGGAAACAAAATACTTACTTAGTTATTATAATGTTTACTATATAACAAATGTTAACGTAATCTTTTGGACTAATGCCAATATCATGGAACAGGTATATTAAGAACATTACCAACAAAGCCACAAAGGCTCTCATGATATGCAGAAGATTGGGTGGAAATAGATAGAGCTGCGCCTCTAATAATTTGTGCTGGATGTAGCATTCATTAATACATTTGAAAAACCCATGATTACTTATGGAGCAGTTGTTTGATACACCAAACTAGGCAACCACAGTAATGCAAAACCTGTGCAAAATGCGGAGACTTGCACGCATTTGCAACAAAGAAGCCATGAGAACCTGCCAAACAGAAGGTCATTCTACCTAATACAACTCTGCACATTGTCATCCGTAGATCTGCCAATGTGACAATGATTAGAATGGTCATTAACAGAAACAGTACACACAATCAAACTTATATGGAATCATCTATTATTTTTCATAATTTTTGAGATGTATGAAAATTTTGTGTTTATGAATAAAACTCAGTCCTTACCAATGACTTTTAATGAAAATTAATCCATATAGCAATAAAAAAAATTAATCAGTTCCCAAAATAAACAAAATAGTATTTTTTTGGTTTCTGAAACGAAATTAAGATTTAAATTTTTAATGGCCAAAAAGCATAAACAAAAAGAAAATTTATAATTTTAATATGCCCTATTGCAAGCTTCTATCCCCGCTGACATGCTTCTTATTAAATTATCCACGTTGTCTTGGGCCTTGGGGTATGATTTCCCATTCTGCTAATGCTGCATCAATAAGCTGTGCGAGATTTCCTGGATTGTTTCGACGAGCTCTAACCCTTCTTTTGAGCTAGTCCCACAAGTGTTCGATAGGGTTTAGATCTGGTAAATAGGCAGGCCAGTCCAAAACTATTACACCTTCCCGTTTCAAGACATTCTCTAGTCATTCTGCTGGAATGGGGAGGTGCACTATTGTGCACGAAGTTAAAATTATCCCCAATTGCAGCTCTCCAAAGACTAACGATTGGTTCTAGCACCAACTCAACATATCTCCGACCCGTTAAAATTTGTTGAAGTGGTAAGAATGGAGTTTTTGCTCCCAGTATAATACCTCCCCAGAACATTACAGTTTCTCCTTGGTATAGATTTGGCAGCCTGAAGTCTCGCTCGTCATCCTGGAGTTCAATTCTGGTCTCATCCGAAAAAAGAACATTTTGCCAATTCTCAATTGTCCAGTTTTAATGTTGAAGGCGTCAATTTAGCCGGTTAATTTTATTTTGCCGAGATAACTGTGAGATCCGTAACTCTCTCCTACTGTAAAACCTTCGTGCACGAAGCCTTTTTCTTATGGTTTCAACTGAAATGTTCACACTTGTAGCTGCCAGAAGTTGTCTTTGTAGTTCTGGATGCGAAACACTGGGATTTATTCTAGCAATTTAGAACACAAGGCGGTCTTGTTGTTTAGTTCTGACTCTTTGACGACTTTGTCTGGGCCTATTCTTGTGTGTTCCTAATTCCAAGTATCTTCCATATCTTTTCGATACAACACCCTGGGTAACGCCTACTATCTCTGCTACGTCTCTCTGGAACATTCCTTGTTCGGTGAGAGCAATAATTCTTCCCCTCTATACATCTGTTAATCCAACATAAGGCATTCTTTAATTTTTTTAGATTGAATGAAAATTACCGAACAATCGTGATTTTACTACTGAACACAAAATTCAAAAGAAAATAAATCGCAGCAGTCGTTTATTCTTTATTATCATGTTTATTTACAACAAAAAGCCTTATCTTAAAGCCAATTTTTATCCTTGCAAGAAATTTAATCAAAAATAAAAAGTAATTCCATATAAGTTTGGTTGTGTGTATTGAGAGAATTGTTGGAATTGTTTCACTGCTCAGGAGGTTGGAACACCCTGAAAAGAAAAATTCCGTTCCTCCAAATCCCAGTGGATGACATACCAAGAATGTATAACCTATGAAAAACACGTCAATGTAGTATTGAGCAATAAAAAGAATTGGAAAAGAGAAACGTTTGCTCAGCAGGTAAAAGACCATACCATAACGTGGTATACTGATGCTTCCAAAACCAAAGCAGGAACAAGGATAGGCGTTTGGGCCAAAAACTAAATACTTAGAAGCAATGGTCTCCAGCATCCTTCAGGCAGAAATTTACGCTATCGAAAGATGCGTACAACTTATTTTAGATAGAAACTATCGGAAACAAGAAATAACCATCTTATCAAATAGTCAAGCAACATTAAAAGTGATCAACTCAGTAACCATAAATTCGAAGTTGGTCTGGAGCTTTGACATAAAAATCTGGTGACGTCGTCAATTAGAGATATACATTATTTCTTTATAGCTGCTTTGATAATAATTAGTCTCGTTTGTGGATTTTTTGACTTAGCTTAAATATATTTCGGAGATTAAAAATTCCATCTCTATACGAGTTTTTAAAAATATTTCTCTCATACTAGGAATTTTTGAAAAAAAAATATTTTTTTCTTACCGACCTCCCATCAACTGTTTCGTCTGTTGTCTTACTATGTTGCATTATTGTGTCCTTCGACAACTCATGCAATTTTCCAACATGGATTACAGTTAAATTCCCCTTTTATTTTTTACACAATCATCATCATGATATTCAGCTTATTCAACCATTTCCAGTTATGGTTTGGTTTGGTTTGGTAGCCTCCCTTACATATTTAGATACCCTCCTATAATTGGGCCCATTGTTGTCTATTGTTAGCTATGCTGGCCCAAGTTATCCCTGCTGATTTCCTAATATCATGGTCCCACATTTAAAGTTCGGTCTTCCTCTAGGTCTCTTAATACCTCGTTGGTACCATGCTGTAATTTTTGTGGTCAATCTGTTGTCCGTCCTTCTTGCCAGGTGCTCTGCTCATTGCCACTTGAGGGATTCGATTGTGTGGATGATTGAAATCTATTACCTGAGATTTCAGAGAGTCATATTGATGATTATGGTGATTGTGTGATTGATGGAAATCTATTACCAACTGAGACTTTTGTCGTATCCACTCTATTTTTTTACGGTCTTTCTTGGTTATTCCCAGCATAGTTCCACTGAGAGTTGTGCGACTTGCAGTTTCCTTATAATGTCTGTCGTTAAGTGTCCCGGTTCCGCATGATAAGTCATGACTGGTATCATGACATTGGTCGAATGTTTTCTTCTTCAGATAAAGTGACATTCTAGATTTAAATACTATTGTAATAGTAGAGATCCCGGGGTGTGTATTCTCCTTCTTCTTCTTTCTCAGCCTGGTTCCATCCAGTGTTGGATATAGGCCTCTTCTAGGTTTTTCCATGCTTCGCGATCTCTAGCCAATCTTATCCATTGTCTTCCCGCCACTGCCCTGACTTCATCGACCCATCTCTTTTTTGGTCGGCCCACACTTCTTGTTGTTCCCCTAGGTCTCCATAGGATTTCCATAGGATTACTTTTTAGGGTGTGTATTAGTTGTCCCAAATATAAATATCCTTCTATTATTTCAAATGTTGCGTTATTTATTAGAATGTATTTTCTGCCCACTAGTTCGCTGTACATTACTTCAGATTTTGCTAAATACATTTTGAGACTCACTTTATTGCTGGCTTTATTTAGTTCATTAATTTGTGCTTGTAGTTCTTCAGGACTATTGGCAATTAGGACTATGTTATCAGTAAATCTTAGATGGTTAAGATATTCTCCATCTATTTTTAATCTTTATTGGTTCAGTCCAGTTGACGGAGGATTTTTTCTTGTGTTGCTGTAAGCAGCTTTTTGGAATATCGCGTCTCCCTGTCGTACCTTCCCTGTCGCACTCATTTGCCAGTTGGGAGACAACAATATACTTTTGTTATATAGGTACCATATAAAGATTCATAAACACATATAAAGATTCATGAAATCTCAAACATTTATATCTGAGGACATATGTTCTTAAAATTATTTAGGATTTAAAACATTATTTTATAGTTTCAATTCACAATAATACGACCTCTACGTATTTATATGGGTTATTACGTTAATTTAAACGTAATTTTTAACGCTTATCAAATTTTATTAAGATATTAAGCCGTATCGTAAAATAAGCGTTACTCATGCAAAATTCCAACGAAAATATTTCAATTGGCTCGTGATTGATTGTTTTATGTATACCAGGAAGCTTCGCTACACTAAACCGACGTCGATCGCGCCACTCCAATCGCCACGCAAAAATTATGAATGAAGCGTGCAGCACTGGATAGGTTCCAGAGAATTTTAACAATTATGTTTTAGCTGGAAGGAATGTAGCCGAACGCGGAAGTGGACGAGGTATGTCTGGTCTTATGTTCTGTAACGGGAAAGTATTTGAAATTACGCAATTAAACTTTTAAATGAAAGAAAATTATGCTAAAAATATCTGCATTCCATGCTATAATCTTAAAATTTTTATATTTATTTTACTTACCGGTTGATGACTTATATAAATATAAATAATGTATGTAGAGTGGTGACAATATTGATGCTCAACATTGGCATCTCAGAAACTACAAGAGACACGAATTCGGTTAAATGGGACAAAAGTTGCGTAATTAACAGTTTGACAAACACCTTTGAAGAAAATTCCGGTATCTTGATAAGTTTCAGATTTATGTCAAAAAAATGAAAGTAAATACGTTTATTTTAAATGACAATATCTTTAGAACTTATCCCGAACATTGGAAAGTGGATTACTAGAGGCTACGGAGAAGTCGACTACTACATAACGCAAGCGTTGTCGGGTCATGGGTGCTTTGGTAAATATCTGTTTGTTGGAAAAAAAAAGACCACACATCAGTGTATATATTGTCATGCCGAAGATGACGCAGAACATACTTTATTTGTATGCCTTAGATGGGATCAAATTAGAGGTCAATATTTGCATCATACAAAAAAAGTGTTCAACACAGGAAATGTAGCAAATATTTGACGGGGAAAATGCCTGAGACAAAGTTACAATGATTATAAGACATATTATGGAAAATAAAGAGAAGGAGTCCCAGATGATGCAAAGTCTGATAGAAGAAGATTAAGGACAACGGCCGGATTGAAGAAATGCGAAAGCGGATTCCAATGCGATTCTGTGGCAGGTCAGATGAGGGTTTTTTTAGCCGGTAGGAATCCGGCACTACCCTTTCGGGGTGTCTTATGCAAGATTTTCTCCCTCCTCAAAAAAAAAAATCTTTAGAACAATTGTATCTATTATCTATTGCAACGTAAGTTGGTAGTTCTATATATTTTTGATCTCGGCTAATTAAATGTCGTTTTCAGAAAATTTCTAAGCCTTTTCTAGATTTTCCATAACAACAGTCAAGTTTTTGTTTTCTTATGGCCGCCATTTTGAATTTTTGTACTCTTAGATAGAGCGAAAAAAAGTCTATACAGTGGTACCTAAGTTTTATTCATTATTATGTAAATTCAGTAAAAAAATTAGATTTTTTAAAAATTCGCTCAAAGATCAAGTCCGCCTTGGAAATCCAATTGACACTTTATATGACAGAAAGTTATTTTTTTACTCTATTAAGTGTCAAATCTGGACACATAAATATTTATAGTAGATAGTGTAAAGTGTATTAACAGTCAATAATATGTTAACAAGTGAGGAAACACGAGATATGTATGATGTTTACTTAAGAAATAATAGAAATTACGATATGACATCCGCAAGTTATAGAACATTGTATCCTGAAAGGACACAGCTTCATCGTACTATTTTCGCAAGGATTTAAAGAAATTTAGCCGTTGCTGGTAGCTTTAAAAAACAAGAGGGCAATATTTTAAAAGGCTTAAGGATATTAATGTGCCAGCTCAGACTAAAATAAATCCGGACACTTATAGCCGTAAAATAAGTCGCAAGTGTTGTATAAGTGATTCTTATGCAGGAAAAATTAATAATAATAATAATAATAGTTCCCGTATATAGCGTTTAACGCCTTGGGAGTAGCAAGGTACAGCTTGCTATACTAGAGCCGTTCGGTATACAAGGAAGGTAATTTGGCTAGCACTACGCTTCAACCGCCTATTATTACCTCAGGATTGTGAATCCCAAGTACTCATTTAAGGCTGAGTCGACCTAGGTACCCAAACTCTTTTTATTTTAATAAAAATAGTGGGCTGATGAAATGCCGGGTGTGGGAATCGAACCCACACCTTGAGATTGGTAGACGAGAGCCTGTACCTCTACGCCACCGGGCACCTTAAAAACATAAATATCACAACTTTAAATTTAAATTTGTACCAAATGCTGATAATCACGAGAGAACAATGGAATTTTGCAATTGGTTTCGGGAACGAGTTCAAAAAAGCCCCCTTTTTCTAAAAAAATATTATGGACGGATGAATCTTTATTTACAAATGCTGGTACATTTAACAGAAAAAAAATCACATTATTATGCAAAAGAAAATTTTTATTTAATTAGAGAAACCAGACCACAAATAAGATATTCTTTGAACGTCTGGGCTGGCATTCTTTTCAATAGAATTTTAAGTTCTGTACTGACCTGTATTGACTTGTATTGAACTCTACTATACAATTTTTATGCATCCAGATTTGTCACTTAATAGAATAAACAAAAAATATCTTGCTGGCCTATAAAGTGTCATTCGGATTTCCAAGGCCGTCTGAATCTTTTTAGCGAATAGCGAATTTTTAAAAAATCTATTGTTTTTAGTGAATTTACATAATAATTAATTAAAACTAGATACCGCCGTATACACTTTTTTCGCTTTATCTAATAGTATAAAAATTCAAAATGGCGACCATAAGAAAATAAAAACTTGACTGTTATCGTGCGAAATTTAGAAGACTTTACTGAAAACGGCATTTAATTGGTCGAGGTCAAACATATAAAACTACCAACTTACGTTGCAATAGATACAATAATTCTGAAGATATTGTCATTTAAAATAAACGTATTATTTTCATTATTTTACATAAATCCGAATCTAATCAAGATACCGGTGTTTTCTTCATAGGTGTTTGTCAAACTTCGAATTACGCAACTTTTGTCCTATTTAACCGAATTCGTATCTCTCGTAGTTTCTGAGATGCCAATGTTGAGTATCGAAATTGTCACCACCCTGTATACCTATTGGGGCAGGTTCATTTCTTGAAAAGAATTTTTAAGTTTTTTTACCAACTCAAGTAGATGAGACAAAGTTTAAATTTAACATTGATGTATTGCGCATGCCTCTCTAGATATTGGCAGTGTATGACTATCAATTCTTTATGCATCTATTTATATCTGTTGAAAACAAGAAATAGACGTCTTACCTAATAGTCAAGCAGCGTTAACAGCGATCAACTCAGTAACAATCAATTCGAAGTTAATCAAATAATACCTAGACAAGCTGAACAAATTATGAGATGAGAACTGATCTGGTTAGAAAAGGTGCGAATACTCCACTAACTAGGCCAGAATCGTTCTTCTCCTTCCAAGTGGAAACCAACTAAAATCGAAGTTCGCGAACTCGGAAGACTTATTCGCAGAGCCTATTTTTCATCTGGTCGGACCCAAGCAAAAATTCGGGCCCTCTTTTCCAATAAAATTCAAAAATTCAAGAAATTATGAATATTTTACAACCTTTAACGGACCCTCCAGACCTTATGATCCTTATGGTAAAATAGGCCCTGTTCATTCGTAACCTAGAATGGGAATCATGCAACTGTCTAAGACATTTGAAGAAGTTTCTCAGGACTCACGACCGAGTAATATCAAGGATTTTCCTTGATCTAAGTAAAAATAATCTTCGGATTGTCACGGGGTTTTCAACAGGACAGTGTCTCCTGTATCTGTATAATTTTTTGAATGTGTACCTCTTTGTTTATTGAATACTACCGTATGATCGAAAAATAATGAGCTACAGTTGACTAGCAAATGACAATCAATTACATTTCGCATATAAATTTATATATAAAATGACAGCGATCTTCATTCCATAGCCATCGCTGACGCCGTTTTTTTTTCGAGCATACGGTATTATTTTATTAATTCAGTACTGTTTAATGTTTATATTCCTAATTCTATGTTGAATTTTTTTCCA
This sequence comes from Sitophilus oryzae, assembly GCF_002938485.1. Lineage (NCBI taxonomy): Eukaryota > Metazoa > Arthropoda > Insecta > Coleoptera > Curculionidae > Sitophilus > Sitophilus oryzae. Next base: position 241,086 of record NW_022145749.1, read on the forward strand.
AATTTATTTCTTTTTTTCCAAACTAGTTACTCTTTCGACATAAAATTTATATACAGTCTTAAAATGCTGAATAAATAAATTTCTTTGCCATTTGCCACCCAAATTTTAAAAACATAAGAAAAGTTCTGAAATAGAGACCATCAAAGAGTCTTTTAAAAATGCTTCTATTTTACCCTCAACTTTTTCTAGGTACTTTTATAAAGTAAGACGCAAGTTATAAACTTACTTATTTACCTAACTTTAAGTGGAATTTGTGTTGATACAGGCTCGGAAAGTTGGTCGTACATTTTCAAATAGATAATATCTCTTTGAAAAAAGTTACATTTTGCTTGAATTAAAACTTTCCGAAAAGTTACCCAATGCAAATTGTGTGCCTTGCTTTATGAGGAAGATAGTGAATATGAAAATAAGTAGGTATTTTGTATTTAAAACTAGACTTTTTTGAATTCACCACAGAGTTTATAAAAACCAAACTGTAGTCAATTTTGGCATTTGACACTAAAATGGAAGCCAGAAAGATTATGTCGATCAGCTATCTATCGTTGTCCCGTTTTCTAATGTTAGGTTAAATAGTTTACCTTTAAAGAAAAACCGTGAATTTGCCATGATAACGCTGGATGTGCAAAATAATTTTATTCAAAACTCAGTTCCTTAGCTAAAAATAATCGATGCGATGGACAAATTCAATATAAGTAAACATATAATCGAAATAATACAGTTTTACTTAAGTGACCGCTGGATAATATCGCAGCACGGGAAAAAGTATGAGGTTACTGCTGGAGTACCGCAGGGGTCTGTTCTGGGAACAGTACTCTGGAATATCTTCTATAATAAAATATTAGAAACTGAAACGGAAAGAGAGGAATATCTCTAATTGCATATATGTAGATTACCTAGCGGTTGTAACAAGGGCAAAATCTAAAACAGAGCTAGAAAACAAAACTCAGCAGGTTATGTAATTGATAATGTGGAAACTGGCCGAAATGGAGATGCAATTGGTATTACTATCTGGTAGAAGAAAGGTACCTACAATACAGATAGAGATTGACGAGCATTATATACAGAGTCAACAAGCAATCAAGTACCTAGGAATGTATTTAGACAAAGACGTACGAATGACATCACATATTAAAAGAATCCGTGAATTGGCAAATACGGCCATTAAAAAGTTAAGTAGACTGAGTAGACATGCAAAATATTGGAGGTCCAAGAGCAATAAAGCGAAGGGTACAAACAACAGCTGTACTTTCTTTTATACTGTACGCGGTACCAGCTTGGAAATCAAGATTGAAGTTTAAGTCCTATCGGGATTTATTAGAACGACTTAACCGTAAAATAGCAAAACATCATATCGGCCTTTCCAGGAATTTCCTAGAACCGCTTCAAGAGAAGCAGTTGGGACGGGACCTCATTTATCAAAGGAGAAAAGATTATGCTGCGGTGGCTAAACAGATGACTTTCACACAGTGGCAAACAAGATGGAACCAACGGTGGGCTAAGACTTTCATCAAAGACTAGAAAATGGTGCGAAAGAAAATGGGGTGATATGAATTTTTATACATCACAGGCTTTGAGGTTCTGGGGCTCTGATGGTCATGGGTTCTTTGGCTCACAAAACAGCAGGATGCATGTTGTTGGTTTTGTGCGGAAGAGGTGGATACCTCAGAACACACATTGTTTGTATGTCCAAAGTTTGAAGCTTACAGGGTACAAACGTACAACGAGATTGGGCATAAAATTACGAAAGACAACGAGTGGAAATGTGTCAGCAGAGTAATAACGAATATAATGAAGGAAAAGATAGAAGAGGAAAAGAATAGATATTGTCCATAGAGGAAGTTTTTTACCTTTAATCTGAATTTTCCAAGTCGTTTTTAAACCTTTCTAGTCGATGTGTCTACACTGGCCGTCGAACAAGCTGAGATCCAGGTAATTGCTTGGTATTTGCGGCTGATTAACTCAAAATGTTTGCCATTATTTTCTTAAATCTTCAAAATTAAGTAACTCGGTTATTGTCAATTTATTAGAAAAATTGTAAAGAGAAAATATGTTTGTTTTGGCCAGATCTGCAAACCTTTAAAACCCTTAAGTTGTACTTATTTCTGGAACACTCTGTATATTTACTTATATTATTTTGAAATATCTTCTTCTTCTTCTTCCTACTCTATATTAGGCAGATTGCCTGTTCATTCTTCACATCATGCCTACAATTTCAATCGATGTTAAGGTTATCACATCATCTTTTCCTTGGCCTTCCCGTGCTTCTACTTCCCTTCCCTCAATGGTGATTTGTCTCGAGCTGGCCTTACTATTCTTCCCTCGTCCATTCGGCTTATATATGTTCATTCCATTCGCGTCTTCTGCTCAATACCCATTCATTAATGCTATCCACCTTGAATGTTTGCCTTAAGTTGTCGCTTCGTTCTCTATCTAGCAGCGTTTTACCTGTGATTTTCCGGAGGATTTTCATCTCGCCTGTTTTTGTTGTTCCAACAATATTTTTGTTTTTACTATATACGGTCTGGTTTCTGCTGTGTAGGTCATTATGGGTCTGATGACAGCCTTGTATATTCTTAACCTGTATATTCTTAATGGTGTCGTTCAGGCATCCACCCACACTCATTGCTTTTGTTATTGTCTTACCTCTGTTTCGATATCTTCATTTCTTGCTGTATTATTGTGTTATCCACGACAATCTTGCATCTGATAGTTATTTTTGATGTTGTCAGGCTCTTTGTTTTGGATGCAGAGATTATCATGTTATATAAGATTTTGCTACTAGATTGAAGTGATGTACTAGTCTTTGGAGGTCGTCCTCATTTTCTACGAATAGCACAGCGTCATCGGCATAACACAAAATTGTAATATTGTGGTCTCCCATTTTGTATTCATTTAAATGGCGCACTTGTATGATTATTTCGTCCATGATTATATTAAAAAGAAGTGGGCTTAATGAATCGCCTTGTCGTATGCCTTTCTCTACAGGTATTGGTTCAGTAAGATCCCCGTGGATATTAATCTGGATTTTGTTAGCAATTTATATTTTTTCTATACTTTAATTAGGTTATGGGGTTGTCATAAAGTAAATGTACAACATCTTCTAACTGAACCAGATCAAATGCTTTCTGCAGGTCTATGAAAGCTGGTTTATTGTACTCAATCTGTAAGCTGGTTTATTGTACTCGTACAATCATCATTTCAATCTCAATCGATTTCTCTGCAATCCGCCTTATAACAAAGACCGCATTGGTGCATGATCTATCCGTTCTAAATCCTTGTTGCTTATCTGATAGAGATATAATGCTATTTAATTTGTTTGTTATTATTTTTGTTCTTAGTTTTAATGTTGTGCTGAGTATATTTATGCCTCTAGAGTTTTCTGGCCTTTCTTTATCCCCCTTCTTAAACATAAGGATAGTGATACTTGTTTGCCATTCGTCGAGTATTCTTTGGTAGAGATAGATATGTTTAATTAGTTTAGTTAGTTGCTGGATTAGATAGGAACTCCGCTCTCATGGTTGCTGGATGGATTGAGTAGTTCAGCAGCTGCGTTGCCGGTCCAAAGCCCGCGTAAAGGAGGAGGGTTCAAAGGTTAGGTTACCCTGAACTATACCTTTAAAAAAAATGTTACCCTGCCTGAGGTAAAAAAAGGTTACATGCTCACAGAACTCACAGCTTAGGACGACACACAATATAGGACGGCACACGCAAGGAAAAGGACAATGAGATTTTGAAAAATAACGAGAAAAAAGAAATAAGCTAGTAACCTAGAAAAAGAAATGAGATTCCGTCGTCAAAACCATAAAATACAAAAATATAGAGATAGAATAGAGACCATCAAAGAGTCTTTTAAAAATGCTTCTATTTTACCCTCAACTTTTTCTAGGTATTTTTATAAAGTAAGACGCAAGTTATAAACTTACTTATTTACCTAACTTTAAGTGGAATTTGTGTTGATACAGGCTCGGAAAGTTGGTCGTACATTTTCAAATAGATAATATCTCTTTGAAAAAAGTTACATTTACTAAATACTTTAATACAAAAAAATGCCAACGCAGTGCCCCTTCCTTAAACAAGTCAGTTATTGTAGTTAGTTAATTCTATGGGAATACTTATTCAATAGCTTTGTTAAAATTGTTATCTAATCAATTATCTATCAACATTATAGTTTATCTATCAACATTATCGTGACCGTATCAATATTAGACATTTTTATTTCTATACCTTTATATTATTTTATATTCTGCTCACGCGGCACCCTAATCCCTAATTATGAAAGAATAATCTAGAATTTCGCTATTCCTAAGAAAATCTAAACAGTGCACTTGGTTGACATGATAAATCACAACATTTTGATAGAGACAACTATGATTTTCACGGAATTTAAAATTTTTATAAACAACTTTGATATTCGACAAAATCTATTTACAACATTGTACTGAGTTTTATTTTTCATAGCAAGTTTAAATTATTTTCACTGAAGGATACACTGTAAGAAACAGTAATTTTAAAAAGAGATAAAATGTAATCTTAAACTATCGTGTGTCACGAAGGATCTAGAGAAAATTACCAGCGGCACTCTCGCAGAATATTTCATACTGTAGCATGCTGCAAGATCAGCGGAAGCCGACAGAGATGATTCCAGGTGGGCTTATTGTGCATCTCGAGCACCAAACTCGGACTGTAATACTTTCTTACTTTAATCGAAAATCGTCGACGTCCCATGGGACCGTGTTAGTTTGTTCAAGACGCGTTTTCGATTATTTGTAATGATTTTCCAGGCTTTAAAGTGATAAAACGTGTAGGTACACTGAGAAAAAAAAATGTTCGTTTAACAAATACGAGCCAAGGTTTTTGAAGCTTAAACGAACTATCAGAAAATGTCAAATAATAACCATCATCATCATCATTCAGCTTATTCAACCATTTCCAATTATGGTGTAGCCTACTTCACATACTCTCTTTGTAGTTGGACTCATTTTTGAATATTATGGCTATGTGGGTCCAAGTTATCCCTGCTAATTTCCTAATATCATGGTTCTATCTTAGGTTCGTTCTTTTCTAGGTCTCTTAATTTCCTCGTGGGTACCATGCTGTAATTTTTATGGTCCATCTGTTATCAGTTCTTCTTGTCAGGTGTCCTGGCCATTGCCATTTGAGGGCTTGATTTGACTCTGTGGATAGCATCTATTACCTGGGTATTTTGTCGTATCCACTCTATTCTTTTACGGGCTCTCTTGGTTATTCCCAGGATATTTTGTTCCATTGAGAGTGTGTCCAGGTTTCACATGCACAGATTATGACTGGTAGTACACATTGGTCGAATATTTTCTTCTTTAGATAGTCATTCTTTGAAATGTCAAATAATATTGCTTATTTTAACATATTAAAGCATCCGGTTAAAACAACATAAACCGTTATCTTAAATTATACAGGGTCCGGCAGTACTAGTCGTCGGGCATCTAGTAGTTCCTAGAATAAGAAACTTGGGAATTTTGGATATATGCAAACCTAAAATATATACTAGGATGTATTTCAGGAAAATATTTCAACTGCTACAGGGTGGCTCAAAAAAGTGTGAGTAGATCGGCATGATTTTTCTTTAAATAGAACACCTTGTACAGGGTGGGTCAAATTCGACGCTTTTAAATGGAAACACCCTTTTCTATAGGAGATAGACGAAAACTAATATCGGTGTCTGGAATGATGGTGAAAACCGCACATGAATATCTGTTACTGTTTCGGAGTTACGGGGTGTTTTTCAAAAATGTGCATTTTTAACAAATCGCTGTAACTTTTTTGCTATGGAAAATTTTGTATTTCCATGAAAACATTTCCAAAGCACCTTTTTACGTAGAATTTATTGGTTTAGGTATAATTTTTTTATCAACAGAAAAATTGATTTTTTATTTGGGACACCCTCCTTTTCAAAAATATAGCACACTTGATATTTTGTTATAATTTCCTTCAAAATACAGAATTTTTAAAAGTTCGCCACTTTTAACTAGTAGGCTCTGGACCCCTTATTGATAATATACCCTTAATGAAACTCGAAAACATACTTTCCAGCGAGACGACGCGCCGCCTCTGAACGCTGAAGTTATCAGAAAATTTTTGCAGCAAATTTCAAGAATAATTGAATAGCTAACCAAGATTCCAACCGTTGGCCGTCCAGGCAGCCTGACTTAGTTCCCATGGATCTAATCCTATGGATATATTTGCGGAAGAATAAAGGTTCCTTATTCTTCTGTACAATCTAGACAAGAATTAGAAATACTTAGCAGTTATGAGAGGGTATCTTTCACCCCCACTGAGTTAATGAATTCCGCGAGAAATGTTCAAAAACTGCCCCGTCTGTCCATAACAGAAGACGGTCGATATGTCGAACACCTATAGCAAAATATCATGTCTTGGTTTGCTATTTATTTTTATTGTTATTAGATATAGTTTAAATGTGTTCATGTTGGTTAAATATATTTTAAATTGTTATAAAATTCTGCATCTCTCATAGCAAATATTATTTTCGTTTTAATTGATGCTCACAGCTAGAATTTTTTTGCATGACAGCCGGTGCCGTTCAAAGCCTACTATATAAAGCGGGCGAATTTTTATATACTCTATATCTCGAAGAGGAATCGAACAAAATATCAAGTGTGTTATATTTTTGGAAAGGTAATTTTAAATTCTTTTCAATAAATTAAAAATCCCATATAAAAAATCAAATTTTCTGTTGATAATTCTTAAATTATTAATTTAAAAAAAAATTATACTTAAACCATTAAATTCTACGTGAAAAGATGCTTTGGAAATGTTTTCAAAAAAATACAAAATTTTTCATAGCAAAAAAGTTACAACGATTTGTTAAAAATGCATATTTTTGAAAAACACCCCATAACTCCGAAACGGTAACAGATATCGATATGCGGTTTTCACCATTATGTTTTTGACAAAAATTGAGCTTCAGACACCAATATTAGTTTTTGTCTATCTCCTATAGTAACGGGTGTTTCCATTTAAAAGCGTCGAATTTGACCCACCCTGTACATTATTGTATTTTTGGCTTCCTTTCATATCACTTTTATGTAATCCTAAGATATTAGTAAACATATTTCAATAGTTTCGGTGATCAAAAAATTCAATTTTAGTGAGGATGCAGTCAATAATCACCTACATAGGCTAATAAAACTTCTATTCAATTTGTCAAAAAAAGCTTTCGAGAAATTTATTCCCATCAGGGACAGTTTGAATGAGTCAAGTAACAAAAAATCTTTTGCACAATAAGGCCTTACAAACTAACATCAATTAACATTGGAATCACAAAGAATTCCACTTATAAACATATTCAAAATACATATACATCTATAGACGCTCTTTTTTACAAGATTACTCAAAAAAAAATTGCTACATTGTTGTTTCGAGCTCGATCAAACACTAACTCTGATGACGAGTTACTGTAATTATGCTGTTATTACTGTGTATTATTGTTTATTACTGTTATTATTACTGTTACTAACAAATAAATTATAATATAGTAAAAATATTATAGATTATACTAATTAACTGTTACTAAAAATACTCTATATTACCAACTATGTACTTAATTATTTATGATTAAACTATTTTTTTTATTTGCTTTAGTTTACGTTTATCAACCATATATTATTGTTTCGGTTTGCAGGACTGGATTTTTTATTTTCTTTTTTTAAATGTTTATTCTTCTACTGTCACTCTTATTTAAAAATTCGATATCATCATGGCAAAGCTAACTTTGTTGCCTATTCTTCAAAATAATTTGCTGGAACTGCAGCCTTTTTGTTATAAATTGTTAGTATCAATATTAGTCATCTTTATTTCTGTAATAATTATAATCTTAATAACTTTTCAAAACAAATCACCGGTGCGCCTATTACCATCACCGGAAAGTCGGTTACCTGTAGCTGCTAGACAGCTAACTTTTGATCCATAAGGATATTTCGAGATTTTTCATTTTTTCCTTCCATTATAAGCTTAAAGCTACCTAAAATTCTAAATTTATAGTTAGTGACACATCTAGAAGTACCTTAGAATTTTGATGACGGCGAGTGAGTCACTGGCTAAGATAAAGAAGTTTGACTAGAAAAAATTCATAATCCTTGAATTATTGTTGGTACATTAATGTACAAACAAAATGCTCATAGTCCTATTTACTACAAAAACAAGAAGAAACAAGGTTTAATACGCTAAAAGATACCTAGAAAGAGCATTTCTAAAAAGAAAGTAAAATGTTGCTTTACTCTGTCGTACATCAGGAAGATTTTAGAGAAAATTACCAGCGACACACTCGCAGAATATTTCATAGTGCAGGAAACTGCAGGATCAGCGGAAGTCGGCCGAGGTGATTCAAGGTGGGCTTATTGTGCACCTCGGGCACCAGAGTCGGACTTTAATAGTTCCTCCAACTTTAAGCGAAAATCCTTGACGTCTCCCGAGACCGTGTTAGCTAGTTCCAGACACGTTTTCGTTTATTTGTGCAGATTTTCCAAGATTTAGCTGATAAAATTCGATGGTCAGTTTTCTGTGTCGTTTAGATTTTTGGCAGACAAAAGACACCGGAATTAATATTCTCTTAAATAATAAATTTTTAATTTAAAATGAAATTAATTTATGCATTAAATCCTCTTCATAATGAGGAATGGTTAAGAATAGGGTTTTAAGGTTTTGGAAATTCAGGACAAGTGATCTCTAAAATCCGCACAAAATCCGGACTTCGTCGAATAATAAGTTGCTTTTTATCGTTTTAATTTATAGGGAATGTATTGTCTGTCATTTTTTTGGATGTCAGTTTGATGTTGTTCTTCCATATTATTGGGGAATTTCACTACTGGCTATCGGAGAAAAAATTCTTGCAAAAATTATATGTCAAACCGCCACACGGTGGAGTATTAGCATGAAAAAGGTGATCGAAATTCGAAAAAGCAAATGTGTTTAAGATTTCCCAAAAAAAGATAAATGATAAGTTAAATCATGTCTGCAATAAATGGCGTTGCTATGGGTGTGTTTAGTTGCATTCATCTGTTTCAACGAAACGTCAAAGTTGTTACTTCTCACAGATAAGAGGTAAATGGCTAAATTTTATGTTTAAAATTAAAATTGTTGTTGTTCTTGTGCTCCTTTTACGTCTATATTATTGTTTTGATTGAAAATGGCTTAGCAAGCTGCAGGTATGTATTCTACAAAAACATATTTATTTTGATATTCTCTGTACTAACGATTTTTTTGCAACTAAAAGTTAGGCGTTCAGAAAATTTGATTAAATTTGTGACATTTTTATTATACTTAGAGATTTAGTTGCGCATTTCGAAGAATTCAGCATATTGTCTATACGTTTTACTTAGTAAACATTGGGCTTTCATACAGTAAAATAAAATACTGCGACTTTTTGCGACTTTGCTGATAAAATAAGAAAAGCATTCTTGGTTTCCTCTAATTCGCAAATCAGTGATATACTAATGCGAGGTGTAAACCGCGATGGCATTGTTGTGTACAAAGCGATCGCATTAGTGCCATTAGCAGTATAGCACAATTTGGCACTAGTAGCGGCTTTAGTGGTATTGATCGTGGAAACACTGTAACAATGATTTTTTTTCCTTTTTTTAGAATCGACGAATTATCCTTTATTTTGTTCATATTATTTCCTCTTTAATTGAAAATATCAATAATTTATATAAGGTCTACATAAAAAAAGTTTCGATCAACTATCGGCATTTAACAAAATTTAATTAAAAATGTGACAAAATAGTACCTTTCTATTGGTTCTATCGGACTTTTTTCGACTATGTAAATCTTTATTTGTAAACTTTAATACATCAAATATTTTCAATCTAATAAATCATTTAATGATGTAAATAAGAGGAAATTTCCCACATGGGTGGTCAAATTCTATAGTTTTCATTATATCAAACAGCCTCTGAGAAATGTTTTCAACTCAAAATGCCTTTAATTATGTTTGACTACATCATTAAAAAGGGTCTTCACATACATCAATGTGATATTTGTCTAAAATTTGCAAAAGAATCCGAATCTCTGGATAACTCGAAATTATTTACCCATTTAAAAGCCTTTGATCATGAAAGTGGAAAAATTTGTTCATTTTATTTACTGGAAATGGAAAAGTTATTTATATTAAATTTTGATGAGTTTTGCACTGAAGAAAACATTCAGAGGCTGTTTGATATAATGAAAACTATAGAATTTGACCACCCATGTGAGAAATTTCCTCTTATTTACATCATTAAATTGTTTATTAGATTGAAAATATTTTATGCATTAAAGTTTACAAAAAATAAAGATTTATATAGTCGAAAAAAGTCCGATAGAACCAATAGAAAAGTAACTATTTCGTCACATCTTGAATTAAATTTTGTTAAATAAATTAATTTTTTATACTATAAATATCTTTTTTTTCCTAATCTCCTACGAACTGATATAATATGACGAGCAATCTATTAAATTACTGTGAGATTATATGCCTCGATAACATATTGGTGCAGATTATTTTCACCCAAACTATACATTGATGCGGATTGTCTATGAACTCTTTCTGAAGGTCACAGAAACCTGAACGCGTAATTCGGTGTTCTTTCGCATCTGTAGGGTACGAACATAGTGGAGGCAGGTTTCTGCTTTCCGGCAACCAGCGCCGTCTCTGGGGACCTATTCTTGACCACTCGCATCTTCAAATATCGCTCGCATCTCGCATCTCCTAAAAAGCCATATAATAATACACAGATGCGTAACTTTGCGTATATGCATCACGTGTATAATTAAGAGGAAATTTACCTGATTAACTAACCTAACCTAACCAAACCTTATTCAAACGCCGCGCCCGCCTCGCCGGGGCGGTACATAGATGTATTTGGTCTATAAACCTGGCCAAAAGTGATATTTTTTTATTTTCATTTTTTATCTTAACTGAATACAAATCTATAAATACTAAATGTAAGCACGTTTATTAGTTATTAGCTTTTTTAAGTCGTAAGTTGACTATCAAATAAATAATATATTTCAGTTAAAAGTATGAATTATCTTGAGTGTATTCTGAATATTTCTAAGATTATAAAAATAGTGGAATTGTTTGTAGTGCTTTTTTTGCAAATTGTTCATAATAACTGTCATGATGGATACAGAGCCAGCTTTGTTTGTTGGCTCTGTTCTGTTTTATGCCATATTTTTATTTTGAAACGTTTCCTTCTATCTATTTCTTTATAATGTTTTATATTTAAAAAATCAGAGGCATTTTTATAAGGTGTAAGACTATTCGGCAATATTCCGCATGGAAATTAGTATCCGTTCAATGCTTAAAGTCTCCAGCTTTGGAATATGTACAAAAATCTTGCCAATATTTGCCACTGCCAAAAAAAACATTGATTTAAATAGATTCTTAAAGGAAATAGTCTTTACCCTATAACACCCATCCTCGCTCAAATATCGTCTATAATATACAAATTACTTTCTTGTTCTAGCATCCTCATCCAATTGCTTGGTTTTGCACAGAATGGCCCTATTTGATCGGTGGAAAGGGTTTCAGAATAGAGGAAAAAATATTGTGTAGGAAAAACAAAATGAGGTTCCATATTAGCACCCTCTCCTCTAATAATTAATATTACTAGCAAAAAAGCAAAAAAATCATAAAACATAATTTTGGCCAACTTTTAGTTCTTAATACCCTCTGTGCGCCGTCGGCGCCTGCAAAAGCAGAAATAAATAAATTTTCGTTCCGGTAAAAGCGAGAACGCCGATGAACGCTGGTTGACGGCTCCTACCTGCTTTCACTGTGAACTAGCCGATTTGATAACACGCTTTAATTTTTCAAGGTTATAAGCGCGAGGCGGCGCGGCGCGGCGCTACTATGTAACCATATACAGGGTGTCCCAGAAATACGTGCAAGTATTTTAACTTAACTGGTAGTATAGTTCAACCCCAGAAACACGCCTATGAGGTTTTTTTCTAAATATTTTTTTTTGAAAATTCGGAATTTTTTGAAAATATTTTTGGAATTTTTTTGCAATTTTTTTTAGTTTTTATTTAAAAAAATAATTTCTTGATAATATGGCAACATAGGTAGTAGATTAAATTTATAAGAAAGAAAATCCAGAAAAGATCCAGTGGTTCTCAAACAAATCTCGAAGTATTGGAAAGAATGTGTAAGGACCAAGAACTATTGACTACAATAAAATGACGGAAAGCAGCATATTTTGGTCATATTTTTCGAAATAACAAATATAGTTTCCTACAGCTGATCGTTGAGGGAAAGATTGAAGGACGACGAGGCATTGGGCGTAAATGGTTTTCCTGGTTGCGGAATTTGCGCCAGTGGTTTAATATAGGAGAGGCCAGTGCAATTATCCGTTTGGCTCAAGACAGGGAGGAACTCCAATTGATGGTCGCCAACCTCCGATGAGGAGAAGGCACATGAAGAAGAAGGTTCTCAAAATTTTAGCAAAAAATCATTTTTTTTTGGAAATTTTCAAAGTAAAATAACTCCGTTATTTTGGACTTATTTCAAAAACGATAAAGAGAAAATATGTTTCTTTTATCGAGATCTACCACCCTTTAAAATACTTGCACTTATTTCTGGGATACCCTGTTTATAACAATACACGTGATGCGTATACGCAAAGTTGCGAACGAAGTCAAGAATAGGTACCCAGATTGGCGCTGACTACCAGTAAGCGGCAAACCTGCTTGTACTGTGTTCTCACACTTATAGGTAATTTGTGCTATCGGTGTCAAATACCCCACTGCGCGCCAGCGCCCATATATAGAAAGAAATCTTTCCAGAATCGCAAACTATTTAACATATTCTAAGCAAATTTTATCTACATACCTGTGTTTAAGGCTTTCATTATTGTTTTGAAATTATCATAGTTCTGAGTAATACAATTTTTTATTTTAATATTTAACCCTTTTTTGTACTCTATTTCTATATATTCTATTCAATTTTCATTCTCATGGGCAAGGGCAGCATTTTAAGAAATTTAGGAAATGGAATTTATTAAAGAAGTGTGACTATGAATCATTATTTTTTTAGAGCGGGTATTAGAATGCCGGGACGCGTGGTTGTTTAAAGCCATTTCCCCGTGCAGTACAACGCCTGGTTCTTATGACCGGTGTTGTGCCGGTAGGGAGAAAGACATATTAAAAATACTCTAGGCTGAGACAAAACCAAGTACAGTACAACGCGGTCGTTATGTTTTATGTTAAATAAAGTTTTAAAAATATCTTACCTTTTTAGAGAAAAATTGCTAATATTTTTTATTTGCTACTCGCTTATCAAATGGTTGGTGAAATTATACCTAATTGCAATACGGATTTTACCAAGATCCTACATCTTCGCGGTTTATAAATAGAAACATAAAGATAATAATATAATTATTGCTGGGTACTTTTTTTGATAAAAAAACAATGCCTCGTCGTCGTTGCCATCTTAGTTTATCAGATACAGGGTGAACTTTAGACCTCATTTGTCGAGATCCGAACATTAAAGTTATTCAGAGGGGCGTGTTTGATTTTGTATTAAAACATAATGTTTTTGATCAAAATGTAATATCAAACACGAGTATAATATAAATGTAGGTATCTTGTATAAAATAGCCCTCTACTCGATCGTCAAGGCCTGAAATGAAAAGCATGTTGTTAATATTTTTTGAAAAAAAAATGTTGTGCCTGACATGCCGAAAGAAGTTTTTATTTCAGAAATTCTCTAATGTTTGCTTGAGAAGCACGATAAGAATCCACTTACCAAAAAATGCTCAGTTTGGTATATTCGTACACCCTAATCAACAACTAGGTAGTATATAAAAAATACTTAAAACTATCAAACAATTACACAAACAGACAGGGGCACAGGCACAGCAAGGCTTTTATCCAAGGACCTAGCTCTAAAACCGCAAAAGAACTGCTAATGCTGAGCAGGAATAAAGTGCGGATACAACAGGCCTCTTGACAGGACACATGGCTGTCAGGTGTTACCTGAACAAGCTCAACCTGTATCAAGGAAATCTTTGCTGCAGACTCTGCGAAAAAGATCCTGAAACAGCGGAGCACATAATATGTCACTGTGAGGCTCTGGATCGCAAGCGACACTTTTTATTTGGGAAAGCTAGACTAGAACGGGGGGAACTATGCTCCCATCCTATCAAGGTTGTGCATAAGTTAGTGCAGGTCACAGGGATAGGAGAATAGGTGCAGATATATGGACAAGGAGACAAACACAATAGGCCTCACAGGTCGCAGTGTTTCCGGCAGAGGACGGCCCCTTGTTCTGGAAAAAAACATTGCACAAAAATCATTAAAAGAAAACGGAAATTAACCTACGAGAAAAATGACAGCAGAGTTATGAGTGCGTTGCGACGTTGTCATTTACTCGGATAATGCATACAGATTTAATATACACCATATTAAGTTTATGCCTTTTTGATGTAATATAATTTTTCGCAACGCGTGTTGAATTGCACTTGGGAATGTCCTATTTAAAAACGCGTATCTCAAGACATTGTCAAGTGCATTACAGCGCGATGTTGTGTTGTACTGCACGAGGGAATGGCTTTACGCTGCCGGTGAGCCCACGGGTTACGACGTGGGAAAGAGTGTACACATGAGATCTGGGACAGATGAATCGCCCATCACACGTGTGATATAGCTTCCTTAAGTGCACCAAATGGATATGTAAAATAATCCATTTGGGGCACTTGGGGAAGCGAACTGGGTACTTCCTGTCGTGATTTCTTGGACATAACTATCACCTTTCTTTCATGGATAATCAACAATGGCCTAGCAAATGAGGTCAAAGCAGTTCCTGAAACTGAAAATTCAGTTTTTACAATTTTTCAATGTTTACAGTAATTGTTTTAATTTAAATAAAGGGGTATGTTTGAGACAATTACTAAAATGACTTCGTAATTATTATTATTTTAAATGTTTCTTATCAAAAATTAATTGAGGTATTAAAATACCCATAGCGAGTACTTATGTGAAAAAAGAAGGCTTTAACGGACCTTAACCCAATCAAACCCCTAGTAACCCGGTGACGTAAAACAACATTCCTTAAAAATCGATATATAGAAAAATTGCAGACAACACCTGCTGAATATGTTTTTCCTCCGAGAAATATTTTACGCTTAAAATAGTAAGATTCTCTCGCCGACGCTTTCAGTAGAGCGCACGACAGTAAACCGTGGAGGAAATTGTTTGAGCTCCGGAAAAATACAAAACAAGCAAATAAAAGTATATTAAAATTGAATAACGGCTCTGCAATATGGATCGAAACACGAAACGACGTCATCGGTCGCTTCTTATTATCCGAGATATTTTCCGCAGCGTTGAAGTATCGAAAGAAAATCTTTAATATACTGTTACGGTTTGGAAACTCTATGAAAATTTACTGAGATTGGAATAACAAAATTGTAATCCTTATTAGAATTTGGTATTCAAGGTATTCACAGATTGATAAAATAGGTAAAAATTGTATAAAGGTATGGGAAATCATTAAACAAGTAGTAAATAAAAAGAATGAATGAAAATGAAAGGCGAGATAACAATCAAAGACGAAACCGGTACAATAATTTAGAATAAAGAACGCATATCTGAACATATTAATAACTTTTTAACAAAATGTTATCTAAGAATCAACAATATAAAGCTAAAAATCGCCGCTACACTATCCCCGAAACATTTCGCAAAACATTTTTGGAAATAGTACAATAAATATAAGCCCGTGTTATAAAAATTAGTCCCCGCGTTTCCTGAAATTGATCGAGACCTGCCGTGATTTGTTGTTTGTTTTGATTGTTAACTCAGATTAACAATAAAAAACAAACAACCAATCACGGCGCATCTCGATCAATTTCAGGAAACGTGTAGAAACATTGCTAACAAACATCAGTGGCAAAATATGTCTTTTTGCGGACGACACTAGCTTCACTTGGAGCAACAAGGACGTCACGGCACTTCATAGGATTATATCAAATGACTTAATCACCATTAAATCATGGTGCGATTCGAACCTCCTGAGTCTCAACATTTCTAAAACTAAAGCTTTGTCGTATAAAAACTCGCTGCAGCCTTTTGTACTTAGCAACACAACCATTGACGTCGTAAAATCTGTAAAATTTTTAGGGCTTGTTGTAGACAATTCTCTGAAATGGGACCTGCATATCGACGCTTTCAGTGGCTAGAACTGTTTATTATGCACTTTTTGAGTCGCACCTCAGGTATGCCCTTCCATTCTGGGGTACGTGTTGTGCGACTCAATTTGACCTCATATTCAAGCTCCAGAAGAGAGCTGTTCGATATTCACTGGGACTAAACAGCAGAACTCATTGCCAGGACTTTTTTAAAAAATTAAAAATATTGACTCTTCCTTCCTTATTTATATTTGAATCCGTTTGCCTAATACGTAAGCATGTATCAGCTTCTCAAGAAAGGCCATCTCACACTTATCCACTCAGAAACGCGGAGCAAGATCTTTATTTACCTACTCCACGCTCAGAGTTAGTTAAAAGTTCAATATTACAGAACTCGAAAAAACTGCACAATCACCTGCCATTTGAAATCAAATCCATAACATCCTTTTCTTCATTTCGCAAAGCATTGAACTCTTATTTACTAGACCAGGCTTTCTACGCCGTAAATGAATTATATTGTGAAAATCGAATTTGATCTTGTAAACACTGGTCTAATGTTTGCTATTGCTATATTTACTAATGACATCGAAATAAATTTATTTAGAGGTCATTGATATTTATATTTACTATAAACTAACTAAATATTTTTGAATATTATTTTTATTTTTTTGTTCTTTGACATTGTAAACATTTATAAATGTTTATATTAAACAATAAGACTGACAATATTATTTCTATAAGGTTATATTAAGGTTATATATATTATCTTTTGTTTGTTTGTTTGTGTACCTTGTTGTTTACTTTGTTTGTTTTGTTTACCTTTGTCTACAAATTGAAATTTTTTTTGACAATAAATGCATTTATTTATTTATTTATAACCTATCCTTCAGTATTTATTGTTACCTTATCCTAATCTTTATAAAATTATTTTCCCTGTACAATTTTTCAAACATTTCTAAAGATTTCACTATGTTTTCTCTAACCCAAATCGCTTCGGCCGGGTAATTCTCAAAATTCCAATTCTCTTCCAAAAATTTCCAGTTTAGTATTCTCACAGAGTTGAACAATCTGAACTATAGTGTCTTTATCACCGTTCTGTGACAGGGTTGCCACCTTTTGTATTTAAAAAATCGGGACAGCACTAGTGGGTGCAACCTTTTTTCTTAAATGTAAAATTTTATGTGCTCATCGGATTTTGTATCAATATGTTATGCCTTTTTACGTTAACTTAAAAAAATTATACGATATGTATAAATTATTATGTAAAAAAGAAAAGTTGGAAACAAAATTAGTCAACAATCAATTAAATCTAAAACAACTAGAACAAAACTTAAACAAAATCAAAAGTTTCAGCTGTATAATCTGTATAATGAATATTTTTTGGCAAAATAAAACACTAATTTAGCACAATACACCAAAACATTTTAAAATATAACATACTTACTATACACAAACATAAAAACGCGTTAACCTCTACAAGTACGCTAATTTCCATTAAACACTATACTTTTAATACTGGACGCGCGTTTCGTTAACCAGCTTAGCATCATCATTAGATGATGAAAACTGATGGTTAGGAGCGTCCAGTATTAAAAGCAAAGTGTTTTGGTATATTGCGGTGAATTAGTGTTTTATTTTGCTGTTGTAACAACAAAGGTTCCAACCCCAATTGTAATGAATATTTTTTATTTGTTTTGTTGCTTGTTATATAAAATGAAAAAATTCTTATATGGCGATATATCAAAATTAAATGAGATATGAAGTTCTGTTCTAATGAGCTTAACCAGAAACTAAATTAGAATAGTCTGTAGCTTAACTCATAGATAAAGGAATTTCCTTTATCTATGGCTTAAGTGAATATCTATTTCTAGCGTCTGTCTACTTCAACATCATACGTGAAAACATATAAATAACAACATTAAACAATGAAGGCATATAATTTACTCTAGTTTTAAAAATACTTTTTTATCTATAATTTATATAATTTTTGACAAATTTTCTTTACGCAAGTTTGTATTATCGTTCTTTATATTCATTAAACAGAGTATCAATATCTACTTCTTTTAATTCTAAAATTTCTAAGATTTTAATTAATTCGTGGAAAAGAACTGTTTTCAAATTCAAGAAATAAATAAACATGTATTTTTAATAATAAATTTTACAATTTTATTGTTTAATAAAAACGTGGATATTAAACAAATAAAAATCGAGACATTAGGGCTTTGCGTGAGGACGCGGGACTTTTGGATCAAAATCGGGACTGTCTACTTCTCTACTCTACATATTATAAACGCATGTTTAAATATTAATCTTGTGGAATATATATCAACACAAAATGAAATGTAATTAACGAAATATCATCGTAACAATAGCTATTTTAGAAACGTTTATGTTTACTTATTTCACTGAGCTTTACGAAAAAACATATCCTTTGCCTTGGATACAGATACAGCCACCTTTTGCAAACAGCTCAAAACGAAACAAAATTGAACGAGGCAACAAGAAACGCCAAAAAAAATTCCCCACGCCCTCCTTACTCCTCAGGCGCTTTTAAAAATCGAGAGTAGGTCGAGGCAAACCGAAGTAGGTCAAGACAACTGGAAATAAACAGAAATGCAAGACAAAGTTGGGCGACGAAATGCTTTCGTTTCGAAGAGGCCTCCGCATAGTGTAATCTGTTCAAGGAGAGACCAAGTTAAAGATGTGAAGAAAATGGAGACAGATCCCCCAGCCTCCACCTCACGGATACCTCAGCCGGAGACAAGCTCCTCGACTGCGAAGGGCGCGGAGAGCCAAACCCCAACCATGGATACACAATACACGTGGACACAAAAGATCTTTAAGGTCGTGGTAATTAACCCCCCCCCACCCCTCTCATTCTACATTCTACGTGCTTGTAATAAAATTTGGCAATAAAATGCCATATTAGCTAAAGAGTAGAAATTTGCTACAACTACGTATATTAATATTAACAACTACGTAACTTATTTTCTCATTATTCTAATTGATGAAATTTACTAATTGGATTGATGAAACTTTATTTTTGTTCATTTCCTATAAAAAAAGGTGCTCCTAAGAATCTCAGTTTGGTCGCAAATGGCAGTGTACAAAGTATTTCTGAAATAATAAGCAACTCTTTCGCAAAAACTCTTTCATCTGTGGAACAAATTAATGTGAATTTTGCTCAAAGTACGAGTACATGGAAAATACTTGAAAATTGATATTCAAAATCTAGATCTAGATAAAGAACATAACAAAAAGAATAAACCCTTTACATTGGTTATCTAGACACGTTGCTCTGTTAGCTCACTACATCTAGGTACGTCGATGTACAGAAAGCGTTGAACATCATATTAACATCCAATTAGAAAACCGAAGTCGGTGAAGACAAATCTACTAGAACATTAGAAATGTACAAAATAATATTTTTTAGTATTTTTAGAAAGTACTATTTTAAATCTCTCCCAAAGGTCTGAAAAACTACTTGAACGCGTCACGCATCTTAGAAATCAATTCGATCAATTGAAAAATAAAGCTGATAATATGGCAACTGAGTGAAATATTACAGCACTATTCAGTAGAAAAAGATCAAAACTATATTTTAATGAAAAAAAAAATAAAATCAAAATGTTCTCGAAACAAACGAAGATTTTTTCGAATTAATGTATTTTACAAAAATTTGGATATACATAAGTTAATTCAACAGATTTTCTGGTTTATAGGAAAAAAGTGGAAAGTAACTTTAAAACTTTAGAAAAATCTGCACTTTCCAACTATTTCGACGCAGAATTGCAATAAGAAGCAAAGATGCTTCAGAACCTCCGTATTCAAAACAAATATATTATAGCGTTTTTTAAACAACTACCACTGCGAACGGCAGCTTTTCATCGGAGAGCAGTCATGGATACTGTATTTCACTCGAGAAAAACTAACTAACAATAATAAATAAAAAATATAAATATTGGGCGCCAGGCATGAACAAAGAAAGAAAACACAGTTGTATATTACTTAAAACTAATGACTATATTTATTCACGATGGACTCTGACGGTAAATAACATTGTAAAATTCTAGTAATTATAGTGGTTATATGTCGAAGAAAGTTATGTTAAAAATAGTACTAAATATGTTCAATGAAAAAGTCTATGGAAAAATACAATATAGATAAGGCTATAGAAAATATATAAAAAGTAGCATTACTGTATTCAATTTGTTAAATTTTATACGATGTCGAATCTGATATGTTGCAAGCCGTAGATTCTAGAATCTGTTCGGTTATTTATCTGTCAAAATGACGCTATTTATATATAGAAAGTAACACTATTACTAGACGTAATGTTCGCAAGGAAACTAAGATCTAAATCCTATTTTAAATACTAATCTGACATAAGTAATTTAACCACTAAACATAAAGTCTGTACGATATTATTCAAGACTGAAAATGTTGAAAATGTAAAACATAAATACCAGAACTTAAATCTAAACTTAGCTGTTTGTTCTTGAGGCAATCCTGTTTCAAAGAGTAACAGCGTGAGGTGGGACTTGTATCTCTGCACTGTCTCTCGGCTTTACTGTTGGTCAATACAACAAAAGAGGCCAGGATGAGGACACCATCAACCAATACAGCCGTAACTATCGACTAGCCTTAAAAATAGGAGTAAAGCAGCATGGGGCTTACGCTACATCCATACTGTGACAATCTGTACATAGGATAAACTACCCGTACATAGGACATCCGTCCATAGAACACTCGTACACAGGAACTACTACCCCTACATAGAATAATGTCCATACCTTGGAACACTATCCGTATCCATAGGACATCTGTGCATGGGAACACTACCCGTACCTTGGAACACTACCCGTGCCTTGGACCCTCGAAACACTTCCGAGGGCTCAATAATAATATACAAAAGCAATTGTCCTTTCTTCCATTCAACACTCTGGAGGACAAAAGCAAAAGAACACCAACGTGCCAGCAAAATACAAATACGAGTTAAGTTGGGCTAATCCAAAACTCTACCCTGTTGCTTTGAAATAGTAGCCGATTCAAATTATGCAGCAAGATTTAAATTACCATTTCTAAAAGCCGGGTTGCTGATGGTGACAAAGCGGCAAACCCAAAAAAGTGAGGTTATATTGCCAAGAGCGAAACCTTGAAGCGATGTTGACAACCCTCCACAGAACAGTGAAACGATAACTGGGTTGTCGATTAGAGATCGTCAAAATTACGCCAAGCGTTTCAAATAAATTATCAGGCCTGAGCGATACGGAATCCGGTGACGATACGCCAACAACATATATCATATATAAAAGACATGTAACGAACTAAAAACGTTACAATATTGAAGACATATCAGAAAAATTTCCAAAATAATGTTTGTATTTAATAATTATTTTTTTACCTATATTATGTTAGAAATATAGCAATTGCTTTTCTTTTAGAAAAATGTATATATTACAATAATATAAAATGTTTCTCTTTTTATTAAAGTAATAAAAACAAATATTTACTACGGGGGCAAGGGGCCCAAATTTTTTTTGAACACGGGCCCGCGACTTTCTCGCTACGTCACTGATGAATATCAATCACACCTAAAATCCTCTAACAGAGTATTGCCAACTATATATATACTATCAATCATTGTTGATCGCTCTTTGTTTAATTTAGTAGTTGAAACTAAACTTACCTATGATACATACACACACAAAATCTGATTTTAAAGCGACACGCTCGATGCCCGAAAAGTAAAATATTCTGCAAGTGTCGCCTGTAATTTCTTTCCAAATTGCCTTGACGTACGATGCTTTATATTGCCGCTGTCTTTTATTTTCCTTTTGGAAAAGGGCAATTTTCCTCGGGGATACGTGGAAAATATAATGTGCGCTAAGAAGATGCCGGTGTTCGAGCTTTCTGAAGAGGAAATGGCAGCTAATATATTTTGGTTTTTGGTGTGGGATATTTAGATGCAGATTTGTCATGCATCTCAAAATACGGATAGGATGGTCAAAATTTATCGTTCAATTTATGTATGTGGCAACAATTAATTATTTATTTTGATAAAAAACAGAGAACATTTATTTTTATCCAAAGTATAAAATGAATTACATCTCGCGAAAATGAGTCTTGTACTGTATTTTATTATAAATACCTACTGCGTCTCAAAAGTGGCTCACCCCCAATAACTCTTTTATTCTTTCAGATAAAAAACCGAGATTTGGTATGTTAGTATATGACACAAATTAGGATTGATTGACTTATTCAATTGTTTTCGGTGACTTCCTGTTTCACCGGACCACAATTTTTGATTTTTAAATAACACTGTCGGTATTTTGTTACTTTATTCGATAGAAAATGACACTCTGAATAGAATGACGTATCATATGTCAACATTTGACATTTTCGAATATGGTTTATTTGAAATTTCAACATGCGATTCATAACGACAATTTGACTCGAAATACCAAGTGCGTGGTACAAAATTAATCGTGCTTTTTATTTGAACGTTTTATTTACTATAATGGTCACGTTTGACTGGTGCTAGTTTTTGCCATTAAATAATAATTTATACTGTGTTTTTTTAATTAGGTTAAATTAGTCGACGTTTCGCACAATTTATTTGCATCTTTAGGACACTACAAAGTTAAGAGAGAGCCTAGCACTAGCACCAAAGTCAAACGTGACATAATGGCAATAAATAAAACATATAAAATGCGGACTTTATCTATGAAACTGTACAGGGTGGGTCAAATTCGACGCTTTTAAAGGGAAACACCCTTTTCTATAGGAAATAAACGAAAACTAATATCGGTGTCTGGAGCTCCATTTTTATCAAAAACATGATGGTGAAAACCGCACATCGATATCTGTTACCCTTTCGGAGTTACGGGATGTTTTTCAAAAATGTGCTTTTTTAACGCATTTTTGCCATAGAAATTGTTGTATTTTTATGACAACATTTCCAAAACACCTTTTTACGAAGAATGTAATGGTTTAAGTATATTTTTTGCTAAATTAATAATTTAAGAGTTATCAATAGAAAAATTGATTTTTTATTTGGGACACTGTATATTTTAAATTCATTGTAAAGGATTCAAAATTACCCTATCCAAAAATATAGCATACTTGATATTTTGCTCGATTTCTCTTTGAGATATAGAGTTTATTAAAATTCGCCCACTTTGAATAAGTAGGCTTTGAACGGCGTTGGCTGTAATACAAAAACATTCTAGCGGTGAGCTGCAGCTTAAACTATATTGAACAACATCAACACATTTAAACTATATCTAATAATAATAAAAATAAATAGCTGTAAAATCGCTTATTTCTGGGGCTTACTCAACCGGGTCTCACAATGCAAATTCACCTCAACTATCCATTTTGTTGGTCATTGGCAAGCACTCAATAAGCGAAAATAACAAAACAAACATTTACTGATGTGGATAAAAATGATAATTAAATAGCAAGACTCACCCGGGATTACTCCGCCCCCTAACCACTGACATCACTAACATTCTATTCAATATATCAGATTTCATATCTTCCATCTAATTCAAGTATTATTCGGATCTATTGGTTAATAATCTTCAACAACTAGCTAGTGTCACCTGAAATAGTATAGGGGCTTCCCCTGGACAATTCTGCCGCTAAACAGATTCGCATCCCAATCGAATAAGCTAATTGGGGTACCTCACTAGACTCTCTACCCCAACGCCGCATTGTGTCAATCGAGAAGACAAGGGAGACCTCAAACTCTCAAGACCAACCTCGAAGGCAAGACGTCACAAGAGGTTTTCTTCTGGTCAAACGACCCGTTGCCTTACAGTACTTGCAACGTTTATAGTCAAAAGACTCTCAACCCCCAAATATCAGCTCTATGACAAAACACAACACAACAGCCTGCCGGCCTAACAACTACTGACCTGCCGCAGGCAAGCTAAGCCTCCTCTTACATCACAATTTTACCTGATCACAAATATTTACATCGCTTGCCAATGAATCATACTATTTTCTCTAATCGACTTTAAAATAGAGTGTTTTAGCATTACTAGATAAATAAATAGAGAGTTTCCGAAGGAATGCATATTGTTTATTAGAATAGTAAATAAATAAAAGCATTATTATAACGAACTTATTTTCCAAGTTTTACATAGCAAACCATGGCATGAGATTTTGCTACAGGCGTTCGACATATCGACCGTCTCTTTTTCGCGGAATTCATTAACTCAGTTGGGGGTGAAAGATACCCTCGCATAACCGCTAAGTACTTCTAATTCTTGTCTAGATTATACGAGCAATTTAAAAATAAGAACCTTTATTCTTCCGCAAAGATATCCATAGCCACTAAGACCAACCAGATAACCAGACAAGACCAACCAGATATCCATAGGCGCCGGCCAACGACTGGCATCTTTGTTAGCTATTTAATTATTCTCGAAATTGGCTGCAAAAATTTGCTGATCATTTCAGCGTTCTGAGACGGTGCCTCGTCTTGCTAGAAAAATATGTTCTCGAGTTCAATTAGTGTCAAATCATCAATAAGGAATCCAAAGCCTACTAGTTAAAAGTGGCGAAATTTTAAAATTTTTATATTTCGAAGGGGATTATAACAAAATATCAAGTGTGCTATATTTTTGGAAAGATAATTTGAAGTTATTTTCAGTGAATTAAAAATATACAGGGTGTCCCAAATAAAATATCTGTTTTTATGTTGATAACTCTTAAATTACTAATTTTAAAAAATTATACTGAAACCATTAAATTCTACGTAAAGTGCTTTGGAAATGTTTTCATAGAAATACAAAATTTTCCATAGCAAAAAAGTAACAATGATTTGTTAAAAATGCACATTTTTGGAAAACTAGAACTTGTAACTCCGAAACGGTAATAGATATCGATTTGCGGTTTTCACCATCATGTTTTTGATAAAAATTGAGCTCCAGACACCGATATTAGTTTTCGTCTATCTCGTATAGAAAAGGGTGTTTCCCTTTAAAAGAGTCCAATTTGACCCACTCTGTTCAAAGGCCGACTGAACCACAGTCGCCACCTACTAGGAGAAAGCTGGCCGGAAACATATTTAAAACAATTGTCCAATTGGGCCTAATGAAATCAATTTAGGTTGATAGAGTCGCGTCGTTCGGTCGTCGATGAAAATAAAGCAGGGGATGCCGAAACATCCGGGACGATCGCAATCTCTGCCCGCAGCCAGCAGCGCGACGGATTTCATTACGACGAGATTTTAATGCATTTATAATGGGCGAAGTTTTGGACGACTCCAAATTTAATTGGGTCGTTCGAGTCGGACAAATCTGAGACAGATAAAAAGAAGAGACAGACAGTTCGATTTTGCTTGCATAGATAACTTTTTGAAAGCAGTAATCGTAATTGAGAATAATTGAAAAAATAGGTTTTAATTATTCGGCAAACGTCATTTTTTTAATTAATTGTAATACCTAAAAAAGTTCGTATAAATGTACGTCCTAAAATGCTTGGTTTCGGAGATACAGGGTGTAGAAGTTTTATTTTTATTTCGATTATTTCAAAATAATTTCTGAAGTAATGTCAGTATGTAGATAAAAATTCGTTTCAGGGAGTTTTTTGACATGATAAATTTGATTTTGATGTCAATATGACTCCTATATGTAGCGGGCGCCACCTACATGTGTTTTAACTGTTTCGAAGTGTAATAACTTTTAGTCCGTACCTGTATAAAACTACCGAGTGAAAAAAATATACATTTTCGTAACTTTTTAAGTAAAAATTGTTTCTTGGTAACAATCGCTATGAGCAACCGTTCTTAAGATATTTAGAATGGAAATAGTCGGAATAATACATGCATAGATAAAAGAAATAAATTTAGATTGGAAAGCCCGTTAAAATATGTAATTGTTTTGGGTCGCGACCATTGTATGCGATCTGGCGCTGCTATAGCGGTTGCTAAGAACAACCGCCAAACAATAACAGAAATAATTTTCTCTGCTCAAAGTCAGAATCTTCAAAAATTATAAAATGTTTCAAAATTTAAACCGCCCTCATTGAAAAAATACCGAAAAGTGTTAAACGCGTCCAATCTCAAAGTAATTATTGCTATCTTGTGAGTTTAGTTTAAATTTTACTGACTCAAACCCGTGGTAATTGTGAAAAAGTGGCATTAAAAACTAAAAAACTGTGTTGTGAACTGTGAATTGCAAAAACTATCGGGGATCGTGGCGTAACGTCGGTTTCCAATGTTTCATAGGTATTTCACATACATGTCCTATGTCCTTATATAAAATAAAGTTTCTTGTATGCAACACACTGTATTTTATTTATAAAATTAAAATAAAATAATAATAAATTTGAATAAATAATATTTGGCAACATAATTCCGGAAAAAGCCGAACCGACCCGAAATTACCAAACGTTTTGGGTGGCGACCTTTGCAAGAATAGCGCCAATTAGTGTTTACATTGTCCTTATGGGCACTTTCCAATCTAAACTTGTTTCATTTATGTATGAATACATGTCATTATTGACAAAAAATAAACACGTTGAGCAGATAGTTATTTTACTGAAATAAATTTGGGATTTTTTTTTTAAAATTAATCATAAATTTTTCTTGGAAAAAATGATGATAAAACAGTTTCTGTTGAACTTTTGGAACAAAAACATTTCAAATTTATGATTTCAGTCTAATAACTATTTAGTCAACATGTTTAATTTATGTCAATGATGATAGGTATTGATAATTTCGATTCCAAATATCTCCAGAACCCTTACTCGTAGCGATTTTTAACGACAGACCTTTTTACGTAAAAAACGTCGTAAATATATATTTTTTAACTCAGTAGTTTTATAGAGATACGGGCGAAAAGTTATTATTCTTACCAGTAAAAAATATGTTGGTGGTGCCCCCTACAATTAGGAGTTATATTGACATCAAAATCAAGTTTCTCATATCAAAAAACTCCTAGACACCAATTTTCATCCAAATATTGTCGTTACTTCTGAAATTATTTGGAAAAAATCAAGGAAAACCGTAAAAAATAGAGTGGATTCGACAAAAGAACCAAGTAATAGATGTCATTCACAGAATCAAATCCCGCAAGGTTAAAAAGACCAAACCTAAGATGGAACCATGACATCAGAAAATTGGCAAGGATAACTTGGACAAACATAGTCAATACAACTAGTCAACAATGGACCTAATAATAAAGTAGAGTAGTAATATGTAAGTACACCATAATGTAGGCTACACCATAATTGGAAATGGTGATGATGATTTGTATAAAGCTCTGTATGTTTTTAACAGTTGATTTTGGGTGGTTTAAACATAGTCAATACAAGTAGTTAACAATGGACCTAATTATAAAGTAGAGTAGTAATATGTAAGAAGGCTACACCATAATTGGAAATGGTGATGATGATTTGTATTAAACTCTGTATATTTTTTAACAGTTGATGTTGGGTGGTTTCAGAAGTTTAATATAACTGCCGTTATTTATTAGATTGGCAATTTTGTTACTATATGCCTATTCATTTATCTATTACACTAAATCTATGACTTCTAGGTATACCATTACCTAAATAAAATTAAAACACCTTATTTTTAGTCTTCACACTTTATTATATCTAAGAGAATTATAAATAAAAAAATTAGTCACAATGGTTGATGTGTCATAAGCTTTAAGAAAAAATAAAACTGACATTTATTTGTACTATTACCAAAGAATAACTTGACGTATGTTTCATAGGTCACCCCCCCCCTTACATGCCCTATTTATACTAATATATAAAATCCTTAAGTGACTGACTTACTGATTAATCACGGTCCTGCTCAAACCACTCAACGTAAGAAGCTCAGTTTTGGCATACAGGTTGATTCTAGGGTGTAGAGGTTCGATAAGAAGGGATTTTTCGAAACTCCAGTTTCAAGGGGGTGAAACCATCCCTCAAATATTACAATATCTTTTATTTAAAAAACGGTCAAGTTTCCGAAAAAACGCTTAAACACGTATGTTTTATTTTGTTTTTTTACATATTTTAAGATTTTTTAAAAATGTATACTGGAAAAATCTGGTCATTGATTAATCACGATCCTGCTTAAAGCGCTTGACGCAAAAAGCTGATTTTTGGAAAACGGATTGACTTTAGGGTTAAAGGTTCGATTAGAAGGGATTTTTCGAAACTCAAATTCTAAGGGGGTGAAACTACCTCTCAAATATTATAATATTTTTTATTTAAAAACCGGTGAGTTTTTCTGAAAAACTCTTAAACACGTATATTTTATTTTGTTGTTTTACATATTTTAAGGTTTTTTAAAAATTTATACAGGGTGTTTCATAAAATATGACTATTGAGTAATCACAATTCTGCTTAAACTGCTTGACGTTTAAAGCTGATTTTTGACAAATGGATTGCCTGTGGGGTGTAGAGGTTCGATAAGGAGGGGTTTCTCGAATCTCAAATTCCAAGAGGGTGAAAACCTCAAATATTACAATATTTGTTACTTAAAAACAGTTAGTCTTTCGGGAAAACGCTTGGACACGCATAATTTATTTTGTTTTTTTTACATATTTTGAAATTTTTTAAAAAATCATACAGGGTGTTCCAAAAAGTTGGGTAATTTCTTAACCACGATTCTGCTTAAACTGCTTGACGTAAAAAGCTTATTTTTGGCATTTTTATATACGGATTTTTCGAAAGTCAAATTCCAACGAGATGAAACTACCCCTCAAATATTACCAAGTTAGGTATATAATAATATCGCCATGTTGTTTTTTGTCATGCTGATATACATAAATGTGAGAAAATTTTATCCAGTTTGTATGTTAATGGAAATTCTTGCTTTGCTTTATCATCACCATTACCAATGATTAATTCGACGTGAACGAAGTCGTGGGTACACGCTAGTGTCTTTATATAAAATAAAGTTTCTTGTATACAACACACTGTATTTTATTTATAAAATTACTCACAATGGTTGATGTGTCATAAGCTTTAAGAATAAATAAAACTGGCATTTATTTGTACTATTACCAAAGAATAACTTGACGTAAGAATAAATATATGCATCTAATTTTTAGAACACGCCTGAAAAATAATATTTATATCTATTAATTTTGGCTCATTCATCTTTTTTGTAATTATTGCTGGCACATGGCGGATATTGTTAAAAAGTATTGGCTGACGCAGATAATAAAATTTATTTTTGGGCTTTAAAAATGCGCCTTTAAGTTGTTATCGTTTACTTTGTCGATTTATGCCCGTCTAGACACCTACGCGTTGCACTTTGTTATAGAAAATCAATTCTATATTGTTCTTCATAAATTGCTTCGCCATCTTTTACTTTATGCAGCAATTTGAAATTTTTTGTTGCTAGTCACTCGAGCGAAATATCGCTCGTATTTAAAAATACGGTTTTTTGTCCGTCGCACGTTGTAAGTACTCGTTAACGCCAAGCGCCAAGCAGTAAGCTGCGTGCGCAGGGCACATATTCTTTCGGGAATGAACGGCAAGTAGTAAGCGGCGAGCGATTCACTTGATCGCCTGATTTAGTTTATTTCGAAGCATTGTCGATGTAGGTCGTAAAATTTTGTCTCTCAGATACGCAACGGATAAATATACCGGGTGCGTCTCAAAAGTGGCTCACCCCTATAACTTTTTTATTTTTTCAGATAAAACAACGAGATTTGGTATGTTAGTATATGACATAAATTAGGATTGATTGACATATTCAATTGTTTTCGGTCACTTCCGGTTTCACCGGAAATGACTGCAACTTTTGATTTTTAAATCGCACCCTCGGTATTTTTTTACTTTATTCGGTATAAAATGACACTCTGAATAGAATGACATATCACATGTCAACTTTTGACATTTTCGCATATTCGCATATGGTTTATTTGAAATTGTTACACGCGGTTCATAACGACAATTTGACTCGAAGTACCAAGTGTGTGGTATCAAATTATTCGTAAAAAAAATATTCTTCGAAATAATATGCTAATGATCCACCCTCGTTCCATTTGAAAAAAATTGAGATATGATCAAAAATACGATTTGGGCATCTTTTAACCGGCCAGGGCAAGACACTAAAAACATTAGACGATCAAATCTATTTTTCCAAGGCTCCTTGATTAAAAATTTGTGTTTTTAACACAGCCATGGCACTCTAGATTGAAATTTAAAATACAATTTGTTTTTAAGCAAATATGTCAAAAATTGACATATGATATGTCATTCTATTTAGAATGCCATTTTCTATCGAATAAAGTAAAAAAAAAATACCGAGGGTGCCATTTAAAAATCAGAAATTGTTGTCATTTCCGGTGAAACTGGAAGTGACAGAAAACAATTGAATACGTCAATCAATCCTAATTTATGTCATATACTAACATACCAAATCTCATTTTTTTATCTAAAAAAATAAAAAAGTAATAGGGGTAAGCCACTTTTGAGACGCACCCGGTATATACGGCGTCGTATAAATTTGCTACCTGCAATGTATGTAAAAAATTCGCTCGGCTTTTTATCCAGTAGGTCACATTAAAATCGGATTTCAATTTATTTCATTCTAGGATCGCTTGCGTTCGTCGCTTGGTACTCGTCACTTGCATCGCCCGTTCATAATCGAGCAATGTCGGTTATTTCAATAATCGAGTACTCGAGCGAATTTTCGCTCGAGTTATTCTATCACTAGTTGTAAGTGTGGTTTAGTAAAAGTTCTAAAATAAATTATAACTAATAGGTAACCAGGTTAAGGGTTGTAAATCAATTTCTTACCTAACACCAGGTTTATACCCCAAAATAATAAGAATATAATATCCTATGGTAATAAGTCGAAAACCAAAGGCTGTTTACACTTGTAGCAGTTGTAGCGGTATAAATAAAATGGCGATCACCCGAATTCCATTATTGCAAAAAAAACGAAATTTATAAATTGAACTTCCAGGGCCATCTATATATTTGTTTATAAGAAACCTAATGTTAACATACAGAAACCTGTTTTAATATTATATTAAATTAATATATTATGTTTAATATTTCCCACATATTTTATTAATTATGCTACACAGTTAATTTTTGAACAATATACAGGGTATTTCAAAAAACATGTGCCGTCCCCCGTGGGGTGATTCCTCACGTAAAAATAAGATTTATTTTTCATATCAACATAGGTCTGATTCTGTTTTGTTTCGTAGCTACAAGGGGTTAAAGTCTTAATAATCTCTCGATATATTATAATTTTTTTCCAAATACTTTTAGTGACTCTCATTGAGATTTTGAGGGTAAAAGAAAGTAACTACATATTTTAATGCTAAAAAAGTATCAATAAATTCATCAGGGATGTGCATACGGGTTATCTCTGAAATATTTTTCAAAAAAAACATGTGCGCTACTGACTTCTTTCTCTTGATATCAAAATTGTGTTGGCCGTTTAATGTCGATTAAAAGTTTTCTCTTGATATTTTGTCAAATTCGACCTCCTTGATCAGATAAACGCAATTTTATTAATCCAGAATTAATAAAATAAAAATAAAAATAAAATTAATAAACTACATATTTTACTTAATTTATTACTAAATATTATTACTATTAGTTATTATTACTATTAGTCCAACCTACAGCAATTTCAAATAAGAAAATAATGGTATTTAAGATAATTACAAATAACTTAATTTTAAAAGTTTTAACATCCTGTAACTCTAAAACTATGCATTTCCATACCCATGTTTATAGGAACTTTTTCACATTTTTTTGATGAGGAATCAATGAGTACTTATTTAAAACTTTCGCAAGTTAATGGTTTAACGTTTTTACAGGTTGCTATTAGACTTGGATTAAGGCAAATTAATAAAACTGCGTTTATCTTATCAAGGAGGCCGAAATCGACAAAATATCAAGAGACAACTTTTAATCGGCATTAAACTACTTACACTATTTCGCTAACAAAAGAAAAAAAAGTAAGTGGCGTACATGTTTTTTTTAGAACAATATTCCAGTGATAACCCATATGCATGTCCCTGGTGAATATGTCGACACTTTTTTAGCTTTAACATATGTCGCATTTATAGTAACTTTTACTCTCAAAATTTCATTCGAAACGCTAAAAGTACTTGGGAGAAAATTATAAAAAATCGAAAAAAATATTAAGACTTTAACACTCTGTAGCTAGGAAACAAAGCAGAAACGGACCTATGTTGATATTGTTGCGGACCGGTGTGGACTAGTTATATGTCCCGCCCTCAGATGACCTTAACATCGCATTAAAGAATAGACACCGTAATGGTTCATTCGAACGTTCGAGAAGAATCGAGTTCCACTGGAATGGAGTAGTACATACGAGAACAATCGAAACCTTCTCTATGCACCTAAAGATCTATGGGATCTATGGACTATTCGAGAAATCGTTAGCTGTGGGTATAAAAGCCGGCGGCTGGGGCCTAAAGAGGGCAGATATAAATAAGACGAGTACAGTTGACGCGCGAAATCGAAAATAAATTCCTGTTAGATAAATAATTAGATAAATTGTAAATAAGTTTGTAAATAGTTCTTTAAGTTTTTATCGTTATTGTTTTTGTTAATTAGTGTAAATAAATAGTGTTTAAATAAATTGTGACTTTCTGTCTACACGGAACCGACGAAAAACGTAACAATATGAAAAATAAATCTTATTTTTACTGCATGCATAATTCAAATATATCTGTATTTTTCTTCAAATATTATTAATATATCTATGAATGTCCTAAAATTTTTAAATTTAATCATTGATATAGCGGATGTTTCTCAAAAGTGGCTCTTGCATTATTTAACGTTTCAATACATTTACTCCCTTTAATAATAAAATTTTGATATACCGGGTGGCATTTTCGTAACGACCGTATGCTAGCGCAAGACACGTTGAGCCGAAACTACCCGAAATAATGCGAACATTGATTTTATATCGAGCGTGCTTTATCGCATTTGTCATGCATTCCTAGACGCTCGATATAATATGCGTTGCGGCAAAGTTTTCTATTTTGTTTTCACATTGTTTGTGTAGTGAGTCTCAAAAGTGTCTCACCCCTATAACTTTTTGATTTTTTCAGCTAAAAAAACGAGATTTTGGTATGTTAGTATATGACATAAATTAGGATTAATTGACATATTCAATACTTTTCGGCCACTTCCTGTTTCACCGGAAATGACTACAACTTTTGATTTGTAAATGGCACCCTTAGTATTTTTTTTTACTTTATTCGAGGGATAATGACATTTTGAATAGAATGACATATCCTATGTCAATTTTTGACATTTTTGCTTAAAACAAAATTGAATTTTAAATTTCAATCTATAGTGCCATGGCTGTGTTAAAAACACTAATTTTTAATCAAGGAGTCTTGGAAAAATAGATTTGATCGTCTAATGTTATTCGTGTCTTGTTCTGGCCGGTTAAAAAATACCCAAATCGCATTTTTAATCATATCTCATTTTTTTCAAATGGAACACGGGTGACTCATTAGCATATTTGGAAAAAGGACACAGTGAATCGAACCACACGATTTAATTTCTCGTATTGAATCGACTCCTACGATTCGTTCATTTGAACAAACTACATGCACAATTTACGTTTCATAAAAACAAGAATCGTAACTGACACAACAGGCGATAATTTGGTCGGACAATTACTTAAAGCACCAGAAAAAGAAATATACTTCTTTCTTTGGTTTTTAAGACCTTATGGTTGTACGAATTTTATGTACAGTTATCTGAAATTTAAATTACATTCAAAATTATGTTATGTGATAGAGCAAATAGCAGCATTATTATAGAATTTTTTATATTTATACAGAAGTAATATTTTCCAGAATGACATTAATCCACATTGTTTATATCTAAGTAAACCGATAAAAGTACATATCCCTAATGCATTTCTATATTGCAGCTCTTATAGAGTCCACTTTTATTACCACATCAACTGGAAGGGATTTAAATCCAAAACATTACTTCCAGGCACAATTCCATATATCGCAGCAGCCATGATGCGAAAGACCATATAACTTTCGCAATAACAGCAAGAATTGCAGGGAGTGGAGTTATCAAAAATAGTAATCCGTTACGAGTGCACCATCCAATATGTTTTAAACAGATCATAAAGCTGAAAAATAACCTAATTTTTTTATTTCATTGCTTCTAATCATAGTAAAATATTTTACTAAAGCTTCGTATAAATTTTACTAGGTTTAAAGAAGCATTCTTTATTTTACGCCAAATATTTCTGTTTTATTTTTATTTGTATATCTACCGATTCAAATAGTTATGTTTCTTCAATATAGTTGTTTATTTTAAATTCTACAAATAATATTAATTTTAATTTCCTAATTAGCATCTAGAGTTTTTAGTAATTTTTGAGAATTTCAGAAAAAGACTGAAAACCAATTGTACAGCGTGAGCTAGTTCTCGGTCAAAAATTAAGAGAAATAAGGGAACGAAATTCACTGGTAAATTACTATACAGGGTGCTACAAATTCGAGGTACGAGCATTGGTATCTTTGAAACCGGAATAGATACGAGATTTTGGTTTAAATAAATGGTGTTGTGATACTTTAAGCTTGA
Organism: Sitophilus oryzae; assembly: GCF_002938485.1. Classification (NCBI taxonomy): domain Eukaryota; kingdom Metazoa; phylum Arthropoda; class Insecta; order Coleoptera; family Curculionidae; genus Sitophilus; species Sitophilus oryzae. The sequence continues at coordinate 275,828 of NW_022145749.1, forward strand.
AAATGTTTACTAGCAGTCGAACATTGTTCTTTTGGGGAATTCTTTTAATACGAAGTGTACCTCCTCCTCCTAGGTGCCTTCTCTGTTGAGGCTGTCAATTAATATGGCATATGACTCTCTGTCCAGAGCTTGACGAATAAGGGTGTTTTCGTCGGTGTGGGTCCAAACTATAATACGTAGCCATCACTTCTTTTTCCTCTCTATGCTACGTTTTCCATCGAAGTGTACAAGATAGCTTAATTGCCGTAAAAAACTCGTAACTTTATTAGAATATTTTGAACGGGAAAGCGGTAGTAATGGCCCTTTATGTCCTTTGAATGATATTAAAAAGGTGAGCTTTGTTGGTGTAAATAATAACTGTTTATATATTTATAATTCATTTATTTTTGTTTCCTGAAATATTTTGATTGTGATTGAAAAAATATATAAAAGTGGACGACGCTGTGCCGGTCAAGCTTAATCACGTGACTAAAAGTTTATTTGATATGAACTGTAGAATTGACTAATTATATATTTTTTGCATTTTCGTTTTTATTTACTACTTGTGGGGAATAATCAGGATATGTCAATTCGGCTTTGCATATCACAGAAAACGACTTAAGCTGGGCGCGCACTAAAGTGGTATCGGCGCGATCGACCGACACGTGATTTTCAGTTTAAGGCGGCATCCCACGGTGTGTGTATCGGCGATCCTGGCTCGTGGCTTGAGTTCGTCTAGGCTCGCCTAGGCTTGGCTCGTTAATCTGGGCTTGGCAAGTGGATGCGATCCCACGACGCGTTAAAAGTCGTGAAGAAGGCTCGTGTTGGTTTGGCAAATTTAGTTTTTAGTCGTGCCAGTGGTGTTGCAACACGAACATGAATAATCGACGAAGACGAAATGCAGCTTGTGTTGCAGCCGCTTATTACATCATGTTGAGTAATTTTTTGAACCAGCAACAACGACAAAAAAAGGCGTTGGTGGAGAGTGTCTTTGTATAGAAGCCGCAATATGTAAGTACTTTTATAGGTTGCCCCTTTAAATTCAATACAATTTGATATAGCATACTGGGGAGGGAGGTGAAAACTAGTCCTAATTATTTTTTTATATCTGTCAGCATCTGTATGTAAAAAAGTGAAGAATTTTTAGAATTTTATTAACAATTCACCGTAAACTTGTTGGACATTTATTTGTTCTTCAATGCGTTTCAACGCATCATGGACCAGGTTCCTATTTTTGTAGTCTGGGTCCCTTGGGTTCCATATCGCCGGTTCACCTTCGTAGAAAGATAAAAACTCGAGCACCAAGTCGTTGGACCACTCCATAATTATTTTTTTCGTCATCCTGCCAATCGTTCGCAGCAAAAGTCAAGACGACACTGATACTGAACCGAACCTCCGTACTCGTTTCGAGGATCGTTGGATCGGGTTGAACACAACACGTGCCGAGGTAGAAGAGGCTCGCCTTCCTTTGAGTATCGTCAAGTTTACCGACAGAAAGCGGGTACGTCCAAGCCGCGCCAAAAATGACGAGCTGCCTCATGGCTGCCCGGTCCCACGACTCGTGTATCGGCGAGTCTTGCTCGCGGCTTGCCGATACACGCGCCGTGGGATGCCGCCTTTACGTTGAAATAAATGTAAGCCCGCGCACTGCATTATATCGGTGCGCTTCGAGCTATTGTCAGTATCGGCGGTACCCGGCGCCATCAGGCGAAATCAGAAAATGCATGGGAGGGGGACGAATAGGTTACGCCGAGCGACTGTTTTTAGTGGAACGGTTTTATATTAAACATAAGCATGTCTGATGAATTATTAATCGAAAGTGTGCGAGACCATATCATACTTAATATGCGGTTTTTTATAAAAATTTCTTACAAGCACGTAACCTATATTGTTTAATACACTTATTCAATAACTGAATTGGAAAACCTTCCGATTAAACCCATTTATTTCTCATCTCGTTTTGATTATCTCATATTATTATAGAAATCGAATTTAAATATCGTCAAAAAACTTATCATATTATTTAATTTTTGGTTTGTTTTGACGTTAGTAATAACAGCTGATAAATAGTCATCCTATGTTACTATGTTGATCGCTCAGTACAAGGTACAAATAGAGAAAATAATACCGTATGATCGAGAAAAAACGGCGTCAAAGGCGGCTGGGGAATGACTATCGATGACTATTTTGACGAGGTCGAACTCTGCTCAAAGGTTAATTAGCTTTATTTTTTAGTTTTTTAGTTAATTATTTGTACATATATCTACCGTATGATAAAAAAAACGGCGTCCAGTTGGATGGGAAATGACGATTGATGACATTTCCCATATAAATTTACATATAAAATAAAAACTATATATTTTTTCTTTTTTTAATTTTCTTTGACTTTTTTATTATATTTTAAGGTTTTAAAATCTTGGTTTTAAGTCAGTAGCGAATAAAACGAAACTTTTGTTTACATTTTGTTTAATGATTGACGTTTCGACTAATTTTAATTCGTTCTTCTTCAGAATCTATAATATGCAATACTATTTTATCACTAAAAATGTATTTAATATATAATTTTTTCTTACCACAAACGTAGAACATCATTTATACGTATATTATAGATTCTGAAGAAGACCGAATTAAAATTGGTCGAAACGTCAATCATTAAACAAAATGTAAACAAAAGTTTTGTTTTATTTACTACTGACTTAAAATCAAGATTTTAAAAACTAAAAACACTGGCTATATAAATATATGTATATAGTATATAAAATTATTTTATAAATGTTTGTAATGACACTTATTTAGATTAAAAAACTAAAAATAGAAGTTTTATTTGACTATTTTTCATATCTAGCTTTGTTTTTAAAGAAAAAAATTAAACCCTTTTGAATGACACCAAATTTGTTAAAATCGGTCAAGCCAAGAGTAATATTTTTTATCCCCACCTTCCACTCTATTTCACTAATTTTATGTTGTTTGTTAAGATCTAAATATATTAATTTGTGTTTGGTTAAGATCATGTGTGTTTGGTTAAGATCTAAATAATATTAATTTCCATCATAAAGCATAAAATATAAAAAGTTGCATAAAATATACATATTAATCCATATATATTTATTTTTCCTTTCTTGGGTATGAGGTTTTTTTTTATTAATTGAAAATGGAAACTTTTTTTTTTATTATGCGACGTTTCGCCTCATCATGGTGGGCTTTCTCAGGCACTTTATTCTTGAAGCCGCAGCCGCCTTGCTACCACCAGTCTATATAGAAGAATGTAAGTGAATGTATACAGTAATGTATTCATGTAAGTGAATGTATACAATCAATGTATTCACTTACATTCTTCTATAGACTGGTGGTCTAAGCGGCTGGGTGCTTCAACATTTAAATTTAAAACAGAAAGCCCATCATGATGAGGCGAAACGTCGCATAATAATAATAATAAAAAAAATTACTACATTCACTTACATTTATGTATACATTCACTTACATTCTTCTATATAGACTGGTGGTAGCAAGGCGGCTGCGGCTTCAAGAATAAAGTGCCTGAGAAAGCCCACCATGATGAGGCGAAACGTCGCATAATAATAATAAAAAAAAAAGTTTCCATTTTCAATTAATAAAAAAAAACCTCATACCCAAGAAGGGAAAAAAATATATTTGGATATAATTCTAAAGGTTTAAGAAAAAGAAAAAAAAATAAACTCATACATAGTAGGTAATAATAGTTTATAATTTTTCGAAATACCGAATGAATTTGACTAAATTTGAATAAACCTCTCCTCGTCTATGCTCTAATATATGATGGTGACGTACTCTCGACCGTCGATCGTGCGATTCCAGGTGCGCAGCTACCATCGACTTTCCGACCGGTCGCACAGTGCTTCCAACATATGGCTCTAGAGGACAAAAATCCAAAACTTCTCTTTTATTGTAAGCAATTTATTCAAACTAGGTTTATTTGACACAAATGATGAGTACTCTCATTGTACTAAATGATGATGTTCTTAGTCCCACGTTTATGAAAAAAAAATCTTATAAATAATAATAATGTTGGAGCTAAATTTTCCATCTAAGCAAATAATAAGTTATAGTATGAAAACGGTGTAAGTATTAATCAAATTCCTGTGATAAAAAAGAATTGAAATAACATTAGAACATGATTCCTACAATATAAGCCTAATATTAGTAAAGATAAAAATGTTTTTCTTTAATGAAACAATAAAGAAACATTAATGTTATATTTAATTAAAAAAAAACTTAAGATACTATAAATTTATTTTAGGACAACAAAATGCATAGATCGTAACTACTCTGATTCAGGAGAAGAATCTTCCAAATTTTATAGTATCCAAATCACAGGTAAATTAGTATCCTCACATATAAGATATTTCTGTTTACATCATTTTCTAATATGCCGTTACTTTTTCGCGTTGTTATTGTTCATTTTGTCGGTATGAGGGGTTCGGATGTTAATAGTTACCTCTTTAATAGACCATATCCATATATTAGGTTTTTCCTTTTCTTGGGTATGAGATTTTATAATAAATTGAAAGATGGACACTTTTTTATGCGACGTTTCGCTCCAACATAGTGGACTTTTTCAGGCACAAGTGGTGTCTTCTTTTGACTGGAAGGTTCAATAATATCTAATAAGAACATATTTTTTGAAATACAAATAATTTTGAGTTTTGTCCTTATGATCAAGCCAAGTATTAGCCAGATCGGCATTGCTTATCAATTTTACTCCATCTGAAAATTATTATAAAATAAAGTTCGTCGCAAGCAGACGCAGGTGAACTATACAAAAATTAAAAGTGTATGAATATGGCAACAAATAAATATTCAATAAATACGATATGTTTTGATATGTTTTTTAAATGCCTTTTTGAAGTTTGAAAACTTAAAATTTTATACCCATTTAAGAATCATCTTAAAAAATAAATAAAAACTAAACAATCACGAACTTGTTTAAGAAATAAATTTAAAGTACATACCTTGTTTAACAATATCCATAGTGGCTTTCAATACCTTACGTACCCGTTTAACTCCATAATATACAGAACTACTATGAACGTTATTCTTTTCACTGATGAGATAATGATCGCAAAATTTATTTTTAGTGAAAATATTTGCTAACAAAAACGCTGTTTATGAAAAATAATATACAGGATGGTTGAACATTGCTATAAGTATAAAATTATATATTTAGATATTAGTAAATTTTAACTTATTTTTTGATTTTTGTCCATGGGACGAAGCACTGTGGGTCGTGTCGTTCGCTCGCGCCGATACCCCTTCAGTGTGCGCCCAGCTTTAAAATATCTTAAATATACAATAACGTAAAACTAAAATTTATCTTAAAACTAAGGCTAGACTTCTCAACTAAAATATCCTGCATGTTTAGTGAGCTCCTTACAAGCCTTTTAGTATGACATACTTTAATAGGGGTACTTTGTTAGCACGTTTTGTGCAAGAGCGAAACTTGCCGTAAAACGTTGAATTTAAATGGACTAAAATTTACATCAGCATAAAGTTAAACCAGCTAGTAAAACAAAGAAGGCATGCTCCTAGTTCTTTTTTTAATGTCTCAACGCCTACCGTGTTTAATAGACTACGAAGCTTATAATTTACTTTAGAAACTAAATATCTTTTCACATGAAGATTTTGTGCAATAAGTTTTAAGGCCACTGCTGTACGTTTAATATACACCACCGGAAGATAAATGTACTGGTGATATGAAGTTTAAATCACTCATTTGAGAGATATGTCCGTTTAACGTATATCAATTCTTTATAGTTAGGGCAGTATATGAATTAAAGCAATATTGCCATATATCTCAGTAATATTTTATTGACAAAAGATAAATTGTCAAGCCCAAATAAAGGTTTACACATACAATATGTGTATCGGGTGCATTTAAAAAGGGGGTCATCCCTATAACTTTTTTATTTTTTCAGATAAAAAAAACAGATTTGGTATGTTAGTATATGACATAAATTAGGACTGATTGACGTATTCAATTGTTTTCAGTCACTTCCGATTTCACCGGAAACAAGTCCGATTGACATAGTGACATATCATATATCAACTTTTGACATTTTCGTATATGGTTGATTTGAAATTGTAACTTGCCAAATTATTCGTAAAAAATGTTTTTTTTTAAATATGCTAATGAGCCACCCTGAAATTATTAAAAAACGATTTGGGCATTTTTTAACAGGCCAGGACAAGACACAAAAAACATTAGACGATCAAATCTATTTTTCCAACGTTCCTTGATTAAACGTTAGTGTTTTGAACACAGCCATGGCTCTCTAGATTGAAGTTTAAAATACGATTTTTTTAAGCAAAAATGTCAAAAGTTGAAAAAAACATGATATGTCATGCTCTTCAGAGTGGCATTTTCTATCGAATAAAGTAATAAAATACAGAGGGTTAGGTTGGAATTTAAACTTCAAAAGTTGTAGTCATTTCCGGTGAACCAGGAAGTGACCGAAAATTTTGAATATGTCAGTCAATCCTACTTTATGTCATATACTAACATAACAAATCTCGTTTTTTTATCTAGAAAAGTAAAAAAATTATAGGGGTGAGCCACTTTTGAGACACACTTGGTAAAACAAGAAAAATAAATGTAAGCATTTATTAATATAGTTAAGATAATGCTTTGAAATTTTTGTTTTGTTTATTGTGATTCTTCAAATCATAGTATATTGTTTCATTAGGAGTAAAAATTACAATTTCTGTGACGAGGCTGTACGTTTGACATACACCGGAGGCACAAAAAGTCATTTTTTTGTCATATCATATTTTAAACATGATTATTTTAATAGTACTAAAATATACTGTCGACATAATGTAATCTATCTTTGTTTATATATTTGAAATTGTAAACTATTTTTAGTTAATGTGAACTATTATTAGTTAGGAAGAAATTCTAACCAACGACGGCCTAATAACCCGAAAAACAAATTTCTTCATTGTTAAATATGTCTTGATAATTTCAAAGATATTAATAAATAAATGAAAAATATATATTTTTCAGCCTTTCTTAAAAAAGTTATTACAAATATAAGAACTGCCCCGAAATCAAAACTATATCGGGTATTTACTTTAAATTGATAGTCTATACTTACTTTGCTATAAATATCGTAATATTAAATCGTACAGGGTGTTTAAAATTCTACGCCAAGCTTTCTGAAATATAAAATAATTTCTCATTTTGGAACACCCTGTATATTATTTTTTTAATAGATGGAGAATTAAAAAATGAACATTTTTTGTGTTTAAACTATTTCAACATTTTTATATGGAATATGACTTGTGTGGCTTTGATAAAAATTTACTGTGGAAAATGCCATTTGAAATATAAAACCGTGAATATCTGCGTTAAACCGTTACAAATTTTGAAATACTTTAAATACAAAAAATATTCATTTTTTAATTCCTCCATCTATTAAAAATAATATATAGGGTGTTCCTAGTAGGGGGTTTAAAAAAACGAAGAAAAATTACTTTAAATTTTAGAAATTTTGGCCTAGAATTTTGAACATCCTGTATGATTTAAGATTACGATGTTTATATCAAAGTTAAGTACAGGCCATCTAAAGTAAATACTTAATATATTTTTGATATCAGGAGTGTTCTTGCGTTTTTAAATGTTGAAAAAAAAAAATAATAATAGCTCCCGTATGTAGCGTTTGACGCCTTGGGTGTAGCAAGGTACAGCTTGCCATACTAGAGCCTAGACATTATCATAGTACCTCCATGAGAAGAGTTACTTCTATTGAATCTAGTTAATGTAGTGTATTTTTTGACAAATACAGGCTCATCCATATTTAACCAATGTTCAGTTATGGCTTCAGTATATGTTCAGTTAAGCTTGCCATACTATAGCCGTTCGGTATACAAGGAAGGTAATGTGGCTAGCACTACGCTTCAACCGCCTATTATTACCTCAGGATTGTGAATTCCAAGTACTCATTTAAGGCTGAGTCGACCTAAGTATCCAAACTATTTTATTTTAATAAAATAGTCGGCTGATGAAATGTCGGGTGTGGGATTCGAACCCACTACCTTGAGATTGGTAGACGAGAGCCTGTACCTCTACGCCACGGGGCACCTGAAAAAATATATTTTATATTTATTTATTAAAAAAAAATAATAATAATAAATATATATATTTATTAACATCTCTGAAACTATCAAAACATATTTACCCATATCTTAGAATTATTATAAAGTGATCTAAAAGGCAGCGAAAAATGCAATAATATACAGAGTGTTTCATTTAAAAAAATTCAACCCGATCCACTCACACTTTTTTGAGCCACCCTGTAGATGTTAAATTATGTTCCTAAAATACATCCTAGTACATACTTTAGCATTTTGCACTTAAACAAAATTTCCAGGTTTTTTTATTCTAGGAGCTACAGATGCCTAGACTACTAGTATTGCCGGACCCTGTATAATTCAAGATAACGGTTTATGTTCTTTTAACCAGATGCCCTTATTGAACCCCCCCCCCCCTCCTGTACAGGGTGAGTCAACGATAGATTAAAATCTCATTTGTTTCAAGCTTTACAAGAAAAATTAAAAATTTAAATATAAAAGTTATAGGGAAGGTTAAGATACACATTTTAAAATTATTATAGAGTATACAAGATGCTTCAAAAAAGTGTGGCGGATATAACATATTATTATGTTTTTTAAAGGCAACACCCTATGTTTTATTTTATTTTTAGATTCTGCGTAAAATTTTATAACTTTTTTATATATAATGTTAAAACCTAAAATTAATAGATTTTGTAATATTTCAATTTGTTTAAACAAATGGTAAATTGCAGTGTGGTAAAAAATTATCAGTGGTGCCATTTTTTCTGAAGTCGGAGTACCAAAATTTGGTAGGAGAGTTTTATAGAGATCAAAAAAAAGATATATGTAAAGACATTTTAGTTAAATGATACAGGATCTTCAAAATATATTTATGAATTTCAACTACTTAAAATTAAAAAATCTCAAATTTTTTAAATGGACACCCTATATATTTTCATTTTTTCTGGTAGATTTTACAAAACTCTTCAACTTTTATTAAGTATGTCATATATCTATTTTTAATGGTTTTATTCCAATTTTTTCTATTTTTACCCATATTTTTAATAAATTTACCCCATCAAATCATAGTTGCCATGACAAACCAAACTATTTATTACTTATCTTTAAGAAGTAGCTTAATAATTAGTTACAATTGTCGGTATTAGTAAAAATTAATTAACTTTACTCAAATAGACTAAAATCGCAGTCGTGAATTTCTTGATGTATTTCTATATTATGAAAGATGACACTTGGATTTTTCGTCGGGACGAATAGCTACAGATTACGGTAATACTGGATTACCTAATTGTTGAAGACTACTGATATAGGAATTTGGACATACAGTAAAGGTTGCTCGTAGTAATTCTGGTTTATAATTCATTTGGTAAAGCCAATATTACTACTGCCTCGAAACCGTCCCATTACACACTGAAGATGTTTTCTAGATAATCTACATCTATTATACTTATATTAATACTAGTTAGCAAAATACTATATAACATATAGTACTGAACTAAAAAATATGTTTTTCTTGGCTTGTTCGTGTATATCAGTCACATTGACTAATTCATTTCAGGAAAATCTGTAACTATTATATCTCTACCATTTATACTTAATACAACAAATTAAACTAAAATTCTAATTTTGTTCTTAACTTTCTTAAAGAACAAGAAATTTTGATAATTATTACTTTTTGTCATGGCAACTATGATGTTATAGTGTAATTGTATTAAAAATATGGGTAAAAATAGAAAAAATGGAATAAATCGCAAACTATTAAAAATAGCTATATGACATACTTAATAAAAGTTGAAGAGTTTTGTAAAATCTATCAGAAAAAATGATAATATATAGGATGTACCCTTTAAAAAATTTGAAATTTATTAATTTTAAGTAGTTGAAATTCATAAATGTATTTTGAACATCCTGTAGCATCCAACTAAAATATCTTTCATAGGTATTTTTCTATGTCTGTATAAAATTCTCTTACTTAATTTTAGTTGTCCAACTTCAGAAACAATGGCATCACTGACAATTTTTTACCACACTGCAATCTAACATTTGTTTAAACAAATTTAAATATTACTAAAACTATTAGTTTTAGGTATATAACATCATATATAAAAAAAAGTTATGGAATTTTACGCAGAATCAAAAAATAAAATAAAAAATAAGGTGTTGTGAATAAGGTATTTAAAAAAATATGTTATATTCGCCACACTTTCTTGAAGCACCCTGTATACCCTATAATAATTTTAAAATGTGTATCTTAACCGTCCCTATAAGTTTTATATTTAATATTTTTTTGTAAACCTCGAAACAAATAAGATAATGGATTTTACTCTATCGTGGACTCACCCTGTAGACTTTTATTAAGGTGTATTAGCATTATGTAAAGTGATAAGAAATAAATCCAAAAATGCTATAATATACATCATATTCCATTAAAATAAATCTACTAAATCTAATTTCTTAATTTCTTAGTGACCCTGTACAAGTAACAATACTTTCTTCATTGTTGTAGGTCTTTTCATTTTTATATATTTATTTCCTGATACCAACTATTCCTTTTCTATCACCATTAGTGACACCAAAACGGACAAGATGGTCGATGGAATGATCAATTCGTTACGATAGCGCAACGAGTTCGAATTTATCGACTTCCTCCTCTTTATCTATACATTTTGTCACCGATGGCGACGGAACAAATGTTTTAGCAAGTAGGACTACCGCCACGGAATCGAGAAAATAGAATGGAGAAAGACGCGCACTTGCAAGAATTAGATTAAATACGTTTTGGTTTGCGGAATAAATTTGCCGTAAAAATTGTTTCGTTCGGTTTCTCTCTTTAAATGGTTTCTTATTCTTGGTGAACGCGGATCTTATTTTAGGATAATTTTATTTATTTCATCTTAATTGGATAAAGTACGAGACGCATTTCATATTAAGGATATTTTCAGCAGAAGATCATACTAAAAATTGTAATTAGCAATTGTTAATAAAGCATTAAACTAGAAAATGAAACAGAGCTATTGTTTGGAAAGGAAAAAAGATTCACACTTTGTCTGTTTTGTCTTGTATGTCAACAATTCAAAATTGTTCATGATTAAACATCAACAAAAAGTCGTTTACCGCATATAGGGCTCTCTCCAGTAAATATGATTTCAGAGCTTTGCGAAATGCGGGAAAGAATGATAGTGACTTGATATTCAAAGGCAAATGATTGTACATTTTCTTGGCATTGAACAGTATTGAGCCCTTAACTAGTTCTGAGCTCGGAGTTGGCAGATAAATATCGTGCTTCTCATTCCTAAGTGGATAGTTGTGAGAAGGCCTTTCCGGAATAGCAGATATGTGCTTGCGGATTAAGCAAACGGATTCAAAAATGAATAAGGAAGGAAGAGTCGGTATTTTGAAACTTTTAAAGAAATTCTGGCAGTGAGTTCTACTGTTTATTCCCAATAAGTATCGCACTGCTCTCTTTTGAAGTTTGAAAATACGATCAAATTTTGTCGCGCAGCAAATACCCCAGAATGGAAGGACATAACGAAGATGCGACTCACAAAGGGCATAATAGACCATTCTAGAGGTTGATGAGTCAATTAAAAACTCTGTATATTGTGGAGTGGAAATAAATTTTTTAACCAGTAAAGTACTATTAACAGAACTTTTCTAAGTTTTTATTCAAGCATAATAATATTACAAAATATATTCAGTATTCAGGTTAATTTTTATTTTTGCTTAAATTTTATTTACTTAATACTTTTTTGAACAGTTCACATCTAAGTTGTTTATTTCTTGCAAACCATTTTTCTTTTACTACTATACAGATCCTTGCTTATTCTTTATACTTCTAATTCAAAATTCAAATAGGATTGTCAGTTGTATTGTAATTTTTAATAAATTTCCTTTTAGAAAGCGACTAGGTATGGATATTTCATCATCACATTACTAGTAACAAAAGTATCAAAATTGGTCGGTAAAATACGAAATTCGAATATATTTATTTTAATTATATCATTAAAAAAATTGTTTATAGTCAATTAGCGACACAATATTTTCACAAGTTAGTTATGTTTTGCAGGTTTTAAATTATAAGTGTTTTGTCTTTACAATTTTTTTGTTCCTTTTTTTCTTCTATTTAAACATTTTAACAATATTTTTACGGAAAATTTATTTAATATGCATAATTTGTCAGGGTCCGATATGCATATTATTGTTAATACAAATATTAATTTAGTTATTTTTCTTCATAACTCATAAAAGTATGATAGTCTAGTATATGAAATAAATATTTTTTAAATACACAATTTATGTTATTCTATTGGTTATCTCACCAGTAACAGTGCAAATTAAACCCTTAGGGTTGATTTAACTTGCACTACAGGAGAGGCAGCTGACACTTGAGCGAGACCAGCCTCCACAAGGGACAGACAAGCGACCACATCCTCTAGTGAGGGTCGGGAGCCTACCTCTAGATCCAACAGGCTACACCAAATAGCAAATAGAGAGAGGGAGAGAGCTAGGAACTAACCAACTCTCACATCTGCCCCGGCAAGGAGATAAAAAGACAGGATGGAAAGCAAGGACGTATCACCAGAGTTGGCGAGTCATTAACTCGAGGGAGGAGGGCTGTTGTCAGGTTCTCATAATAGGAAATGACCTCAAATCCAAGGAGGCAATAGAGGAAGGGAGATATATCCTCTATTATAGATTAGGGACAATACCGGTATCAGGTCTAAGGAGAGGCCATTAAAGAGGTAGAGAATATAGAGACAAATCCTCCAGCGGGTACCTCAGCCGGAGACATGCTCCTCGACTGAGAAGGGCACTGAGAGCCAAACCCCAATCGTGGAAGGGTGTCCACTCCTCGGAGGATGAACATCTGTCGTCAGAGGAAGATGGGAAATACCCTGTCTTCCCACAACAGGAAGATCCCTATGTTTGATGAGTTATAGACTGTATGATAACTATAACTCAAGAAAGGGGGACACAGTAGATTTTTACGTTGGCGGCGATTAACCTCCCTTCCACTGGTTTCTACATTTTCACCATACTGTTAAAATAGAAAAATAATGTTTTAAATAAACTTTAAAATATTATAAAATCAAATACTTGATTAAAATAATTAAAAATAATATAAATAATATTTCTAATTTATTTCAAATTGTGTCAGCCTCAGCTATCTTTCAGCTAATATAGTAACCATGTTATGTTCAAAATATTTTTTAAACCCACTTCTAAAAAGTTCTATAACTGCCTTTTTTAATGATGTTTTTTTTTTACCTATCTATTATTCTTTATCCATCATCAAAACAGATAAAATCTGTCTGTGAAACACCAAAATCGTTACGAAAGCGTAAAGAATTCAAATTTATCTATTTCTTGCTAGCCATGCACTGACGGAACGAATATTTTAGTAAGTAGGAATGTCGCCAGCGAATTGGGCAAATAGAAACAAGTTTACTGTGAAAACAATTTTTCTAAATTCGCTAACCTGTTTCTTATTTTTTGTTGTCTCGAATATATAAAATAATAGTGCTCATAATATACTAAACTATTTTATAACTAAACAATATTTAAAATTCTACAACTTTATATTTAAAACTATTACATGGAAATTTTAGAATTATAAGATCGAAAATTAAATTTTGTAATTTACTGAAAAAATGTCACAACTTAAAATATATTTTTAGAAAGACCAACTATAAACTGGGTTATAAAATATTCCAGGTAAAAAACTAGTTTCAATTACTAAACATATTAAGAGAGAGAGAAAAAAAAGAAAAAAAACATACAATTTACTAGAGTGGGCTAATTAAAACAAGTAGAAAACCCAGTTATAAAAATTACTTTACCCATTCATTAGACTTTTCTATTTTAACTGCATAGTCAGATAGCCCACTTCATCACATTAGCAGCAAGTTTTTAAAATTGTTTTCTTTGTTTAAAGCTACTGAGTTTGCACATATAAAGGATGTGTGTTTTATTTAATTAAAAATATAGTTTCATGATTTCATATATACGTACAAATAAAAGGTGTAGGTTAAACTCTATTAAAAAGCATGTACTGGCTAAATTTTATTTGCAAAGCACGGCATTCATACAAATTAAAAATTTAGAATTAGAAATAGATATTAAATATTTGTTACTAGTGAAAATTGTGCATCATAGAGTATACTAAGGGCTGGCATTTATCGTCTTGGGTGGCGATTTTCGTGTGTACGAAGGGTACGATCAACACGTTAATAAAAGAAGATTTACTGAATAAAGACAGTAAGCAAGTATTTTCCCAAGCGCATGGACCTAGCGTCAGATTAAGCGATTAGGTAATAAATACTTCGTATTTTTGCTCTCTCAGACTTACTAGCTTGCCATAGCGATTCATTCCTATACATGTAAACGCCGATCCAAGGTTTCGCTTGCCAGCAGAGTATAAGTATTTAACGTCAAAGTAAGATGGGATATGAAAGCACAATACTAAAATAAAGTATAAGTTTGAAAAAATGAAAATTAGCACTAAAATTATAGTTCTCTTGACGTTTTGTAATTAGTGGATAAGTTTTAATTATTAATATTATTTATTTATAAAATTCCAAAAATATGTGGAATCAATTCAGCATGTGCAGTAGCAAGAAAAGTAATCTAATACCGGTTGTGCACACTTGCCGAGGCAACCCGAAGCCAGACAAGTGCGCTAGTATACTTTGGTTACTAGCCTCAGAGCGCTAAATATAGAGGCGGTTTAGAGCAAAGAAATACAAAGGAGTGTCTCTAAAGCCTAGAACTATCAACTGAAGAAATAAGACGATGTGCAACCTTATGGGCGATTTCGTGATACAAAACATGTGAGATGTAGCTGGCGTTACCGTCAGCCTGTCCGAGATTTAGTTTAGTTCTGCGCCGCTGCGCGCTGATAGTCTTTTACAGCGCAGTTGATAAAAAAATACTGTACCGTAGTTCTCCTTTCAGTCGATAGAGTGAGTGGTTACCAGAGACAGTGTTGCCAAAATACAGCGTTAAAATAGTGTGTGTTAATGTGTTTAGTAATCCGTAGATTTACGTATTTTGGGCACAGTACGTTAATAATACGGATTTTCTATCATTAAACAATTTAATATAATATTATAACATTAAACAAAGAACGGCGTCAGAGTTGGCTTGGAAATGAAGATCGCTGCTATTTCATTTGAAAAATATTATGGTAAATGTCAATAATCGTCATTTCCAAGCCAATTAAACGACTTTTTTTACCTATAAAAGAATTTTTATTTTTGTTGTTTATTCTATGTTCAACACGAATAAATTTTCAATACATAAACGGGGATGTTTTTATCTAAAGATATTTTCGTCAAACGTATTACAGATATTAGACAATTGAATATGGCAACAGTGTCTCTTTCAAATCCACACCGTCTTCGATATGCCTTCGCTGGCCAAATTAGAGAAAGTAAGTATTTTATGCGTTGGCCGCAGAAGGATTGGTGTCGCCACCGTACAGCACTTGAGACGTACGGGAAAATCAAATTAGCCTTGTCACGAATTCGTCCGTTATGTTGCGTATCTTCCCAATTCTTTCAATCAACGCTAGAACCTACTGACAACATGTCACACCGTACGATGTAACAAAAATGTGTAAGTATAGTTTTCCATTTAATAAATTGTGTTTCGTACATACTAGGCCTACGTGATGCCAGTTCATCTGACGTGTGAGCCATGACAAAAGTGTTAAGCACGCATGTTTATATGTGCGCTCTGAGACTGTTCCCATATTTTATCCTAATAAGTTATATTTATTATCCTTATCGTTATTTTATATCTGTTATTTTTTAGAAGTAGCAACGGTTGAATTATGTTATTTCTAAATAATTCTTTTTAAATAACAGCTAGTTAAATAATAACCAACCTCTACTATACCGGCTGCGTCTCAACAGTGGCTCACCCCTATAACTTTTTATTTTTTAGATAAAAAAACGAGATTTGGTATGGTTTAGTATACGACATAAGTTAGGATTGATTGACGTATTCAGTTGTTTTTGGTCACTTTCTGTTTCACCGGAAATGACTATTACACTTTTGATTTTTAAATGGCACCTTCAGTATATTTTTACATTATTCATATATTATTATATATGTCAACTTTTGACATTTTCAATTGAATATTTCAAAAACAATTGAATACCAACCCTATCAATCTTAATTTATGCCATACTAACATACCAAATCTCGTTTTTTCGCTGAAAAAATAAAAATAGTTAAAAGGGTGAGCCACTTTTGAGACACACCCGGTATAGTGTTTTTAAATTATAGGTTTATTTGTTATAAATCTTTATTGATACGATGACATATACCTAAGGGTCATATGAAAGACCATTCTGTTGGACGTTTCTTTTTCGAGTATACTGTATTTATCAAAAGTCCATCAAAGTTTAAATAAAAAATTATAATGAATTCCGAAAAAGTCCTTTTTCCTAACAAACCCAATTTACTACGTAATCAATTATAAACGATTCGACTTCCAAACTTGTCATTTCTACTTAATACGCCCCGGATTAACAATTTAAGTCATTAATAATTAACTTTCGTCTTGTTAGGTCGGTGTTTCTTTGTTAATTAAATTAGCGAAATTGCTTTGCAAATTCAAAATATTAAGACGGCGATTAAATTAGAGAATTTTCACAATACCGCACGGAATGTCGAAAATTACCTTGTTAGGAGCAATTTCGTAGATGAACTCAGTCGTCTGCTATGAAGTAATTTGTATTGATAATTTACCTGAAATCCTTGTTGCCTTAATTAGGACATTCGCAAAATTCTTCACTGTTTTTAAGTTGATATTAAAAGAAAATAGAACTCTCTCTTAAATTAGGTAATAAAATATGTTTATTAGGGTGTTTGAAAAGTTGAAAGTACATTAAAAAAAATTTGGCGCCTAGTATAACCCTTAATATTAATATTAAGGTTTGCCTCAATTTATTTGTTGTTTTTCCATTTAAATAACACGGATTTTTTTTTATGTTTGAATTTTAATAATTTTGGAATGGTTTGTTTCCGCAACATCCTCGCGAGAAGGTTTATAGAAAATGTGAGTAAATTAACAAAAAAGAATTGATTACAGTCATAAGTTAACAGAATTGAAGTGATTTTACAGGAAAAATGATATAAATATCGAGTAGGTATGATATTTTTTGTAGTTTTGTTGGAAAATATTTGAAATTTTCGATTGGTGTTATTTTTCATCGCTGATATCTTTGAGACGGTTGGTCTGAGGAACTTTGACCTTCAAACGTTTCTTGATGAGCGTGAAATTTCCTATAAATTTTCTCGCGAGGATGTTGCGGAAACAAACCATTCCGAAATTATTATAATAATAATATAATAATAATAGCTCCCGTATATAGCGTTTGACGCCTTGGGAGTAGCAAGGTACAGCTTGCCATCATGACAATGTCATGCTAGAGCCATTCGGTATACAAGGAAGGTAATGTGGCTAGCACTACGCTTTTACCGCCTAATATATATCGATAGGTATTATACAAAAATGGGTTAAAATATTGTAGTGACAAATCACATTTTCCAATACAGCTAAAAATAAATTATTAAAACTATAAGATAGGTATTTAGTAACAAAGCTAATATAAATAACCTAGTTTCAAATAGTTTCTTCGAAAAAACTTCCTCAAAATAGTTTTATAGCTATATTATATAATAATAATAGCTTCCTTATATAGCGTTTAACGCCTTGGGAGTATAGTCAACGCCACGAATGTTTGGGAGTGATTTATCAGTCGCTACCTTGTGAACTAATCTGTTCAAGGTCACATAAAACTTAATTCCAGTGCCGTGGTGTTTCAAGTCATTATAATAATCAATATATAATCTGTTGTAATTTGTTGTTTTACCTGTCAAAGTCTTGTCAAAACATATATTTAGGTATAAATATAAAATGGAATGCCCCATTGGTCGCACTGCAAGCACAACAATGGACTGATGCACAAAAACGAATCAATCAAAAAAACGCGATATAGTATCGTCTTTGTCAATCACGCTAACATTTTAGAATAACTAGGAGGAGCGCAGGCAGATGATTAGACCGGGCCTTTAAAAACCTAAGTCTGCGGTAAAAATTTACGTTTTTAATGTAAAAATGATAGCGCGCGTGTCGATTCTAACTTCATCAAGCGATGAATCACTCCCAAACATTCGTGGCCGTTTACTATAGCAAGGTACTATAAAATATAAAATTATAATGAATTTCGAAAATGTCCTTTTTCCTAACAAACCCAATTTACTACCTGATCAATTATAAACGTTTCGACTTCCAAACTTGTCATTTCTACTTAATACGCCCCGGATTAACAATTTAAGTCATTAATAATTAACTTTCGTCTTGTTAGGTCGGTGTTTCTTTGTTAATTAAATTAGCGAAATTGCTTCGCAAATTCAAAATATTAAGTTTTGGTTTGGTTTGGTTTGGAAATTTAAATTAGAGAATTTTCACAATACCGTACGGAATGTCGAAAATTACCTTGTTAGGAGCAATTTCGTAGATGAACTCAGTCGTCTGCTATGAAGTAATTTGTATTGATAATTTACCTGACATCCTTGTTGCCTTAATTAGGACATAATTAATCGTCGCAAAATTCTTCACTGTTTTTAAGTTGATATTAAAATAAAATAAAACTTAAATTTGTTAATAAAATATGTTTATTAGGGTGTTTCAATGTAAAAAAAAATCTTATGGTGTTGAAAAGCTAAAAGAACATTAGAAAACTTTAACCACCGAGGAAACGGTTGCGAGGCCTATACAAAGTCGGACAGCGGCACAGGGAATGCATATAGGGAATGCAGAACCGTTTCCCCTCGGGTCCTTGCAGCTTAAACAAACTTCGTTTTCTTTTCTGGTTGAAATTCTTACTAGAAAGTTCTTGCCAAATTCCAACCTTGGTGTCAGATAATCGGATGGTCCATAGGCAATAATATCTTTCGGTGATCTTCCAAGAATACTGCTGTGACCGTCGAGTTTCTCCGTTCAGCAACCAGTTTCTCTGAGCGCGATTGCACTATTAGAGGCCAGATTTTTAATATTAAAAGCTAATTGGGAGGAGGCGGTGGAGCACATTTAGAGCATCTGTGGGCGTCGATCTTAAGGCTCGGCTCCTGTAATGCACACACACGCATTCCTCTGTACCTTTCCAAGTTTGGAAATATTGATTGTCTTCTCCAAAGCTGGCCGCCATACCAGGGATCCATGTGTGAGGATTGGTCGCACTATGGCAGTGTATATCCACTTAGCAGTACTCGGTTGGAGTCCCCACTTTTTACCTATAATTTTTTTACACGTGTATAGGGCACCGTAGGCCTTCTTCTACGTTAGTTCGCAAGTTTAGTTTACGATCAAGGATTGTACCTAAATATTTAGCCAGGGATTTATTCTTGGTTTTAGGTCAGAAATTTAAAACACAAATAATTAAAAGTTGTTTTTATTTTTTACGTACATTTCGACCATTCTTATGTCTTCTTCAGAAATTATAATTATCGTCAAATACATATACACACAACAATATAAAATCATTTTAAAATTTAATTAAGTACCTACTACACATAACATATTAAATAACAAACAACCACATTACTAGTACATGTCAGACTCTAAAATCAATATTATTAATATTTATTTTAGAGTCAATTAACAATTATCAATATAACTCCAACTTGTAGAGGGCGCCGCCTACATATTTTTTAACTGGTTTGAAGGATAATAACTTTTCGTCCGTACCTGTTTAAAACTACTGAGTAAAAAAATATACGTTTACGTAAAATTTTTTATGTAAAAAAGGTCTGTTCGAGGGTCTCTTGATAAAAATAGTTTCGAGTAATATTACTACGAGTGTTACTATCCATACCTGTCATCATTGACATAAATTAAACATATGTTGAATAAATAGTTATTAGACTGAAATCATAAATTTGAAATGTTTTTGTGTCAAATGTTCAACAGAAACTGTTTTAGCATCATTTTTTCGCAGAAAAAATTATGATTAATTTAAAAAAATAAAAAATTTTCAAATTTATTATTTTAGTCAAATAACTATCTACTAAACGTGTTTATTTTTGTCAATAATGACATGTATTGATTATTAACATTTTAAATATCTTGAGAACGGCTGCTTGTAGCGAGTTTTACCAGGGGGCGTTTTTACGTAAAAAGTCACGGAAATGTGTATTTTTTCACTGGTTAGTTTTATATAAGTGGGGACGAAAAGTTATTACCTTTCAAAACAGTTAAAACACATGTTGGTGGCGCCCCCTACAAATTGGAGTCATATTGACATCAAAATCAAATTTGTCATATCAAAAAACTCCCAGACACCAATTTTCATCCCAATATTGACGTTACTTCAGAAATTATTTGGAAAAAATCGGAAGAAAAATGAAATTTCTACACCCTGTATCTCCAAGACTAAGCATTTTAGGTCATACATTTATACAAACTTTTTTACTTATTTTTATAAGTAAAAATAACCGTGAAAAAATATAAGTAAGTAATAACCAAACCAAACCAAACTTTGAAAAGTAAAGATTAACAATAGCTTTTAAAGCTTTGAAACATGCGCACCAACAAACCGAACTCGTTACAAAGGAACCGGTTTCGCTATCCATCGTTTCCTCTAATTTTCCGAATACCTAAATCAGCGAAGCATGCAAAGCCAAAAAGAGTCTAAATGAAATTTATCTCTTGAATAAGAAATAATTCGGTTAGGAAGTAAATTCAGTAATTTGCATTTAGAGAACTTTATATTTTAGCTGTAGGTACCAAAACTTTACGAAATAAGAAAAACTTATGAAAACGGTATTTTTCCCCGGATTATCTACACGAGGAAAAACTTTTTTATTATTGACGTTTTGAGAAAAACGCATTCTTCATAAAATTTTGCGTAACTCATAAAAAAATATTGAGGATTTTTTTATGTCCTCAAATATTCTATATATTCTATATTTGTTAACTATGACATTTTAAAACTTCAGAAAGTATGACATTAATTAAAATTCTATTAATAGCAATCTATCAAAGAACGAAAACGAAATTTTATTACTATAGAAACGCGTTTTGATTTTTAGGAGTTTAAAATTCAACATATTTTGATTTTTATATATAATATTGATATTTTGTTTCTTCTATTTTATCTAAAACGGTATAGAAATTTGGAAAAATATAAACGGGATTAACCAAGAAACAGAAAAAATCGAGTGGTGGACAAAATTTAAGAAATAAATCATTTGTTAAAATGTTTTTATTTTGGTAAAGATTGGAAATACTTGTAGTTATTCTCCCAAGACTCACCCTGTATAATAATCTCTTTGGATAATATTTGCAAGACATGGTATAAATATTAAATACTGGCTTTTGCCCGCGACTTTGTTCGCGTAAACCCAAACCAAACCAGATCTTCGAGGAAAAAAATGGAAATTTGTAATATTTTGAAAAAAAAAATGATTTTTTTTAGGTTTTAGTTAAAAAGCATAATTTCTTGAGAATATGGCAACATAGTAGATTAAATTTACAAGAAAGAAAACGTAGAAAAAGTGGACCCAGTGGTTCTCAAAATTTAAGCAAAAAATATATTTTTTTAAATTTTGAAAATAAATAACTGGGTTATTTTGGACTTATTTCAAAAACGGCAAAGGAGAAATATATTTCTGTTATCAAGATCTAGGTTAGGTTAGGTTAGGTTGCTGGGGTTTGGGATCATATTTGATCCCTCACTCGGAGGCCTTGGGCCCATTGCCCCACCCATTGCGATACCCCTGTATTGTTTTACCAAACCTCCCTCTCATTCTTTCTTTGCGTTAAAGCACTTCCAGCTCTTTGCTAAGTTCCCGATGTCGCTGATGTTGGCTTCTGCTGCTTCCTCTAGTCCCTCCAAAAAACCTTACCCTAATGTTTTAAAGCGTCGGTATTCCAGTGCCGGACAGTGGCACAGCAGGTGCTCTATAGTTTCTTCTTCCTCTCCGCATTCTCTGCAGTAGTCGTCGTCGGAAACTTTCCATCTTACGAGGTTTACCTCCGTGAGACAGTTTCCAGTAACGACACCTACAATTATGCATACTAACTCCCTTTTGTGCTCTAGTAGTTGTTTTGTCTTTTTGCTATCTACCACTGGCCATAGTCTTCGAGCTGTAGCGAAGTCCTCACGGTGTTGCCACATCTCTTGCTGCTTGGCTTTGATGGTAGTTCCTATAGCCTCCTTCAGTGTGTTGATCGTCACAAGTGGTCATCTGCCACGGCCGTTTCGGGTCATCTGCCACGGCCTCTCCCCTGGCCCCGTCTTTGGCGAGTCTGTCTGCTTCCTTTTGCCCACCACATTGCTGTGGCCTGGCACCCAGCACAGAGTAGCCCCGCCCCGACGCAGCCAGGACAGTACTTCTCGGCATTCCATCACAGTTTTCGATCTCACTGATTGCATGGTGATGCTTCTTAAAAGCGGTCAAGCTGTCAGAGTATATCACTATATCCTCTATTGGTCTATCAGCAATTTTCTCTCGTATACATCTAGCCGCTTTCTTTATGGCGTAAACCTCTGCTTGTAGAACATTACAGCCATCCGATAGCCTCAAAGACCGTCGGATGTTTAGTTTCTCTGAGAAGATGCCTATACCTGTGCCCCCTGAATTTGCGGAAGCATCTGTGTAGACTGCTATCTCTTGAGTGTTCATTACTCGGTTGCTTTCCCATTCTTCTCTTGTCGGGCTGCGAATCCTTATCTTTTCTCCAAAATCATGTTTGGTGAGCATATAGTCCGTTTTCTGGTCTAGCAGATGTGGACTCGTGTTCACCATGATTTTTCCTATCACTGGCAATATCCTCGAGTGACCGTAGTTGGTCTGGTTCCACAGATTGGATTCCCTTAATCTTAGGGCACCCTTAGCGGCTAGATCCTTCACGAACCAGTCGATTGATTGCAAGTCCAGAATTGCTTCTAGCGCAGCTTGCGCTGTGTTGTTCCTTGCCCCAGTTGTACCTAGAGCTGCTAATCGCTGTACTTTCGTGAGGCTTTTCCTATTAGTCTCTTTAAGTACCGCTTGCCACCATACTAGTACTCCATAAGTGGTGATTGGTCTAACTATAGCAGTGTACATCCAGTGTATAATGTACGGTTGCAGACCCCATCTCTTTCCAAATAGTTGTTTACATGCATTTGCAATAGTTGTATAGAATGCATTTATTCCCTTTGTAATCCTTTCCTCCGTGTTCCTTTTCCTGGAAAGCTTCGAGTCCAGAATGATCCTAATTATTTTGTCTCCTTAGCAAGTACAAGTGTCTTCCCTTCCAGCTTTGGTAGCGTGAACTTGGGTATCTTGTATTTTCTTGTAAACAGAATGAGTTTGGTTTTGTCTGGGTTGATGCCCAAACCATTCCTTTTTGCCCATTCCGTTAGCTCCTTCAGAGCAGATTCCATGATGTCACTGATCGTCTGCAAGTTTTTGCCAACAATCAATATTACCACGTCGTCTGCATATGCCTTTATCCTAATTCCCTTTATTGTCAGAGAGGTCAGGATCGAGTTCATTACAATCAGTCACAGCAGAGGTGATAATACCCCTCCTTGTGGCGTGCCTCTTGTTGCACACTTTTTGGCTGAGCTGTTTCCCATCTCCGATGTGACAGTCCTGTTTCCTAGCATTTCTAACACCCAGTTGATGGTTAACTGCTCTACCTTTAGTTTCTCCATGGCTTTTTTGATCGCCTCTGTCTTTACATTATTGAAAGCACCCTCTATGTCTAAGAAAGACACTAATGTGTATTCCTTATCTCTGAGGGATTTTTCAATTGTACCTACTACCGAATGCAGAGCACTTTCGACTGACTTACCTTTAAGGCCTCGCCTTTAGAGCCCCGAGACCAAATTTGATGCTTCCTTCCGATTTCCTCAAGCGATCTAGTGATGCCTCGTCAATAGCGATCACTATATCCCTTCCTTTTCCGTTTGGACTAGCGACTGATGAGACTACCCTCCAGTCCTGTGTTGATAGGCTCTTATTTTGTCTCGCCAACATCTTCATCGTTGTCTCATTCTTCTCCGGGACTGGAGGAGGGATCCATAATAAGATCGGTTTTCTTAGGGGCAGTTGCGATCTGGGAATGACCTCTAGTCGGGCTCCTGGCCAGATGTCGTTGCAGTTGCGGATTACTTGCATTAGGAAGTCTCGCGACAACCTGTTGCTGCAACCCACAACTTTGACACCCTTCTGCCATCCAGCCCCGTCGAAGATCACTTCCTCATCGCTGCCTCCCTCCTTTTCGGCGATGGCCATCAGGATCCTCGACTCAACCGCCATCCACCTTTCGGGCGTCATTTTGCCATCTAGATCAGCTCGATCAATGACAGCGACCTGACATTCGTCCGGCGAATCGAAGCTAGTCGAGGGTTTAGCCCTTTTTGCTATGTTTCCTTCTCCCTCGCCAGACCGACCCCTTTTAATCGGTATCTTTGCAGATTTTGTTTTTTTGGGGTCTGCTGACTTTGGAGATTCCACAATAGCGTCGGACCTCTGAAGCCTTCTCACCGATTTGGAGGACGGCTTCTCCCCTTCCTCAGGAATCACCTCCATTTTCTTTGACTGCTGGTCAGCCTCGAAATTGGAGATTTTTCTCTTGTTGAGCTTCATGAGATTTCTTTCCCGTTCGGTCAAGTCTTCTTCCTTCTTCAAACTCATCTTTTTCAAAAAAGTCTGAGCGTTCCGGTAGACTTTTTTGGCCTTTTGGAACGCCGTTAGACTTTTTCTCTTGATGCTTTTCCCTTGGCCTGCGTCGGCTTCCGGATTGAGCAACCCCTTCTCGAAGTCGGAGTCTATGGAGAGATCATCATTGGTTGTCCCTCCGATCTCCATATTCTCCAGTCGAGAGGAGATACTCCCGGCGCCTTTGCTGCCTTCGGTAGCATTCTCCTGTGCACTTGTGGCTTGGGAAGATCCAGCAGCCAAGTGTACCACTGCTGGATCACTATCGACGTGTGAAAATGAGCCCCCCAAAATCTGAATGGGGCTCAGCCACCTCGCTGGAGGTGGAAGGATTTCCCAAAGTTGGGCTACCTCCTGGGGTAAAATGTTCGTTTTTACACCCTTTCGTGTCGCCGGTTTGGTTGAGATGTTGTTTCACTCAGCTGCTCGAGTTCGGATCGTATGCCGCGAGCTCGATGATGATGCAGTATGAGCTCTATTACCCAGCAGGCCATCTCTCCTACCCGCTGGGCACCATTGCTGCCGTTAGCCTACTGAGACGCGTCTATGTGCAATGACGCCATTCAGCGTTTCCCATTCCACGCGAACGACGACGCCGGCAGTTGGAATTTGTGGAATCAAGATCTACCAGCATTGAAAATATTTGCACTTATTTAAGACTAGCCCTGTATACATCACTAACCTTTACCTAATGTCTTATTTCCTATTTTACCCCCAAAAAGGATACAAAATTAGTGCTCTCTCCAGGTCACAATTTATTATTTCATATTTCTAGATTTAGATATGAATTTTGGAATGTTTTGTTATGCCATTATACCACATTATACCCTAGAATTTCCAAAATACTTGTATCTAATATTAAATTTTATTATATCCAGAAACCAAGCAAAATTATTTAAAGGAAGTAAATTGAAATTTAATAGAAGCATAAATGTAATTTTTTCGAAATTTCATGCTTAAATATTTCTTTTAAAGAAACTTTGCTATTTTTGAATTCAGAATTTTTCTCTTTTAGAACATGGCGATTTATTTTTCTTCAAGATAGGAAGGAAGCTCCTAGTTACAGAACTTTATTTTTACTTTCCTGAAATTCATAGAAAATTATTAGCATAGCCATGTTTCTGTTTTATGCCTCGCTGAATATTTATCAGTTTGTTTCTCTAAAAATCTAATGTTCAGAAATAAGAAAACTTGAAGCAATATTTTGAAATTTATAGAAGATAAATGTTCTGAATAATTAACATTTAAATTAACGTCTAAAGAAGACGTTTATTATGTACCGATAAATTTAGATACATTGCCTCCCATACATAAAATTAAAAATTATTTATAAAAGTTGTTAAGCAGACCACACGTACATTTTTATATTTTTCAGTTAAGGATTTTATACTAATACTAGTTGAAGCCTGGTGCATCCGCCATGACATCAGAAAAAAAATACTTTTTATTTTTATTTTTTAATTAATTGATTAAGTCCGGCGACGACAGTTTTTAGAAAAGCCAATTAGCCATCTTTTAGTAAAAAAGAAATTTTCTAGAGCAAGTCGTTACTTCAGTAGAGACGACACAGATAAACATTAGCATTTTGAGTAAATTGTTTGAGTAAAAGTCAATTTGGACACTGGCCAAGTTGGTAGGGCATTGACAATAATAGCGCCGAGAACCGCGGTTCGGATTCCGCGTAAATAAAGTAGGCCCCGTCCAGATCAGCCCTAGTAGCAAAAAAGGAGACATTAACTCAACATTTACTTTTTTATGTGGTCTCTAATAGCGCAGTCCTATGCATTTTCAACTGATAAATTTCTCTAACTTTGCCAAGCGTCTTTTCATTTTTATTTCACTTTCTGGTGGCTTAGATAAAACTATACAATTTTTGCATTTAAAGTTTTATACTACTATTTTTCAGTACTGATATTATTTAATTGCGATTAAAATTTTTATGACCTGTATGAAATATTCCATTCTCGATTGAATTTTTATAAATAAGTTATATATTTTTTAGTTTAAAATTAAATGTAAATATTGAGTGTAAATAAATCAAATTAGAAATAAAACAAATAAAGAGCAATGTTTGAACAAACAACAGATATTTGCTTTACTATGCTTTGTTAATAATTTCAACAATCAAAAGCAGAATGTGTTTTAAGGCTCATTTAAAACATAAAAAATTAATTAAAAAATATTTATTTTTAGACGTCTACTTTACGTTATTTTCAAAAAGTCTCAGTAATTTATATAACTATAAACTCGTTAAAATATGAAGATAAATGCAAGATGAACGGCTGTGGTACATGTCCTTGACCTCGACCTTCCTTAGACAAGCTTCACGAAATCTAGTGACCAGGAGGAAATCCCAGGGCAGGTCGAGGAAATCTACCAAAGGTGTTTTGACGGTGGGTGTACACGCTAAAATTCTTGACCTGCCAGGCTTTAAACAGAAAAATCGCACGCCAGCATGTTGTTTCATTCCAGTTTTTCTAGAAGTTTGATAGGGTGATGCCTTAGTCTGATAGTTGATCTTTGTTTGATAGGGTGAGTTTATCTGTCATGTTGCGTTAGGCAATAAGCTGAAGTGAGCGTAGAAAACTAATTACCTAATTAGCTAACATATTACTTTTGGATGCCATTATTAGACATTTTGAACGTCTATAGGGTTAAAATTTATTGCCTATTATCTGTCAAAATTCTGTTTTTTGCATTACCTTCCTACTGCTTGTTCTACTCACAAAACAATCTGAATTTTGACTTTCTTTTTTTGGTCCAGTTTCGTATGTTTCTCAGCCATGACGTTCTCTTTCGACCTATCCATCTACCTGCGATATTTTCTTCAATGATCAAACAAGGAAAATAGTATTTGCTTTCATTATGTGTGCGTAGCTAAGCTTTCTGGTTCTGATGGTATTTAAAAGTTTCTAATTTAATAAATTATTAAGCTGTCCAAGCACTTCTTCGTTGCTTGTATGTTTAGTCCAAGAAATATCAAGGATTCTCTTTTATTTTATTTATATTTTCGACTTTTAGGGCCCATGTCCCGCATAAGTATAGAAGAGTATGATCATATGTAACAACGTAGTGTTCGTAATCGGGTTTATATTGACAGGTTTCTGTTTTTTTTAATGTTGTGTGTGCCATTTCAATTCTTGCCTTTACCTCTTCGTCACATATTGTATTGTCACTATTTAGCGAATTTCCTAAATATCTATAATATCTATTATTGGCCAACCTATATTTAAGTACCATTAAATATAGGTTGGCCAATAATAGTGACAGAACACACCGTTTTTACGTTTTCTTACTCCTCGTTTTACTGATGGGATGTCTTTTGTAGTCCCTTAATCTATTCTAACAGCAGCAGTTTAATTATCATATAAGTTCATAAAAGGCGCTGAGAATGTTACATGCATGACACATTTATATGTGCTTCATCGACTTTGATAAAACATTTGATCGAGTCAAACATACAGACCTCTTTCTACATCTGAAATTGTATAATACAAAACATAATTGTCTACATTATACAATTTCAGATGCAGAAAGAGGTCTGAAACTCGAATGCTTTTTCAAAATCGATGAAGCACACATATTTCTTCTTCATAGCACAGTTTTCGTTCGAAATTTGTAGCAGTTTTGTGACAATATTCTCATACCAAAATACAACTTAGACTCACGAAATGAAACTAAAAAAAGCGCCCTCTAGGTAAAAATAACTTTTATTATATTTTTTATGATTTAATTGAATTTCTTTTACTTATTACTTTCTTTTCGATTTATGTTATTTTTTATTACTTATCAATCGATTAATTTTTCCCTAAACTAATTCTCTCTATGGATTGAACTAAACTAAATTTTGTATTCGATACACTGATAACTAAATATCCTAGAGTCCTTAATCAGAGGGTCAGATGGGGCGAAATGAATTGGCACCTACCTTACTGTAGTCTCCAACTCATCCCGATTCTAGGTTTTTGTAATGCTGTTCTGTTGCTGCTGGTTGTTGGTTAGGTTAAGAGCTTGAAAACTGAAGTAGCTTTCTCACAATTTGATGAAAATGTTCTATAAGCGGTCGAGGCACACCCGAAATTTATAAAAATATTGCTACGCAATCCTATCGACTGCACCAATTAGGCAATCACAACTCGAAACCGCGTTTTTTACAATTTTATTTTTAAAAACTTACAACTACAACATTAACGCTTAGTTAGAGGTTTTACATACAATAACTGAGGATGACCAGAGAGTAACCAGAGAATAACAATAGTGTAAGAACAATTTCTTTAAATGTGGAAATAATGTATATTAAGAGTCTATTACGCTGTACTCTTCGGATCGCTCACGGGGGTCGGGTAAAGCGAGTGTGTGGCCGAAGGAAATATATATTATATTTCAGAAATCTGCCTAAGGCTTAGCCCGATCCTGTCGTATTAAGGCACACCCAAAATTCCAAACACACGTGCTTTTATTAAGGTTTGCAGCTTCAGCATTGAGCTTCAGCATTTGTCATAAAATAGCGAGCAATTTGTTACAAAACATTATAAATTATATATCACTGTATTCACAAAACTTCAAACTTCAACTATTTCCGTATTGTAACGGAATTTTAAATTGTCTTTATTTTCGAGAAAATTTAGTCCAAACATAAGGAATATTTTGTTGATGTTTGACCATCTAAATCTTAAATATAAGGAAGTTGTCTAAAAATGTGCTACAATACGGATACAGTATAATCCTTTATCTTTAATTTCTTTCTTCATTTGTGGTAAAAATACCTAGCTAGTTTTACAGAGAACGTTAAATGCCGAACGCTTATTCTGCTACTTTTTCGGACTACTGAAATGGACTCTTAAGCAGAAGATGATCCTCTGTAGATGTTCTTCTGGGATACTGTATATCCTTGGTTCACACGGATCCAACTCGATGTGCCGTTTTACAAGAGACAAAATGTACTAAATACTAGAGGACTATTTTACGAAAAAAAAATCAGGCCTCAGTGGAGTCGGTACTTTTACTAACATTCATGTTGGTGTATTTTTCACCATTCTTATACTCCTTGTTTTCTGAAAAAGTAAAATGTTAAAGCGCTTGGCAAAACACAGGTTCGCCAAATCTCATCCAAATCGGAACATCTGTTCTAAAGTATCTTAAAAAATTTGTTTATTTTTATAAAGTTTGATGCCTTCTAACGGACAAACGAAGCACTTTTGTATAGAGGTAAATCGTATCCAATAAATTTATTTTAACTCCAAAAATACGTACTGATTCTATGTCCAACGGAATATTGGGACACCCTTATTCGATAATAAGCAATAAAATGACGGTTTGTAAAACATTCTTTTTATCCTATATGCTATAGAGCCGGAATATGTTGAATGTTTTGATAAACTCAGTGAATCCTTTTCGGTCAAAATCAAATTTATGTAAACTGTTATTTTAAAATAAGGCAAACAATAAATTATTTTTTAAACGGGGTAAGCTCCTAAAATAAAAGAAAACAGCACCGAGCAATATAAATCTATCCTCAGGTAAATAATTTACTCAAGTCCCGGAATCGGGTAGAATAAAATAAAACCCTATCCCGACGTATATATTCACGTTGAAAGATGTATTTTTCAATTGTTTTTATTAGGGTTCTTTATTTTGCTAACTGAAGCGAAAAAATATATTGCCCTTCAGGTTAGTGTAACTTTCGTACTGCGATTACCATATTTTCAGTTTGAAAGTAATATGATTTGACTGAATATTTTCGTTGGGTTGCTGGTTAATATATTCAGACAAATTACTTTTGTTTCTTTGGCTTCAAATTTATATATACATTTATTCCTATATTTAAATTGTCTGCAATGAAGTCAAAAATGTATAAGGTTTGAAATTCGATTACAATACGTGTCTCGAAAAATCATCATCTGATAATACTGAAACTTTTTGTGTAGATTTGATTTAAAATGTTCTAATCAGAATATACCGAATGAGTGTTAAATAAGTGCAAATATTTTTATGGGTGGTATATTTTAACCGAGGTTTAAACCACAGGAACATGTCCATAAGGTTTTTTTGCCAAAAAAGTTGTTGAAAATCATGCATTTTCTTTTAAATTTTCTTGTTCATTTTAGAAAACTTTTTAGACCTACCTGTTGTTTTTAGAACTACCTACCGCAAATTTTCCCGCGGTTTAATATCTTAATCTCTGATATTACAAATTTATTAGTAAAGACTCTATAATTACGGCACAGTGTTGCCTAAAATTTCCGTGCGAATTCCTTCAATAAAGCCTTAAAAAACCTTCATATTCTTTCAACTTCATCAAAAATTCCAGATCTTGTGAAAAATAACTAAATGTTGTGTATTTACCTGTTTTATAATTAGGAGAAAATTTTTAACTTATTTCTTAAAAATAATTATTACAAGAATAACACGACCAAAATTCTGTGATAGATACTCGACAGCAGTATTAAGGTGCGTTTAGACTTGAGCACGCACGTACTGATCCTTCGCGAATGTTTAAATGTAAACGGTTGTGCGCGCACGCTCACTCTGAATCTACCTGTGCGCTGGCAGCTGCGAACCCGAGCCGTCTGGTGTCGGTTTTTGGTCTGTACTCAAAGGGATTTTATGTGTTCGCGAACTCTCAGTTTGCACCGGTAATTTGGTTTGTGTGCGTGCGTGCGCATGTTCACCAACACAAATTTGCTGTTCGCGCACAAGTAGATCATTCATCGAAAAATAAGTTTTTAATTTTTTTTAATCAATTTATTTATTCCCTCATAATAATACAACACATTAATAATGTACAGGGTGTCCCATTTTGGTTGAAATCATACGGTATCTCCGTTATTAGTGAAGATAGAAGGGTGCGGTTTGCACAAACCTGTCTCACTTTTTTGTCAAACGGAAGATGCCGTAAACAAAATTTTCATAGCCCTCTTCGTTTCCGAGCTACAGGCATTGAGTGTAAATAAATCAAATTAGAAATAAAACAAATAAAGAGCAATGTTTGAACAAACAACAGATATTTGCTTTACTATGCTTTGTTAATAATTTCAACAATCAAAAGCAGAATGTGTTTTAAGGCTCATTTAAAACATAAAAATTAATTAAAAATATTTATTTTAGACGTCTACTTTACGTTATTTTTAAAAAGTCTCAGTAATTTATATAACTATAAACTCGTTAAAATATGAAGATAAATGCAAGATGAACGGCTGTGGTACATGTCCTTGACCTCGACCTTCCTTAGACAAGCTTCACGAAATCTAGTGACCAGGAGGAAATCTACCAAAGGTGTTTTGACGGTGGGTGTACACGCTAAAACCTGTAGACAGATAGGGTATTTTTCTTGACCTGCCAGGCTTTAAACAGAAAAATCGCACGCCAGCATGTTGTTTCATTCCAGTTTTTCTAGAAGTTTGATAGGGTGATGCCTTAGTCTGATAGTTGATCTTTGTTTGATAGGGTGAGTTTATCTGTCATGTTGCGTTAGGCAATAAGCTGGAAGTGAGCGTACAGAAAACTAATTACCTAATTAGCTAACATATTACTTTTGGATGCCATTATTAGACATTTTGAACGTCTATAGGGTTAAAATTTATTGCCTATTATCTGTCAAAATTCTGTTTTTTGCATTACCTTCCTACTGCTTGTTCTACTCACAAAACAATCTGAATTTTGACTTTCTTTTTTTGGTCCAGTTTCGTATGTTTCTCAGCCATGACGTTCCCTTTCGACCTATCCCTCTACCTGCGATATTTTCTTGATCAAACAAGGAAAATAGTATTTGCTCTCATTATGTGTCCGTAGCTAAGCTTTCTGGTTCTGATGGTATTTAAAAGTTTCTAATTTAATAAATTATTAAGCTGTCCAAGCACTTCTTTGTTGCTTGTATGTTTGGTCCAAGAAATATCAAGGATTCTCTTTTATTTTATTTATATTTTCGACTTTTAGGGCCCATGTCCCGCATAAGTATAGAAGTGTATGATCATATGTAACAACGTAGTGTGCTTCATCGACTTTGATAAAACATTTGATCGTGTCAAACATCCAGACCTCTTTCTACATCTGAAATTGTATAATACAAAACATAATTGTCTACATTATACAATTTCAGATGCAGAAAGAGGTCTGAACTCGATCCAATGCTTTTTCAAAATCGATGAAGCACACATATTTCTTCTTCATAGCACAGTTCTCGTTCGAAATTTGTAGCAGTTTTGTGACAATATTCTCATACCAAAATACAACTTAGACTCATGAAATGAAACTAAAAAAAGCGCCCTCTAGCTAAAAATAACTTTTATTATATTTTTTATGATTTAATTGAATTTCTTTTACTTATTACTTTCTTTTCGATTTATGTTATTGTTTTTATTACTTATAAATCGATTAATTTTTCCCTAAACTAATTCTCTCTATGGATTGAACTAAACTAAATTTTGTATTCGATACACTGATAACTAAATATCCTAGAGTCCTTAATCAGAGGGTCAGATGGGGCGAAATGAATTGGCACCTACCTTACTGTAGTCTCCAACTCATCCCGATTCTAGGTTTTTGTAATGCTGTTTCTGTTGCTGCTGGTTGTTGGTTAGGTTAAGAGCTTGAAAACTGAAGTAGCTTTCTCACAATTTGATGAAAATGTTCTATAAGCGGTCGAGGCACACCCGAAATTTATAAAAATATTGCTACGCAATCCTATCGACTGCACCAATTAGGGAATCACAACTCGAAACCGCGTTTTTTACAATTTTATTTTTAAAAACTTACAACTACAACATTAACGCTTAGTTTGAGGTTTTACATACAATAACTGAGGATGACCAGAGAGTAACCAGAGAATAACAATAGTGTAAGAACAATTTTTTTAAATGTGGAAATAATGTATATTAAGAGTCTATTACGCTGTACTTTTCGGATCGCTCACGGGGGTCGGGTAAAGCGGGTGTGTGGCCGAAGGAAATATATATTATATTTCAGAAATCTGCCTAAGGCTCAGCCCGATCCTGTCGTATTAAACCACACCCAAAATTCCAAACACACGTGCTTTTATTAAGGTTTGCAGCTTCAGCATTGAGCTTCAGCATTTGTCATAAAAGAGCGAGCAATTTGTTACAAAACATTATAAATTATATATCACTGTATTCACAAAACTTCAAACTTCAACTATTTCCGTATTGTAACGGAATTTTAAATTGTCTTTATTTTCGAGAAAATTTAGTCCAAACATAAGGAATATTTTGTTGATGTTTGACCATCTAAATCTTAAATATAAGGAAGTTGTCTAAAAATGTGCTACAATACGGATACAGTATAATCCTTTATCTTTAATTTCTTTCTTCATTTGTGGTAAAAATACCTAGCTAGTTTTACAGAGAACGTTAAATGCCGAACGCTTATTTTGCTACTTTTTCGGACTAGTGAAATGGACTCTTAAGCAGAAGATGATCCTCTGTAGATGTTCTTCTGGGATACTGTATATCCTTGGTTCACACGGATCCAACTCGATGTGCCGTTTTTTTACAAGAGACAAAAATGTACTAAATACTAGAGGACTATTTTACGAAAAAAAAATCAGGCCTCAGTGGAGTCGGTACTTTTACTAACATTCATGTTGGTGTATTTTTCACCATTCTTGTACTCCTTGTTTTCTGAAAAAGTAAAATGTTAAAGCGCTTGGCAAAACATAGGTTCGCCAAATGTCATCCAAATCGGAACATCTGTTCTAAAGTATCTTAAAAAATGTGTTTATTTTTATAAAGTTTGATGCCTTCTAACGGACAAACGAAGCACTTTTGTATAGAGGTAAATCGTATCCAATAAATTTATTTTAACTCCAAAAATACGTACTAATTCTATGTCCAACGGAATATTGGGACACCCTTATTCGATAATAAGCAATAAAATGACGGTTTGTAAAACATTCTTTTTTTATCCTATATGCTATAGAGCCGGAATATGTTGAATGTTTTGATAAACTCGAGTGAATCCTTTTCGGTCAAAATCAAATTTATGTAAACTGTTATTTTAAAATAAGGCAAGCAATAAATTATTTTTTAAACGGGGGTAAGCTCCTAAAATAAAAGAAAACAGCACCGAGCAATATAAATCTCTATCCTCAGGTAAATAATTTACTCAAGTTCCGGAATCGGGTAGAATAAAATAAAACCCTATCCCGACGTATATATTCACGTTGAAAGATGTATTTTTCAATTGTTTTTATTAGGGTTCTTTATTTTGCTAACTGAAGCGAAAAAATATATTGCCCTTCAGGTTAGTGTAACTTTCGTACTGCGATTACCATATTTTCAGTTTGAAAGTTATATGATTTGACTGAATATTTTCGTTGGGCTGCTGGTTAATATACTCAGACAAATTACTTTTGTTTCTTTGGCTTCAAATTTATATATACATTTATTCGTATATTTAAATTGTCTGCAATGAAGTCAAAAATGTATTGATTGAAAGGTTTGAAGATTGATTACAACACTGTGTTTCGAAAAATCATCATCTGATAATACTGAAACTTTTTGTGTAGATTTGATTTAAAATGTTCTAAAACAGAATATACAGGATGAGTATTAAATAAGTGCAAATATTTTTAAGGGTGGTATCTTTAAAACCCAGGAAAATCCCATTTGCTGTTCACTTATGTCTAGCTCACATTTTCTTCGGATTCGATTATGCAGAACCTTTAAAAACAGCTTTAGGACTTGACTCATCAGACTTATTAAACGAAACTCATCACATCTTTTTTTTTTTTACCGCAGTATAATTTTTTAATCTCTGATATTACCATGGTTTGGTTTTACTCTGTGGTTACGGCACGGTGCTACCAGGAATTTTCGAGCGAATTCCTTCAACGTCTCCAAAAATTTAAGATCTGGTCAAAAATTACCAAATATTGTGTATTTTACCTATTTTATAATTACAAGAAAATTTTTAAAAATTCATTTCTTTAAAAACTTTTTATAAAAAAAATAACATAATCAAAAATGCTGTGATAGATACTCGACAGCAGTATTAAGGTGCGTTTGACTTAAGCACGCGAATCGATCCTTCGCGAATGCTCAAGTGTAAACGACTGTGCGCTCACTCTGATTCTACCTGTGCTCGGGCAGTCGCGAACCCGAGCCGTCTGGTGTCGGTTTTTTGATCGGTACTCCAAGGGATTTTATGTATTCGCGAACTCTCAGTTTGCACCGGTAATTTGGTTTGTGTGCGTGCGTGCGTACGGTCAGCAACACAACTTTTAAACGGAGTCGAGAGCGCGAACGGGGGAATGCCGTTCGCATACTCTCAGCTCGTGCGTGCTCAAGTCTAAACGCACCTTTATAAAGTATGTTTCAAAAAATTCATTGTTTATAATGACTGCCTGAACCGAGAATAATTAATCATACAAGACGCCATGATCAGCTGACTTATTAGATATGTTTTCCTTTAACATATTTATTTCTTTGCAACATCAAGAACTTTGGTTTAGTTATGATATGTGTGGAATAAGATGTGTTGAAATATAAAAATGTATCTATTAATTTATTGTTAAATGTAAAAATCTTTCTAAAATTGCGAAATTATTTTTGACAGCAACATTGCTTTAAACTGAGGCATCAAACACCGTTAAAGTGAAAAAAAATTGATATAGGAAATACTTAAGAATATATATGTATTATACTTAACTCAGATAAGTTGTACGCATCTTTCGATAGTGTAAATTTCTGCCAGAGAATGCTGTGGTAGGTGTTTATTGGTCCGAAGTATTTAGTTTTCGGCTCAGATACTCCTATCCTTGTTCCTGCTTTGGTTTTGGAAGCATCAGTATATGTTACTCAGTTATCAGTCAAGTTATGATATGGTCTTATAACTGCTGAGCAAACGTTTCTCTCTTTCAGTTACTTTTATTGCTCAATACTACATTGAAGTGTTTCTCAAAGTTGTGCATTCTTGGTATGTCCTCCACTGGGAGTTAGAGGAGTAGAACGTTCTTTTAAAGACAGTTATAATATAATAATTTCCGATATACTTGATTTTGAGAAGAGAAAAATACTTCAATGATTATGTAATAATCGCTTTAACATCTTTAAGATTCAAAGTTTCATCTCCAATATTAAAAAAAACCTTACAAACCACAGCAAGAGTATTTATTTAATAAAAATAATTTCCTCTCACCAAAGCGCCTTTTATAAAAATGGAGCAATCTTCTACTTAAGACGAAAAATAACAAACCCAAAGAAAATCCATTAGCAACCGCCAAAAAGGAAAATAAATACAAAGCAATTTGAAAAAATTCGATTATATCGGTACGTTCGAAAAGATGAATTGTCAAACTCAAATTTAGCTGAAAATAAGAACCGCTTATTGTTTCTTTTTACATTTGAAACTCATGTTCTTTATTTTTTAATTTTTGTTATTATTAGGTGTAAATGTAATAGAATCCAGTGGCGGTCTAAAGATATTTCTATATTTACTTCTAAATCATATTTTTTAATTGTTATTTAATTTTTGCAGTTTGTTTTGAACAATCGTCATCATTATTTAGCTTATCCCGTCCGCATATTTGTAAACGACGTCCACGATCGCGATTCGGTTCAAGACCGAACCATACCGCGTAAACAGCATACGATATCGCAAATTCGTCTGGTAAATAGTATCCGTTATTCCAAATTTTAACTGCCTTAACACCTCTATAAACATCAGACGATATCACGAAATTTATTAATGGGTTGCTCGTAATCAGCATTTAGGATCGCAAATTTTGTTTGTCAACACAAATTAAACGAGATAAAAAATAAAAAAAGTTTTTTTCAAGCGGCCACCCCTTCCAATAACAACCACGCATATTGCTGCTTAACTTTGGTGATCGTACGAAAAAATACACGTTGACGTTCTGTTCATTCATATAAATTTCGATTATTATAGAGGATTGAAAAGCAAAACCTAAAATAGTGTCGAGAAATCAACAGAAAATAGATTCCAAGATGACAATATTTTATGTTCCTCCAACTTACATACGTATGGAAATTACTTAAAACAAAATAGAGATATAATATATTTTCCATAGAACTCAATATAAATTTCTAATACCTAACTTTTCTTAAAAAAAAGATTTGTCTTTAACTACAAAAAATATTCAAGAAGGAACTAAGTTTCTTCTTGATCTTGTACTAGAAAAAGCCAAATTTTACCTGCAAAGAAATTACACAAAGTGTAGTTTTTATTTTAAATTTGGAATTCGCATTGATTTCGCATTGAGTAAAATGTCCTGGAAATTTAAAACATTCTGTAACTTTATTCATTTCAGCAATTTTTTGGTTTCGATTTATAATCGTTATTTTTTAAGTTAATTTGTTTTGAGTAATTACTCTTGCTAATTTCTGTAACTTACCTCAATTTCTTCGTTTTTAACGAAACGTGTTCTAATAATTTCTTTTTCTATTAACTTATATACTCCTGGTTTGGGGACAAATTATTTTTTTTTGCAAAATATTATTTAGTACTATATTCTTTGGTAGACATCTTGCATTTGCGAATTCTTGAATGGCGATTACGAGCAATGAATCAACAAATTTCGCGATATCGTCTGCTGTTTATAAGAGGAGTTAAGGCAGTTAAAATTTGAAATCACGGATGCTATTTACTAGACGGATTTACGATATCGTATGCTGTTTACGCGATATCGTTCGGCCTAGAACCGAATCGCGATCACGGACGTTGTTTACAAATATGTATCCCGTCCACTGCTGATCAAGATATAGTACAAGACGAGGAGCTATGACAACGGTCTTCCTTGATATTGCCCATTCTAACATGTTCTAACATAGGCAATATTATACTATCCGCAACAGCATGTGTGGAAAATGGATCCCTGAGAGATAACAGCCGTTGGTTTTGGCAACATAACATTGATCTCGTTTTGATTAGCAGAAGATTAGTAATTTCCCTAAAAGAAATTCCAAATTCATGTAACCCGACAACCGATCCCTTTTAAACTTGGCGAGTTGCGTGAAATTTGCGCGTCTGGCAACTTTAGGCAAGATAATGTAGTGAAACACCTAGATACTAGTGATGGACATTACGATTCTTTTTAGTGAATCAAATCAGACAATTTCTCATATTGAATCAACTCCTACGATTCGTTCATTTGAACGACCCACATGCACAATTTACGTAAATTAAAATCAAGAATCGTAGCTGGCACTACCGGCGATAATTTGGCCGGACAAGTACTTAAGGTACCAGAAAAAGAAATATACAGTTCTTTTATTTGTTTTTCAACACTTTATGACTCTAGCGTAATTGGATTGATTATTTTACAAATAATATTAAATTAGCAATCCATTTCATATATACTATTTATTAAAGATTTCTTAATACCAGTTTAATATTTTAATTCCGATTTAATAATCATATAATAAATAGTGTATAATACCGCATGATCCAAAAAAACGGCACCCAGTTGGCTCGGAAATGAACATCGATGACATGGCCCATATAATTTTAATATAAAATGACAGCGATTTTCATTTTATAACCATCGCTGACGCCGTTTTTTTTTATCATATTGGGCAGGGGCCAGCAATATTTATTTGGAGTTGCATAAAAACACCATTTCGTCTTCTAGTCCGACATTTAATGGTTTATAGTCGGTAATATTATTTACGTAAAAATGAAATACCTTACAGATAGTCCCGTACTAAGCACAGTATAGATAAGTTTTTTCTTGTAAATAACATTACTATCGTTTGGATTTTATGTCCATGATCTTTGTTTAGTGCTTTTGTTCAAGTCTAAATATTGTTGCCTGACTCTATGCCTATATCACCGCCGGCGCCGCAGAAACGAACGGTCGCATTGTGATCTGATTCAATTCTCACGATTCTTTTTTACAGCTCATCGTTCAAATCTTATGGATCCGTGCTGGCCACGATTCAATTGAACGAACTGTATTGCAAGCAATGAATCAATTCTCACGACTCTTACGGATTCGTGCTGGCTACGATTCAATTGAGCGAACAGTATTCTAAGCAGTGAATCGACTCACACGATTCATTTTTAATACTTGTTCAAATGAACGTTCAAACAGTGCCAATAATAAAATTATGGGAAGTATTGCACGAATCAAGAATTAACGCAGCTCTGATAAAAGCTGTACAAAATCTTTACCATGGAGGAAAATCAAAAATAAAAACGGTCGACGGTCTCTCAGAGGAAATTGCTATCACTAAAGGGCTCCGACAGGGTTGCTGTATATCCCCAACACTATTTAAAATTTATATTGCCAAGGCCTTACATCTATGGAAAAGAAAATGTATGGGTATAGAACTAAATGACAGATGATGCTTATACACCTTGCAATTTGCAGACGACCAGGCCATAATTGCAAATGACAAAGATAACATGGAATATATGGTGCGGAAAATAATTGAAGAATATGCTAAATGGGGTCTCACAGTAAAAACAGAAAAAACAAAATACCTTCCAATTGGAGCCAATACAGAAAATCTTATTTTGGACAATAATATGGAAATTAGGGCATGTGAAGATTACAAGTACCTGGGTTCGATATTTGCAGGAGATGGAATGGACGAGAGAGAAATAAACAAGAGAGTAATACAGGCACGAAGAGTTATCAGATGCATAAATGGCATTCTATGGAGCACTGAAATTACAAAAAAAAACAGGAAATATAATATATACGAGACACTAGTTAAAAGCATATTACTCTATGGATGTGAAACATAGCGACAACAGAAATGGAATAAAAGGAAATTAGAGACAACAGAAATGGACGCGATTAGAAGCGCAATGACAATTTCATGGAGGGATAAGATCAGAAATGAAGACATTAGACAACAGATGAGAATAGAGGGAACAATAGTAAATGATATAGAACAAAAACAATTAATATGGTACGGCCACGTTCAGAGAATGCACAATGAAAGAATTCCAAAACAAGTCATTCATTGGATACCACCTGGTGAACGAAGAAAGGACGTCCCAAGAAAACATGGATGGCAGGAATAAGAAGGTCGATGAGCGAGAAAAATCTGACCGAAGATCAATGGGAAAATCGCACAGGGTGGAAGTTAGGCATCGGACAACGTCGTAGGACGTTTTGACCCGAATTTATATATTTATCAAATGAACGACTCGTTCAATCTTTACCCACCTCTACTAGATGCGCACATCTAATACCGAAAAGTAATTAAAATCATGAATAGGTTTATTGTGTTAAAACCTTGTGGTAAAATATCAATAACAAAGAAACGGAACACCTCAAAAATTTGATTGGCGTACATGATAGCGAATACGTTTACAAGTTTTTACTAAAATATGATAAGTTCATAATAGTGCATTTTCAATTTCACTTAGAATATTTACAAAATACGATTTGCAAACATATTTCCGAAGTTATTATAGACTAAGAAAAGTATTTCCTAGTTTTAAAACCTTGTATATAAAACCCTATAGTTACGCTACTGAAATATCTTTTCTAAACCATTAAGCTCCTTTTTATATTAGTTTTGTTCTGTTCTAAATGGCATCACAAAAATTACTTTCCTTCAG
Organism: Sitophilus oryzae; assembly: GCF_002938485.1. Classification (NCBI taxonomy): domain Eukaryota; kingdom Metazoa; phylum Arthropoda; class Insecta; order Coleoptera; family Curculionidae; genus Sitophilus; species Sitophilus oryzae. Next base: position 317,189 of record NW_022145749.1, read on the forward strand.
AAAACTGAACCGCAGAAAATAAAAGGCGAGTTTAAAAATGGTTTTAAATCAGAAATTACTCGATCTTTTCCTGGAAGGGATACAATATTTGATTTTCTTTACAGCGGAGATCGTTATTTAAGGAAATAAAAAATCAAAAATACTTTTATGTTTTAATCGATTATAAAAAAGTAGGCTGGTGTTTCTTTTGGCTACGAAGTGGTATTACTTAAGTTTTTTACTATATTGGATAGAAATATCATTTTTCAAAAAACCTATAAATATAATACAAAAAAAAATGTTTCGATTTACTAATAACATAATTGTTTATAACTAATTTTTGAGCAATAGTTGTAAAAAATAAAAAATTATATTTTTTCGAGTAGATTTTTACGATCAGAAATCAAAACAATTAAAATTTTTTGAAAAAAAATGTATTACCTACTTTTTTATTTTATAATTTTCAATTGTTAATAAAAAAGTATAAAATGAAAATTGTTTAATTTTTTTAACGGTAATAGGCATGTTCCAAAAAATATAAAATCGCAAATCAATCATTGTATTACACAGATTAGGTCTTCATTTCAATACCTAGGAAATTAGGAAAAATTTCATGTGTCTTTTTAGAAATTAAATTATAATTTCAAACTTGAACATTCCCGGTTGGGTTGTGACGTACATAGCCTTCACCAATCACGTTTCAGATCGTAGAAAGGGAAGTTTCATATCATATGTTGGTATGACTGATTTTTTGTGACATGATAGCCATTTTGGATTTTGTTATTATTTTTCTTCGTGCTTTTCAGTTCAGCGGTAAATTTTCTTGGTTATAACTTTTAATTTTATCTAAATGGCTCAAAACTGCTTGAGCCATTGAAAAAGCTTTTTCCAATAATTTTTGAATGGTGACGAAATATCAAGGTAAGATTTTTTTTCTTGAAGAAGTTATTTAAAAGTAATAAAACCATTATTTATAGAGCATAGAATGAATCATAATGATAACAGTTCGATTGAATACGTTCAATAAAAAGAGGGCTTCTGTACAATCAAACAAAAAGTACACCTAAACATTATGTGACTGCAGTAATAAAAGTGTACATAAAGTGGAGGAAACTAAATTTTTAAGCCGCAGCTATCCCTGGTGATTTTTGAATCATAACTAAATATGTAGGTTTTTATTTATCTATTTATATTTTAATTTTAGGCGGCATGTAAAAGTAAACATATGTCATACGTAACAAATAAAATCAAGAAAGGTACCATGCTATGATTTATGTAGAACGAAGGAAGATAACATCTTACTTTCTAGCAACTTTTATTGCCACATTCTTGTCTTCTCATAATATTTATATTTTATATTCTTGTAGCGGGTTAATTGTAAATCGACTGCCTTGATATTTAGTAAGTGTCATCACCATCAAAATGTAAATTATTACAATATTGTAATTAAAACACTTTATATTTACTTGCCTTTTAATTTAATAAATTTATATGTATATGTAATACATTTTAATTTTTAACTCTATGGTAATACACAATGTATGTTTCCTTCGAATCTTCCTGATACATATAACACTCTTAAAAAATAACATTTTATGCATATATAATAAACATTATTGATCACATATTAATACATTTAATAACAAAACTTCAAAATAAAGTATTTACTTGATTTTATGTAAAAAGGCACAGCATTAGAGCCTTATTTTATCTATACTTTTATGTTTCTTTGGGGGTTTATAGATATATAAAGTGTACTAAACTCTATTTTTATTTAAAATACCATTTCAAAATTACAAATCATTGACAACTAAACTTATGACATGAGCTTCACTATTTTTCAGGTATTCACAGGTGGAGGTGTACTCCGATAAATATATAACATTCCTCTTTTATTAATAGTCTTCTGAAATAACTTAACCATGAACGTATTTATTAAGATCCTTGGTTGCCAATAAAATTTTTCTATTTGCCTTGTTCATCTTCTCTAACTTTTCAGAGTTTAGAGTCAGATAGTAGACGTAGTTTCAGTCAGATAGTAGACGTACTTTTCATGGTCAGATTGTAATAATTTATTAAATACTATTAATCTAGTTATTAGGAATTACATTTTTTTCAAATTAATTTCCCCACCTTCTTCCACATGTAAAAAACAGGCCATTAATGATTTAACAAATGAAACAGAAATAGGTATAAACTTACTTTGAAATGCTTTGAAATCACGTTCATAGCTTAAGAGAAGTTTTCTGAAAAAACAGCATTTATGATTTTCCATCTTTTTCGGCGTGTACAAAAACATTTTATACAGTTACTGGTAAATGTTATCCAACAATAGAACAATTAATTTATTAACATTATTGAAAATAGTTTAAATGTAAATTTAATTTAAAATCAAAATAAACAATTGTAAACAATGTCAATTCACCAAGTTTATTTCGAAATCTGTATAATTACGTGGAAATTGATAAACATGAAACATGCCTATTCATTTGATCGCGCGTAAGAATAACTTCACTAAGTTTAAATAATTTTTGGCCTACGACTAGCCTAGAAAATAGGCTAAGTTTGATACACTAATTACTTGTAATCTGCATAATTACGTGGAAATTGAAAAACATGAAACATGCCTATTCATTTGGTGCCGCCTATTAAGAATAACTTCACTAAGTGAAAATAATTTTTTCTACGACTAGCCTAGAAAATACAGTTTGATACACGGAAAACTTGATCTGAAATTTTTTGCAAACTGTTGTGTGCTAAGGATTTAGCGCACGACATGTGTCATTTTGTGTCACACGACATGTGCCAATTTTATTATTTTAACCTCCAATGTTTAGCTGAAACGCCAAACGCAACGCAGCCGTCAGAAAAGTGTCACCATTACATTGCAAATTATTTCACAAAACTGGCAAAAACTGAGTGAGTCTGCTGCTAATTTGTAGTCGTAGAAAAATAGCGTAAAAAAAATCGTTCGAAAATTTCTTTGTACACTCGTTCGACTTGTAGCATTCTCTTGCCTGCGGCTCGGCGAGCCAACAAACTGTCGAACTCGTGTGCAAAACGTCGTTTTCGAAATTCGTTGTTTAACATACTATTAAGATTTTAGTTTAATAGTTATCGGGGTTTTTATATTAACTTTCAGTTTAGAAAAAGTTATTAATTAATAAATGCACAATTAATGTTAAAATTAGGATACAAACTTTTCGACCGCGGATTATTGTTTATTCATGTATCCCAACACTCCATGAATTTTCTTATTCCTTAATATTAATAGTTAGTATGGTTAAATATTAAGTTGTTGTTTTGCAATGCGCGCGGGAGCCAAACTACCCGTTTTTAGCTCTGTTTTCAGGGCTCTGTAAAAATTATAAATATTTATTTTTTTTCAAATATCAAAAATCTTCAATATTTTTCGAGATATTAAAAAACACACACTTTTTTCACTTAATTGTTAATAACTTTAGTAATTTTTTCAGCTCCTTTTGGACTTTTTCGTAAACTTTTAGGTGACAATACGAATCGAATGACACCACATTCGTAATTTCGAGAATATTGAAAAATTTTACTAAAAATGGTACATGTGAACCAGACTATACCGGGTGCGTCTCAAAAGTGGCTCACCCCTATAACTTTTTTATTTTTTCAGATAAAAAAACGAGATTTGGTATGTTAGTATTTGACATAAATTAGGATTGATTGACGCATTCATTTGTTTTTGGTCACATCCTGTTTCACCGGAAATGACTAGGTATAACTTTTGATTTTTAAATGGCACCCTCGGTATATTTTTACTTTATTTGATAGAAAATGAATCACTCTGAATAGAATGACATATGATATATTAACTTTTGACATTGTTGCATATGGTTTATTTGAAATTATAACATGCGGTTTATAACGAGAATTTGACTCGAAATACTAAGTGTGTGGTATCAAACTCTTCGTAAAAAAATGCTTTTTTCCAATATGCTAATAAGCCACCCTTGTTCCAGCCATGTTAAATTGAGATATGATAAAAAAATACGATTTGGGCATCTTTTAACCGGCCAGGACAAGACGCGAAAAACATTAGACGATCAAATCTCCTCCTTGATTAAAAATTAGTGTTTTTAACATAGCCATGGAACTCTAGATTTAAATTTAAAATACATTTTTTGTTTAAGCGAGAATGTCAAAAATTGACATATGATATGTCATTCTCTTCAGAATGTCATTTTCTATCGAATAAAGTAAAAATATACCTAGGGTGCCATTTAAAAATCAAAAGTTGTAGTCATTCCCGGTGAAACAGGAAGTGACCAAAACAACTGAATACGGCAATCAATTCTAATTTATGTCGTATAGTAACATACCAAATATCGTTTTTTATCTGGAAAAAATAAAAAGTTATAGGGGTGAGCAACTTTTGAGACTCACCCGGTATAATCTTATTCTATTACGAATAAATCAGGACTAAGGTAATAAAAACAGGTAGAACATATAACTTTTATTTATTTCCTTATTTATGTGACTAAGTTTATTTCGAACTGACGGGATTCCAAGAAAAGGAATCAAACATAATAAACGACTTTTTCTTTCAAACAAAACTTACTCCTGAGATTCCCACAGCTGTTGCTTGGGGTCGGAAAAATCAAAATTAAATCAAAAAGTTGTGTATACGTAAATGATATACTGTGGCTACATTGTGAGGCGGACGTTTAACCTTTGTGCATACGTGTTAAACTATAATGTGTAAACGTAGCATATTTACATCGGGGGAATTGTGTCACCCTGTGTCTACATCTAATAATGTAAACACATCGTAAATGTGATTTGATGTGCTGTATGGGTTAACCCTTGTTTATATATTCTTTTTAACTAAACGTATATTACCAACTTCAAGCTTAATGATGTTTCGTTTAATTTAATTTTTCAAATTTTGTTACCTACTACTTTTTCTAACTTGTATTTGTGTTTCTTAATATTTTAAACTTTAGGTTTATGATTGAGATACCCCCTACAAAGTCATGTATGCTAAATTGAATTGAAGATTTATTTATGATTTGAATTAATATACAGTGTGTCCCAATAATCCGTCGACATAGAACTATTACGTACTTTTGGAATCAAAATAAGTTCATTGGAAGCAATTTACCCCTATACAAGAACCGTTATTCCGATTTGAATTAGATTTCGGACGCCATGTTTTGCTAAGCACTTTAACACTTGACTTGAACGTCAACGGTTTCTTGTAGACGTATCTGTTTTAAAAAAGTAAAGAGTTCTCGAATAGTTGAATTTAAATATTTTAAATAGTGTTTTTCTTTATTCTTTGTATTTTTTTTTGCTTCCGACGACGGAAAGAGATAACTTTCCGAAACGTTAAGCATTTTTGTTTGCTTTGTTAGGCAAATTTTTATTACCGTAAACATAACTTCTGACAAGCAGCGTCCGCTTAGGTTTAACGCAGAAGTGTTTACAAAAAATCATTATTTTATTTTGTGGATTTTCTTGCAGTGCAGTGGCGAAATACCCATACAGGATTTTTTTGGAAAAATTAAAAATTGTGTTTATTTTTTTTTGTAAATTTGATGCCCTCTAACGGACAATCGAAGCACTTTTGTCTTTTGTATAGAGGTAAATGATGACCAAATAAACTAGTTTTGATTTCAAAAATACGTAGTATTTCTATGTGCACAGAGTATTGGGACACCTTATTTAACATATCTAGTCTCACAAATTATACAAGGTGAGTCTTAAATAAGTGTAAATATTTTCAGGTCTGGTGGATCTCGATAAAAGAAACATATTTTCTCTTTACCATTTTAATAGGTCCAAAATAACCGAGTTATTTAAGTTTGAAAATTAAAATTTTTTTTTAAAAAAAACAGCTCCGAAAAATTTAGAAAGCCACCGGATTTTTTCTGTATTTGCATCCCTTGTAGTGCCGTAACCATAGAGTAGCTGTAACTATGGTAATATCAGAGATTAAGAAATTATACCGTGGGAAAATTTGCGGTGAACAGGCAATTCTAAAAAGTTTTCGAAAAATATACAGGGAAATTTAAAAGAAAATGCGCGATTTTCAATACCTTTTTTTGCGAAAAAACCTCATAGATGTGTTCCTGGGGTCGAAATATACCACCCCTAAAAATATTTGCACTTATTTAAGACTCACCCTGTATAACTAATCAAAACGAATTAGGGACCACATAATCATTATTTTAGCAGCATATCATCAGAACAATTTTTGTTTATTTTCATGCATAAATTGATACAAAAACGAAATACTTTTCCCTCATAAAAAATAAAAAGACGCACTCGAAAACGTATAAATTCCATAAAATCAATTTCTTATTTAGTGTGATTTTACTTTCTTGATCGTCAAAGTTGGTGTTAAATATGGCAAATTTTAATATTTTTGGAAGGCCAAACGGTGTTAGAAGACGTTTAAATACTGAAGAAGTCATCAGAGCCACAACTTTATTGCAGGAGGGTCGGTAGCAACGATATGTGTCGCAGCTTTTTCGTGTTACACAATCGGTCATTTCCAGACTATGGAATCGATACAGAGAATATAGTTTTGTTGTCCGCAGACCCTATTCTCAACCAGTAAGGCGGACAACGAGGCGGGAAGATTGGTATCTTGTCCAAGCCGCTCTTCCTGGAAGAACACTTTCCACAAGAAACCTACAAAATCTTCTTACGATCTTACTCGAATTTCAACTTTGCATGAAGTTAACATTCGATCAAGGCGAGCAGTTGTTGTGTCGCATTTGACTGCTAATTATCGTAGGGCACGAAGGATATTTGCTCAAGAACATCTTCATTGGGGCGTGGATCAGTGGAGGCACGTCTTTTTTACGGACGAGTCCCGTTTAGTCAAGTAAGTCATAATGATGCCCGGCGAAGAGTTTACAGAAGACCGAATGAACGGTATCTGGACACAACAGTCAGAGAAACGATTCATCTTGGTGGAGGTTCCATCATGGTATGTGGAGGTATAACTTTAAATGGGCGTACGGACTTGCATGTGTTTCTAGACGGCATAATTAATCCTGTACGATACAGAGATAAGATTCTTGAACCATATGTTATTCCATTTGCTGCTCAGCATGGCCCAGAATTCATCTTATAACAGGATAATGCCAGGCCTCATACTGCAAGAGTAGTTACTCGATACCTTGAAGAGTCCAATCTCACAATTATGGATCAGCCTGCTTATAGCCCTGATGGACTGAGATATTGAGCACCTTTGGGACCTATTAAAGAGAAGACTACAAAGTCGTCCACAAGCACCAGATCTTCAAACTGGGAGAAAATATTCGTGAGGAGTGGAACGCCTTTCCTCAAGAGATTATTCGGAGCCTCATTCAGTCTATGACAAATCGGTGTACAGAAGTGCATGGAAACCGCGGATACACACATTATTAGGAAAAAAATATTTCCGTTGACAATTCAGATAAAAATTGTTTAGCATTGTTTTCGATTCATATTGTAGTCATTCATAACTTAATAAAAATAGAATTTTCAGCAGTTTGACAACTTTTTTCGTCAACCAAACCAAGGTGCATACACTACATTCAAACTTAATTCCTGAGGAACATATTGCTAAGTTTATATGTTTAAATAAATATATTTTCTTTGTTTAAACGAAATTTAGTCAAAGTGGTCCCTAATTCGTTTTGACTTGATAATTTATAGTATCTTTTGCATGCGTTTTGCAACTTTGGCTTCTCTAAGAAAGATAATTACAATTCTATTTTCTAAGAAAGATAATTAAAAGAGCAGAACTCTGCACTAGGTCATAGTTAGGGAAAATATGGTCACTTGTACAGTGTGTCTAAAAATAGTGGGTAAGAGCAACACAACCTAATCTGATGATGCCATCGACTGGAGGCATTCGTCTCTTTAGTAGTGTTGATAATTGGAGAATAAAATTCTTTTACCCTAGTTCTTAAAAAATATCTTACATACTATACAAACTATGAAAAAAATGAGACAGTGATTGCTTTTGTTTTTAAGAATACGGCGAGCTTTTTCTTTAAAAACAATATATATCTCGACCGTTTAACTTAAGAAATCTGTGCAGAGAAGATTATAGGAAATTGGAACAACTTTCGTTGCACGTCATCAATGACACCATGCGTCGTTTTATGGAGTTTGCTGGTGGTCGTATTATGATGTGCAACGAAAGTTGTTTTAATTTCCCATTAATATTTAATGCTATTTTTTTCCAGTTGTATCTAGCTCTATGTAGAAAAAAATGTATGGAGACAAAAATGATTCTGAATTGAGTGTGGTATGATCTGCCGGAACCTGAAACCTAAAAATATCATATTTTTTTTACTGATATTTTTGAATTTCTCTTCACCATTAAGAAAAAACATTCTCTGGCATTATTTGAAGTTATTAGGCTCTCCACCTTGTCCGATTAGTACTCCTAGGGGAGTCTCCAGTTAAGTAATATCGGATTTTAGACGTAAATAAGATAAATTCGGGGCTTGGCTATAGCCCCTTACTTTTGTGAAAGTTTGCCTCTCTTAGGAAAACGAGATGGAGAATTTAATAAACGTTCTCAAAGATACGGCATTGTATTTCGGTTTAACATGGTTTCAAATTTGTTGGTTCTTGGCCTCAAAACTTTACAACCCGATATTTTGATGTTTAGAAATATTTCACCTAGTAATTTTGATGGATAACAATGATAGATATAATATGTAAGGTGCGATCAACAATGGTTGAAATAGTTGGCAACTGTGTTAATAATACTGATTTTAGGATTAGGTGTGTTTTAGGATTTCATCAAGTTTAAAGTATTATATTTTTAGTTTAATTTATTAAAACTTTAGTATTTGGCTCTTTATACAAGGTGAATTTAAGGGTTGTTTTTTACTTTAACTTTAAAACACCCTGTACAATAAATTCGTGAGTAACTTTTCTTAAAACATTATTTTTCGATCAGAACCATGTCTCCTGAGCATTTTGTTTTTTGACTCATGTCAACACCAACCTTGGTCAATTTTTAAGAGCAAGATGAACTTTCCACCAACAATTTGCAACTTTTCCAACTCTCATTGCTTTATGATGTTATTTTTCAATATCAGGAGGTGCCTTTTTAATTTTTCTTTCATAATTATGTTCGACAGTAATTACTTTTTTTAAATTTCCAAATATGACGTTATAGCGTTCAACAAGGCGCAACTTTGCTCTAATTTAGTCATCTATACAGGGCGAGTCTTAAATAAGTGCAAATATTTTAGGGATAGTATATTTCGACTCCAGAAACACATCTTTGATTTAGAAACATATCGTTTTTTCGCGGGCAAAAAAAAAGATTTAGAACTTTTTGAAAAAAATTTTGGATTTTTTTAATTTTTAGTTAAAAACAATCGCATAATATCGCATCATAGGTGGTATATTAAATTTCTTCTTCTTATAGTACCATCTTCTAATCAATGTTTTTTAACCAAGAGTGCTTGCGTCTTCCAAGTCCTCCTCTGTCTTCTACTTTTCCTTCGATGAATAACTTCAGAAGCTTTGCTCTAATATTCCGCATGACATGGCCCAGGTATGCTGTCTTTCGTTTTTTTTTATATTTATCAGTAATTCCCTTTCCTTGTCAAGCCTCTATGAACCTCTTCATTTCATTTTCAATTCAATATTAAATTTACAAGAAAGTAAATCCAGAAAAGATCTAGTGGTTCTCAAAATTTAAGCTAAAAATCATTTTTTTTAATTTTGAAAGTAAAATATCTCGGTTATATTTTGGACTTATTTGAAAAATGATTAAAAGAAAATATGCTTCTTTTATCGAGATCTACCAGCTCGAAAAAAAAAATGCACCTATTTAAGACTCACCTTGTATATTTCTTTTACGTACAAGATCCCTGTACTATGCATTTTCATATATGACACCATGTATACAATCCTATTTTGAAACGCCTCTATACTCGAACTTAAAAACTTTCAAAATCAAACTTTTCTAAAGCTTCCAAACTTATCGTATTTTCTTAGCAACGTATAAGTAAACTATTTTAGACTAAGCAAATATTTCAACTTCAAAGCTCTCGCAAACTCTGTATGTAACGTTATATGTTTGCCCCGAGGTTAAATACATTATAGAATGTGCTTTAATGCTTTTTAAAGGCCCGTTCAATAGATCTGTTTGATACGGTTTAGCTCGGTTTTAACTTAGAATACGTGCACAGAATAAAAAGAAACATGATAAGGTCAGGTTTACAAAATTAATTTCAAATTTACGTGTTGTTCGCTTTTTTTCATATATCTCTATACTTTTAAATTTTTCTTGTTGCTAAAACAAAGAACTTAAAATGCGTTAAAAAGGAAAAACTACTTAGACTAGATACAAAAGAGTCTAATTATCCAGTGGTTCTTTTCCTGAAAGGAAATTTTTAATCTAAAAAGAAAATTGGGTCAGTGTTTCAAAGGATGCTTACTTAGGAATCTAACTAACTAAAACTGATACTATTTCTTTGATACTAATTGCTAGATGAATTTAGAATTAAAAAAACATGGAAAATATTTTTGTAAATTGAGAATTAGAGCCGAGAATGGAGATTTGACTTTGCGTTAACAATAGTTTCCAATACATGCATAGATTATTGAACGAATTTGTATGTGTTGTAATATAAAGATTGTGTGATTTGCGGTTGGCACATTTTGAACATTATACAGCATAAATAAAATCTTTTAGCAAGAAAAAATATATTATTAAAAAATATAAAATTATAACGTAAATACCTAGTGAAATTAGATTAGATTTTTTAGGTATCTATTGGCCAGTTCTAGTGCGATATTTTCACATCTGTTTCGATCTTTTTCTGATTGCTAAGTTACATTCTTCGGATCACGATCCAACAATGTTAAAAAAGGTAATGGGCAATATTATCAGACAGGACTTGACCATACAAATTGAGGTGAAGGCTGTGCATAAACTGACCGATAGAACCTTGTTTAATTGAGTTACACATTTCACAGGACAAAGAAGAAGTGATGAAGACTAAATACAAATTAAAATATAAGAAAATCAAACGAATATTTATAGACCAAGGGCAAAAGATATATGCAGCAACAAATAAGATTGAGAGTCAAGGAAGAAAGAAACAAGGGTGAAGTTATGAAGGTGGGCTTTAGTAAAATTTCAATAAACGGCGAAGAATGGAAGTGGGACAAATCTGTTAACAAACTACTGAAAATACAATCTTCTGCTGCTGCTGGCTTGTGTTGCAGGATGCGGCTATGAAACTGGACATAGAAAATACAAGACAAAAGAAAACAGAGGTTGGAAAATAGCAATTTGGAATGTTAGAGGGCTAAACGGTAAAGAGGATAATATTTGAATTTCAAAAGGGAAAACTAAACCTAGTAGCAGTTACAGAAACTAAAAAGAAAGGGTGCAGATGTGACGAATAAACGGAGGTCACGATTGTACTTAGTGGAGTCGTATTATGGGATGTATTATTAGAAAAGAAGAGAGGAAATATGTACGAAAATGGGAATTCATATCAGAAAGGATACTTAAGATTGTTTTTGAGCTAAGTGAGAATCAGTTACTAGATGCTCTATGGTCCAAACAAAGATAGCAAGGTAGAGAGCCATAATAGGCCCTTGCAACTGCAATAGCAAAATAAAAAAACAGTAAATAGTCAACATCTGACCTAGATTTAAACTACGGATTTAAACAGAACCACCGGAAAACAGTACCACCAGTTTAGGGCCACTAACGAAACCTTGGAAGCAGCAGATACAATCACGTATTTGGGCTGCAGCCTGAACAAGGAATGGGATCACTCACGTGAGATCAGATGCCGCATAGAAAAAGCCAGAACCGTTTTTAACCGTCTTAGAAAGCAATAGGCACTGCAATATGCACCTGAATATTGCTATAAGAACACCGATTCTAAGGTGCTACGTATTCTCCACGCTCCTATATTGAGTGGAAGCTTGGACCTTGACAGATGCTACATCTAAACGATTGGAAGCCTTTGAAATGTGGTCCTATCGCCGCATGCTCAGGATTTCATACACTTACTATGTCACAAACACACACACACAAGGAACTAGAAATTCGACATAGTGCGAAAGTGAGAAAAATGGCATACCTTGGGCATGTGATGAGTAATGATAAATATACCAACTTATCCAACTAATCTGCAGAGCAAAATAGATAGTAGAAGAGGTCAGAGACACCGACGAACATCATGGTTGAAAAATATTAGACAGTGGATGGAAATGACGACCGTACACTTATTCAGGGCGGCTGTCAATAGGATTATATGGACCAACATAATTGCCAACATCCATAGAGGATAGGCACTGAAAGAAGAAGAAGAAGATTTAAACAGATCAGCTGGTTGAATTTCAGGTTAGGTAGCAATTCATTTGATATTTTTTTTTCAAAACAGTAAACTATTTTGGTGTTTATTCACAAAAACAAGAGTTTAAATTCTCATAATCCTAAATAATTCAAATGGTATATGAATAATGAATATATTCTGTGCCAAATACACGTGGGTTTTACTTAAAGTGATAAAACGACGCTCTAAGCTAATTACATCGACCTGCTATCTATCGGAGTCCCTTTTTCTAATGATAGGTAAGTTTATTACATTTAATCTGAATAAGTCGTTTCTAAACTTTTTAGTCGATGTGTCAACACTGGGTGTCGAACCAGCGGAGATTCGGGTAACTAAGGGGTAATGGCTTGGTATTCGCTGCTGATTATCGATTGCTGCCAGCGGTTCTCAAAATATTGCAATTCTTTTTAATTTTCAAAGTTAAATAACTCAGCAGATTTACCACGCAGATCTACCGCCCCTAAAAATTCGTGCACTTATTTCTGGCCCGATAAATAAATATTAAACGTTAAAAATTTATTATATTAATCACGTATAAATAAAGAGGTATACGTATTAAAAGAAAATGAGAGATGTATGAGCAATCTCAGGAATCGAAGTAATTAAGCAAAATGAATATTTTGTTTAGAGAGGGCGCCGCTCGCAGCGGAATTGGATGTCTCGGCACGTTCGACATATTTTACGGAAAGGTGGCATCTGTTTAAATGCAAAAATTATGTGTTTTCCGTGACTTTTAGGTATGCGTGTCCTGATAGCGGTGCCGGTTTTCGATATCGACTCGCAAAATTTATTTTAATAAAGAAGAATAAATTTTAATCATGTCTTATAAGATTTTAACATGGGAAATTCGGAGTAATTTGATAAAATATAATTGAGTATACTGTTAGTACTGGGTACATGATTTTCTCTCTTAATATTATTTTTAGGGTTCCGTACTCTAGTATAACATACTCCCAGAGTCCCGTTCAACAAATTTGAAGAGGTAATATATATAAACAAAAAATAACATCAGTGCGTTTCGAGCGGTAGTCTAAAAGCTATTATCCAACACCTATCATCTCTGTTCATTGTCTGATTTCCCTCTCCTTAGTTTTTTAACTAAAAATTTACCTCTAAATAGTTAATTAAAAAAAAATATTATTATGATGCAAACTTTATCTGTGACAGTGTATAAATGAATTGTTAATCATATATTATTAGATTGTGCAACGCACTGTTTTAAAGTAACACATTGGCAAAAAAATATAATTTACCTACAATAATTAGTCAAATTTTTATACACATGTTTGTACTTTAATAGCTTATTTATAGATCCGAAAATTTCTGATTTAGTTAATAAAACTAATAGAAACTATCAATATAATATATACATAACAAATACCGTTAAATTCTTTACGGTCTTGCAGATATTAGCGGTTTTATATTTTAGATGGTTATGTTCTACAGTAAATTTTGATCAAATGATATTTCTCCCGTATTTTACCATCGAGAGAGCCATATGAAATAATACTGTCTATATCTGCGAAACCATTAAAAATTTTGAAATACTTTAAATACAAAAAATGTTCATTTTTTAATTCTTCATCTATTAAAATAATAACGACTGCCAATGACTTCGAATAAGACTGCCTATGACTGCCATGTAATTATTATAGGCGACTGCAGTAAAACTGCCAATGGCTGCCAACGATTGCCAAGAAATTGTACATGTAATTCCAATAGTGAGACACCCCTCGGTTGGACCCTGTATGTGTAATATATTCATGAATTTTTATTCGAAAATCCATCCATTATTTTAAAGTGGTAAAGGATAACTCTTTCCCAGTTGAAGCCGACAATATATTTATGAAAACGGACCGAACTTTCAACGTGGCACCGATAAAGAATCATAATTTCCGCGCGTCAGTATAATGGATGTTGCTGTTTAGTTCATACGAAACACCGGGCACGTAGTTGATGGTCTACAAGAAAGTTCATTTAACCAGAAGAAGTTGTGGACCCGGCAAAAATGAACAACTTCTAATTTAATTTTCTTTCGCTGTTTTGCCCGCTACATATCAGCGGAGACAGATCGCAGCTTTTTATCGTTGAATTATTTAGTGTCGTCATATTTTGTCGCGTTCTCTCGGCCATGATATAATAAACTGTATTCAAAAGAAAAAGATACAAAAAAGTTTTTTAATTTAACCATAACGTCGCAAAAATAACGAAACAAAAACAAACTAATTGAAAATTCTTATAATAAAATACACTTGTATATGTAAGCACTCGATTGCTATAGGCTTGGTGCATTTCAGTGGCTTTTAAAAAGTTCAACCGCAGAAATGCATAGTTTTAGAGTTACAGGATAATAAAACTTTATAAAATTAGGTTTACAGTTGAGGGTTGGAACCTTTGGTGTTACACAGCAAAATAAAAACACTAAATCACCACAATACACCAAAACACTTTTACTTTTACACTGGACGCGCGTTTCGCTAACCATGTTAGCATCATCAGCAGATGATTATAAACTATATTTTACAGTTTATAATCATCTGCTGATAACATGGTTGCTTTGCAGCAAAGATGTTTTAAATATTGATTTAGTGTCTTTATTTTGCTGTTTTTTAAAATTAGGTTTTTTATAATTATCATAAATACCATTATTTTTTTATTTCAAATTGCTGTACGTTGGACTTATAGTAATAATAACTAATTGTAATAACATTTAATAATAACTAAGGTAAAATATATCATTTATTAATTTTATTTTTTTTTTAATTTTATTAATTCTGATTAATAAAATTGCGTTTATCTCATCAAGGAGGCCGAATTCGACAAAATAACAAGAATGTTGAGTTCTGAATCTTTACTTCAGTAGTATGGTAGCTTGGTGGCTTTGCTCTCTGGTTCCCACCCGGGAGGCTAGAGTTCAAATCCCGCTGGGTTATTCTATTTTTAATTTTTTATTTTATTTTTGATTTTGTTTGATTTTTTGTTCCTGTTTTTTTTTATTGACATATATTTGCTGGTCATTTCAGCCTCGTCTCAGTGTTGTTTTAATTGTAAAATGTGAACGTGTATTTGGATTAATTTTAATTGTACATATTTGTAAGTTATGATGACCTTTTTTATAATTTGTTATTTATTTAGGTTCTTTCTTGTTAGGTCTGATGATGCTCGTATATGAGCGAAACACGTGTAACAGTTTAACATTGTATAAACGTTGAGACCGAGACTTTGAGTCTTTTTTCTACCTTTTTTAATTTGAACCAGGTCTCTTTGAGAAAAATGGATGCCTTTTTTAAAAAAATATCAAGAGATAACTTTTAATTGACATTCATCAGCCTACACAATTTTGTTATTAAAAGAAAAAAAATCAGTGGCGCACATGTTTTTTTGAAAAATATTCCAGTGGTATCCCATATGCACGTCCCTGATGAATTTATTGACACATTTTTAGCATTAAAATATGTAGAACTTATGGTAACTTTTACTCTCAAAATTTCATTCGTATCACTAAAAGTACTTGGAAGAAAATTATAATAAATCGAAAGATTATTAAGATTTTAGCACCCTGTAGCTACGAAACAAAGCAGAAGCGGACCTATGTTGATATGAAAAATAAATCTTATTTTTACGTGAGGAATCCCCACGAGAGATGGCACATGTTTTTTGAAACACCCTGTAGGTATATGTTACGGTTAAAGTCCGATGTCCGGTTAATGTCGACATTAACATGTTAATGTTTGGGTTTGATTATGTTTTTAGTTGTTTCCTTGTGTGTTTTTCTCGAGATTAACCGGGGTTATGTCGACATTAACCGGACATCGGACCTTAACCGTAACATGCTAAGGGCCGGTAAAGGTTAGTCTTGGGTCGAGATTTTCGTATGTAAGAAGAGTACAATGCGTTTATAATGTACTGAATAAAGAGAGAACAGAAAGCACGTTGCCAAACGCACGAAATAAACCGAGAAACTGCGCACATTGTTAAAGACGTGGAAGGGGATATTGAAAATTTTTAAGTGCAAGTTAGAAACACTTGCATTTTGCTAAAAATAAGTGGAATTGAGTTGGTATTCGACAGTGATCGCGCTATTAGAACTCTTAATTCAAAATGAATCGATATCTCAAAATATATTAAAAATAATTGATTACCCTAACGATATCCTTATAATTCCATTTCAGATGCTCAGAAACATATCTAATGATTTTATCTAGTTATATTTTCGAAAAAAAAAGTCGTTTAAAAATAAGCGCTTTGCGATCGCGATTTTACTTCACCTGATAGGGAAAGGCGTACCGGCAACGCCGCAACAGCACACCGTCGCATTTCTCTCACTCCGTCTTAATAAGATCCCTATGCGATTTACTTCCACACATGTAAGTTCCGACCCAAAAGCAACAGTTGCCAGCACGGTATACACCAACGTGATTGCCAACATCAATAGAGGTTTGGCACTGAAAGAAGAAGAAGAATAAATCTGTGTTTCGGATCTATTTCTGAAAAAAAACTCACTGAAATAAAACTCAAAATATGAATGACAGACTTTAGCTTCCACTTTAGAAGAAATAAGAAGAAGATTTAGCTTGCTACAAGGTTTTGAAATCATACACGTTGCCTTACAAGGCAAAGAAAATTATAGTCTATAGAGAGTTATTTCGATTTCAATACTGTAAATATTTTATCTTGTTTCTTAAATGTACCACCGCATATGCAAACACTTAGTTATTGAGTACATTATCATATTAACATGTCCCATTCTGGAAGAACCAATAACCTTCTGGATAAAAATGCAATCCACACGCGACTGACGCGTTAATTAAATTTTCCGCTCCGGAGTGTTATAAACATCGCAAACTAATTAACTGGATATGCATACATAATACATAACCTTATCTATTGGGCGGGTGTATCTCCGAAAAGATAATAAAATCGAGCCTCATAAATGCGCCGGCGATATTCCGCGCCAAACATAAACTTGGCACTTCACCTGAGTTTGAATTAATCCTGCAAGTCCGGGTCGATGCGATCGGACGAATTTATAATTTTCATGGGCCAGGAAGTTGCTTCTTGCATTTTTCGTTTGAAGAATATCAAGTACGCGTTGGATAAATTGTTTCATCACATTTAAAATTGGTACTGCCTAGAAATTTGTCACTCTTTCTTTTAAAAAGATGTCTTAAATAAGTAAAGTATTTTCATATTGAAATTGTATTATGAAACATGAAATGTAGAATTTGACTCCAGAAACAAGCCTAATATTATTTTTTTCATTGGCATTATCCAGGAAATTAAAAATATTGAAATACATTACCCCTATCATTCTTGTTATTTTGCCTATCCCACTAGATTCTTTATCTAAAAATGTTATTCTGACATGTAATGCTTTACATTTTATTTTTTAATTTCAAATCGGTGAGTTTTATAAAAAAAACACAAGAGATAAAAAAGTTTCTAAACAAACTAAACTATCCGAATTTTTTTGCATGTGTTTGATAAAATTTTTCTTTAAATTTCGTTAACAAAAATGATAGGGGTAGTTTATTTCAACCCCTTCCACTCATTTTAAAAAAGTGAAAAAATTACCAGAAAGTGTGTTTTCATAACAGCAATGCTTCCATAAAATTTCATTGGTCTATCTCTTTTCGTTTTTGAGATAAAAAATAAACACATTATTTTTCCGCCATTTTTGTACCGCGATATCTCCCTAATTGTTAACTTTTGACCCAACGGTTATGAAGCAGACTACCCTTTATCTGAAGTTTTTCGCATTTGTTTTGAAACACCCTGTAGATAGAAAAATATACAGGATGGTCCGAACTGTATTCCGGAAACTTCAGCAGGATATTCTGCAGATAAAAATAAATAGAAAAGTTCGTATAAATATATATCCTAAAATCAGGCCTAAAATGCTTAGTTTCGGAGATACAGGGTGTAGAAGTTTCATTTTTATTTCTATTTTTTCCAGATAGTTTCTGAAGTAACATCAATATTTAAATGGAAATTGGTGTCTGGGAGTTTTTTGACATGAGAAATTCACGGTCAATATGACTCCTGTTTGTAGGGGGCGCCACCTACATTTGTTTTAATCTTTGAATAAGAAGACTAAGGAAGGAGCATATAAAAAATCTTAGGTAAACCGCGATGGGCCTCAAATATGGCCGACTTAAATTCCGGTTTATCAGTGTCGTTCTAATTTTATTTAAAAAATGTAAAACTATGATGTAGGGTAGACGTGGGGTAGACTCAATAATTTGTTGTTTTATTTTACGTTGTGAATAAATGCTGGTAGATATTAAAATTGTTATAAAAATATATAATTCTAATAAAAATAGATAAGTTATAATAAGTATTTATTAACACAAACATCCGATACGCTACTGAAGCAGGTAAGTCAAATTAACGTATCTAAATTCTTTGACATCTAATCTTTGACAAGTAATAAATAAAAGCTAAAATGCAAGAAAAATATATAATTTAGTTAATTTAAGTGAATTTCATAAATGATCGATTTACTACACGTATGTATATTATATAGTCACTTACTAGCGAAAAGTTGTTCCATTATTTCACTCAATTTTTTGCCGAGATCTACCGCACGCGACACAACCAACTATTTTAGAGTCTTCTTCGATAAATCGCGATAGTGTCACTGTTAATTTAAGTTCTGCCACAATTTCCATCCAGATTTACTACCTTTATACAACTATCAGTAGTAGAATAAATAATAAATAACATAATTCTAGCTCCGTAAAGACTGACAAATCTACAAAATTTCAAATTCAAATGTGTCAAACGAATCGTCAAACAGAACTGTCAAGGATGCCCACCCTAGAGTGCTTTTTCCGCCCACCATGCATGAATACATGGATAGCATTATGCTCCTTCCTTTAGTCTTAGTCTTGGCTCCTTAGTCTTCTTATTCAAAGGTTTTAATTGTTTTGAAGAGTAATACATTTTTGTCTGTACCTGTATAAAACTACTGGGTAAAAAAATAGACATTTCTGTAATTTTTTACGTAAAAAATGCCTCGTGGTAAAAATCGCTACGAGCTCAAGATATTTAGAACGGAAATAGTCAATACATTGAATGTGGTAGACAATGGTTCAGTATTAAAACTAAAAGAGTTTCGCACTTCCATTGTCTTTATTTATTTTGCTTACACAACGTTTTGGTCAGAAGTATCACTGACCAAAATGTGTGTAGGAAAGGAAGTATCACTGACCTGAGTGTGTCATTTAAAAATCAGAAGTTGTAGTAATTTTCGATGAAACAAGAAGTAACCGAAAAGAATTGAATACGTCAATCAATCCTAATTTATGTCAATTATTAACATACCAAATCTCGTTTCTTTATCTGAAAAAATAAAAAAAAGTTATAGGGGTGAGCTCCTTCTGAGACTCACCTGGTATAGTGTATATAGCAATCCTCTCAGAATCGCAAACGGGTTTTCGCAACAAACCGCGGAACTGTAGATTCCATATTCTTCGTCCGCCAACTACAGGAAAAAGTAAAAGTGTAAACTTTATATTGGCATTCATAGACCTAAAAAAAGCCTTCGACTCTGTACATAGAGATGTACTTTGGGCAATTATGCAAAAATTCGGAGTACCCAACAATGTTTAAAAGCCTCCATAGGAACAAGAGTGTCACTATCATGGATCACTGAGCCATCCCTTCCTAACAAAGACAGGAGTTTTTTGTTGAGAGAATATGTTGAATAGGAGAGATGCAGGAATGCATCTCTCCTATTCAACATATTCATGGCAGCGCTCAGCGCTACGCATTATAGTGGACACCAAACTGCAGGAAAGAGGAATACGACGGTGAATGCGGTCTGTTCAACATAAAAAGACTCAGGGCAACTACACGTACAAAATCCATCACAGAACTTCGATACGCTGATGACTGCGCTCTAATTGCAAAAACGTTACAGTAATTATAAGAAATGCTGACCACATATACCTGGGCATACGAGGCTTAGGGCCTTAAGTTGAACATCGATAAAAAATCATGTGCACTCCCTACCAAAATTTCTGTTCTTGTACCTAGTTTATTTTTGCGATATTAATAACAAGAAATAAAATTAAAAAAAAAAAACGTTTTACTGATTCTTTAGTTTCAGAACACTATTATTCCGATTGCTCTATCACAGCATTTACAAAATTCTTATCTTTAATCGAGGCAATTACTAAACCGACTCTTCCGCTAATATTTCATATCGCGGCCCTTAGAATAGGCGACATAATTCCATTAATAACAAATTAACTTAATATAGCATTAAATAATCAGGACTACAAACCCAATTAATCTGGAGCTTTAAATTATCCAGACAGGCAAACCCTGAAACAACTGCTATTAGGATAATTTTCCAGATGTCACAAAGTAGAATTATGTATTATTTCGGTCCGGAAGGTCTGTGCAGGTATTTAGAGACAATAATTGGTCGGTTGGCCTTGAACTGGATAAAACAAAGATAACATAACACGTTATTACAATATAATACAGAGTTATTAACGGCCTTTGTAAGTTAGATGTTTATGGATAATTGGTGATAGGATTTTTGAAAATCTGAATTTTTGCTTAAATGTACTCTGTCTACCTAAATTATTATCAGCGTTACAATCTTCATTTGGAACATAGTAACATCTTCGTTATATTAAATGATACATCCGGTATATTATTATACTTTTTTGGAAACTACTTTTATACATTTAAATTTTCTTTTCTCCTCCTCCTTATCTCTATTATGTTTCGAGATAAGTAAAAAAATTGTGTATGCACTATGTGCGCGTATTTGAAGTGAAATTTCTTACTAACAGCTATTAAATTGAAGAATTTGAAGGATATATATTTTTTTATGAATGCTTTTTATAAAATTCAAAAAAATTAGAGTTAATAAAAAACCGTATACTATTCTAGCTTTGTAATTTTATAATGTTTTTTTGATTTTTACTAAAAAACGATAATTCTATCACCCGATCGGATAGCTCTGGCCATTAACACACAATACTACTACATCTATATCTCTGACTACCACTAACTGCTACTAACCAACAATTTGTTTTGTATGGTCTGTTTTTGTTTAAATGTTTTGTTCATTATTCATGTTGGGGATTTATTTTTAAAATAATGTTAATCGTTAGGCAACCAGTAAACTCATAGAATATGTATTTCTTTTGCATAATCAAAATTGTCACTCTAAATTTTACATAACCAAATTGTCACTCTAAATTGCTATCTTTTTTAGATAGATATCACTTGTCTTGTCATTATCAATTCATTTTTGTAATTCTCACAAAGTTGGTAAGAAAAGTTTCATCTTAAAGTATAATTTTAATCAATCACAATTGTTTATCTCCATCATTTACCGGATTAATAATACAGAAAATAGAGTTCAACAACAGAACAACATTTCATTATTTATAGTGATTTTCAGTAATTTTATTAAATATTCTCGTTGATTATTGGTTTGAAATAAATATGACAGTGTCCTCCAATGAAAATGCGAGTTACTAACTCTAAATTGAGTTACTAACCAATGAGCTAGATGCTTTACCTAGACTGTTATTCAGAAGCTACAAACCGATCGATGAAAATGCAAGAAATCAATTTTGGTACATTATCAAGTTTATTATAGTGATTTTCTTAGCCGCGTATGGCACAGATTGTGTTAGTGTGTCTATTATTATGTTAGCACAAAGTGTTAGTTGTGTGTAATCCCCTCCCATACATTCTGCATTCTACATCCAGATTCATTTTCTATCGAATTTTCTTCTTACAGTGCCATAATCTATATAAAGCGTCGGCTACTTCTCGCATGTACTTGTGATGTGTGTCATCAGTGTTTCACAAGTGCACGGGACCTACAGTTCATTGCCGAATCCGAACGGCACTATTTGAGAGCCTGTACAAGGCAAATATACTCAAGGTGGTTTGCCTTGCCAAGTATATATTTGGTATATTGGTATCTATCGAATAAAATAAAAAAATTACCAGGGTACCATTTAAAAATCAAAAGTTGTAGTCATTTCCGGCGAAACTGGAAATGACCGAAAACAAGTGAATACGTCAATCAATCCTGATTTTCAGTCATATATTAACATACCAAATTTTTATCTTAAAAAACAAAAAAATTTATAGGGGTAAGTCATTTTTGAGAAAACCCCAGTATAGGCTTGGCGCATTTCAGTGAATTTCAACAAATTCCGACCGCAGCGCTTTAAAAATCTTAAATTATCAGTAGCATAGTAGTATAGTATGTTGATCGCATTAAAATAATATTAAAATCGTGGTTTTGTCATAATATTTAAGTATGTTATTAGTTTTTTGCTAGTGTAGTTATTAGGCTATAAAAGACTATAAAACACTCAGGTACGAGGTTTGTGTAATGTAACGCTGTTTCGGGTAGTAAAAAATAAGTGAAAAAGAATTAGAACTAGGCATCGTGTTGTGGTTGTTACAATTTCAAATGTTAATAAAATTGCCGAAAAAATGTTAACGCGTAAAGGAGAGCGTAATTATGGCGTTTTTGGGTGGAATAACATTCAATAACTCAACTTTCCCGGATATTCAACTCTTCCGAAACAACATTTTATAACTTCATAGTTTCTCACACCGATTTGGTCAAAATCCAAAATGGATACAAGCAGTTCGACGAAACGAAGTGAGTAAACAAAGTGCATGCTCGTTACATAATCAAAAAATTAAATAGACATGTATGTACTCTGAGAAGATAAAATATTTGCAATATTGTTGGTATACTTTTTTTAATCAACTAGTGATTAAATGTTTTATGAACATCTTCTAAAATTATAATTATGTACCTTACGTAAAAAATTTCGTTATAGCCGAAATAGCCCAAATTATGCTACGGTAGCAAAACCGGTGATTAAAACTATGCTCTCTACCGTAATTAGACTCATCTAAAACGTTTTTTTAACTGGAAAAATAAATTATAATACAAGTTAGATCTTCAGAAGATATCAACATATTTACTTTTTTATTTTAATTTTTAGAATTTTGACTAATTATATTTCCTAACACTTTTAGAATATATAAATAATTAATTTTTCGTATACTCGCTATTTAAACCCGTGTATTTGTACGTATTAGTTGTTTAAGATATTCTCCGATGGTAGCAGCACCGGCGGATAATGCACCAAGCCTATACGGAGAACAAAGAAGGAACATAAAATTTTACATTTTGTACTATATTAAATTACAAATAAATAAATATGCTCATTCACTAAAAATCACCCACTTAATTTCAACTATGAATTCTTAATAACCCAGATATAAACTTTTATAGTAGCACTAAATCTATTATGATGCTAATATCGGAATCTAACATTACATCACTATACACCATTTAATCGAAAGTATTCACTTAGTCTTCGTTTAAAACTGAACGCCTTCAATTAAACCTTGTTTTATATAAAGATATAAACTATTATAAAGATATAAACTAAATAAAGATATAAACTTTATAGTAGCACTAAATCTATTATGATGTTAATATCGGAATCTAACATTACATCACTATACACCATTTAATCGAAGGTATTCACTTAGTCTTCGTTTAAAACTGAACGCCTTCAATTAAACCTTGTTTTATGTTCTAACTTCCTTAATTTTACTACTTGCCCTAACGATTTTCTCCTCTTGCTTTAAACAGTTTTCCTTTACTTCAGAACTTACGTCGTAACGTTATTCGCCATTTGATTCGTTGCAATAGCGATTTTACGATACACAAACTTTAGCACATTTTAATTAAAAAAATTAAAAGTTAGAGTGTACTTCAAATTTGAAAAATTGACTATGAAATTGTTTATTACTAAATTGTCGATATTTCAAATAGTTTCCATTTTTTGCTTCCGGTGACGGTGAAAATACCCCAAACCTAGTGGCATTTTACAAAAAAAAGATACTTCTATTTTTTAGTTTTCTATACTAGTGGCAGTGGCACTATATCCAGCTTTTCCAAAAATTAACGATCAACAACTGAGAGTTTATTTATATTTATTACGCATTACATGCCGAGTAAGCGTTTCTTCCTTCCAATCCTTTTTATTACTCAATACTACAGTTTTCAAAGTTGTAAATTCTTGGTATGTCATCCACTGGAAGTTGGAGAAGTGGAATTTTCTTTTTGAGGGTGTTCCAAGCCCCTGACCTGAAAATTCTCCCAGTACTGTTTCCGTCAATGACCATTCTAATCATTGTCGTATGGCATAACTACCGACGACAATATGCAGTGGTGTTAGGTCTAGAATGACCTCCATTGCTGCTGTTGGACATGTTCTCATGGCACCTGTGATGCAGATCCATGGCAGTCCCTGTACTTTGCACAGGTTTTGCCTTGCTGTACGTTGCTCTAGTTTTGTATACCAAGCAACTGCTCTATAGATAATCATGGGTCTTACTATCATGGTAGGTATACATCCAGCGCAAAATGTTAGGGGAGCAGCCCCACCTATTTCCGGCCAGTCTTCTGCACATCATGAGATCCTTTGTGGCTTTGCTCGTAATGTTCTTAATATGCCTGTTCCAGAGAAGTTTACTATCCAGGGTTATTCCCAGATATTTCACTTCCTGTGATGATTATGAATTTTAAAAATTGATATACAGCTATAACAGAACAAACATAAAATTAACTTCTAATTGAACACAATTGCATCCTTTGCAATATAAAAATGCGATAAAATCTTGAAAACCAAAGTAAAAACTCCAAAAATTACAAGCGTCATATGCATTGAAAATAAAATTATGGGTTTTATGACTTTTTTATTAGTATGGATGGGATATTGAATAAAAAGCACACGTGATAAAATAAAAAGCATAAATGATATTTAACTGGTGCTTTTTCAAACATATAAAATTGTACCGTATGATAAAAAAAACGGCATCAGCGATGGCGATGAAATGAAGATCGTTGTTATTTTATATGTAAAATTATATGGAGACTGTCATCGATCGTCATTTCCAAGCCAACTGGACGTCGTTTTTTTTTCGAACATACGGTACTTCTTGTATAGGACAATTAAAACAATGATAATTAATCTTTAATTATTGACTGAGACTAATACAACTATATCTTTTGCTAACCATTTATTAAGCATTCAAATGAAAAAATAAAATAAAATTGCTAAAATGTATTTAAGTATTTAAATTATCTAGTAACCTTCTTTTTCAATTTATTCTAGCTAAAATAACAATTATTTTATTACCACAAAAAATCCGAAATCACTAGTAAACAACATTTAATTAACCTTAAAGAAGCAAACCACGTGTTTTAACGTCAAAATATTTACTAAATTATTAAATTTGATTAGTTTGTTTTTATACCATGCTGGAAAGTAATTGAAAGTAAATAAATAAAAATAATATTTTTCGTTACCAGCAAATTGCAGGAGAAAATGCTAAAATAATAATATTAAATAACAAATTAAAACATGTTTTAGTTTATTTCTTTTTTTCATGAAATGTTAATGTAAAGTATAAAATTTAATAAGGCAATTGCTATTTATTAAAAAGTAAAAAAAAATCATTTTTTCACCATAAGGCTATGCGCTGAGAGGCAATTTTCAGTTGGCCGACTATTTAGTTTATTAGTTTGTAACCAGTGTATTCTTTTGGAGCCGCACTCATATGCAATAAAATAGTCGTCCGATCGGCTCCATAATCTCGACCCAAACATATCGCTTCCCGAATCTGGTATAATAGACACTGGGATGACACTTCTTATGGGAGAACTAGCAATGGCTCAAAACTTGGCTACAAGCGATTTTCTAGGAGTCTTCCTTACCGATAAATTATTGACAAGAATGACAGATAAAACCTTGACGATCTTTCAGTAATTGAGTTCACCTGTTTTTCCTTCTAAAGCGTGCGTTGAAAGGAGACACACAATTTTTGGTGACCCATAATTTGTCATTCGAACACCATTTTTCTCCTTGTCGGGTCGTTGACATTTTATTTCTTTTGTTTACACGCTGCACTTTGCTTTGAAAATTTAATACATAAATTATTTAGGCAAATATAGGTTTTTGATAAAACTCCTCGGCCTAATGTGTAGTAAGTGCAGATAAATAATATGTACTATTTTTTTTTCATCTTTACATGCTCATTGTCATTCTCCTGATTTAGGTAACAGAAAAGGATCATCAAATCAAACTGAATTTTATGTTTTTTCATCCCAGGACCGATAGTAAAATATGGATACCTTCCTAAATATGAACGAGATGAGCCATCGGAAGGAACGGACCATAGTACAAAACAGAAAGGTTTTCTGTCCACTTAGGATATTGAAATTATATACTGTATGTTTGAAATAATCGGCTTAAAAATGATGATCGATGACATTTCCTATACCCTGCTGGCAAGCGAAACCTTGGATCGGCGTTTACATGTACAGGAGTGAATCGCTATAGCAATCTAGTAAGTGGGAAAGAGCAAAAATACGAAGTATTTATTACATAACCACTTATCTGACGCTAGATTTCATTTCATGTGCTTGGGAAAATACTTGCCTTCTGTTTTTATTCAGTATATCTCATTTTGCTAAGCGTATTGACCGTACTCTTCGAACACACGAAAATCGGCACCTAAGACCAGAAATGCCAGCCCTAGTATAATTTTGCTTTCAAAATTATGATATATATCTTCATAATAGAATATATACCGGGTGCGTCTCAAAAGTGGCTCACTCCTATAACTTTTTTATTTTTTCAGATAAAACAACGAGATTTGGTATGTTGGTATATATGACATAAATTGGGATTGGGATATATGAAATAAATTGGGATTGATTGACGTATTCAATTGTTTTTGATCACTTCCTTTGGAAATTACTACAACTTTTGATTTTTAAATGGCACCCTCGGTATTTTTTTTTAATTTATTCGATAAAAAATGACACTCTGAATCGAATGACATATCGTATGTCAATTTTTGACATAATCACTCAAAATTAAATTGTATTTTACACTTCAATCTAGAGTGCCATGGCTGTGTTAAAAACACTAATTTTTAACCAAGGAGCCTTGGAAACATAGATTTGAACGTCTAATGTTTTTAGTGTCATGTCCTGGCCGGTTAAAAGATGCCCAAATCGTATTTTTAATCATATCTCAATTTTTTCAAAGGGCTCATTAGCATATTTGAATAGAGTGGCTCATTAGCATATTTGAAAAAAACAATTTTTTACGAATAATTTGATACCACACACTTGGTATTTTGAGTCAAATTGTCATTATGAACCGCATGTTACAATTTCAAATAAACCATATGCAAAAATGTCAAAAGTTGACGTATAATATGTCATTCGATTTTTTCTATCGAATATAGTAAAAAAATACCGAGGGTGCTATTTAAAAATCAAAAGTTGTAGTCATTTCCGGTGAAACCGGATGTGACCGAAAACAATTGAATACGTCAATCAATCCCAATTTATGTCATATACTAACATACCAAATATCGTTCTTTTATCTGAAAAAAATAAAAAAGTTATAGGGGTGAGCCACTTTTGAGACGCACCCGGTATAATACATTTTTTTGTGGAGAAATTATATTTCTGTTGTATATTTGATATTGATATTAAACAGATCTTTAAAAAAATTTGAATTTTTTGTGTTTTTATGTATGTCTTAATTAAAAATAAATAAAGAATTAAAGTTTTTATTTTTTTAAACTTCCCGCCATACGTCACAACATAGTCCGTAGTTCCTACAAGCGATATTGGGGGCGCTAGTAGCAGTAGGATTGTCAATAGTGTCAAATTTAAACGTCAATTTCACTTCCCAATATTTAATAGGGCGCTTGCACTTCTTCTGTATATGTGTTTTGTGATAATAGACGTGTCTCCTAAAAAAACTAAAGTGTTCTTGATTTATGTAATTTTTTTCTTCGTTTTTTGAGTAATTTTGCTTCTGACAGCGGTACAACATGCCTCCTGAACTGAGTATTATTTTTTTTTCGGTTAGGCAAATCTGGTTGATTTGTAAGTGTAAAATACCACTGACAAATTCGTCTTCGTTGATCCAACGCAGTGGTCTTTATATAAATATTTAATTTTATTTTGTAGATTTTCTTCCATTCAAACCTAAAATTCTTTTCAAATAAAAAACCACCACAATGAAGGTCTAATTATTATTATTATTTATAAATATTTTTTTATTGTAATGCAGTCTTGACAAGCAGTTATACTAAATTAGAATAAATTACTTGTTCTATAAAATCTGAGATAAAAATAAATAATATTTATTTTTGGTTATGTAAGAACTCTATTTTTATTTACAGACTTTTTAACGGGCCATTTTACGATAAACGCTTAAAAAACGCGAAGCGACGGTATTTAGAACATAAACAAGAACAGTGACGAATCATACCTGCCTATTCAAAAAGGTTCAAATAAGAAACAATGTATTGGAAAACGTTGGGAAGAGAAGCAGTGCGCGTTTATTCAATCACAACTCATAAAGTCTCTGAGATTTAATTACGGTTTTGTGGTGGTTCTGAGTTCCATTGCTGTTCCGAGAACAAAGCATGACTAAGGTGAGTTTATTTTATCTCACTGGACAACTATAGCTGTTTACCATTTATTGTTTTTATTGCGATTTATTATGTTTCTGGATCTCAGGCAAATTACAAGATAATTTGATTGAATAATAAGTAAATATATGGCCAGATGATAGTAAATTAAATTATTTCTTTATAGTTTTATTAGTATTTGTTTATATGACTATCATGGAAGATAAAATATATTTATCTATTAATACCATTAGATCGATCTTGCCGATTTTTGATGGCCAATAAACTTTAATACACAAATAATATTTAATTTTTTATTAAATAATTCAGTAATTGCGGAAATTTTTATTTAGTTTTAGAAAAGCAACTGGATAATATTTCCTTTTAATTAATTCAATTTTTGATATACAAGGTATT